>NC_090192.1:28705498-29030498 GCF_024679245.1 Pseudorasbora parva | reverse complement strand
TTATGGTAATGTTAAAAGAATTGTTGTTGTGGTTTTGAAAAATACAAAATATTTATAATTGTCCATTGTTTTTTTCTAAATATAATTATACTATTTATATATGGAATTAATTTTTTAGAAATCATTAATAGACATGCCTCACCGAGAATTATTTTCATTCTGCCTACATTTTTTTTTCTTCAAATCTGTCTATAAATTACTTTTTATTTCAAAGAGATTTTATAATTGCAATATCAGTTTGTCTCTAAAATGCACATCTTTTTTTTTTTATTATAGTTAATTAAAATTGTGCATTTAATTTATTTGATATCAGATTATTTGAAGAAGTCTATTTAAAATAAGAATTTGCGTTGTTGAATTAATGGACATTATTTTTATTGAATGTTCTAATAGCATTACATTTATTAAATTACATATTTTTCTCCTCAATATTTTCTCTCTTTTACAGATAGTGAGAACGACTGTAAATTTTGTCTCTTTACATAGTTGTCGTTCTTTTATGTCTGCGTTTGGGTTTGTCATCTTTGTGGCGGGTGTTTGCAGGCTGTCGGTCAGCGGCGGCCGAACTGCTAGTTTACTTAAGAAATTGCACGTGTGACAGAGGGGGGCCGTGGGAGCGTGGCGGCCCGGCTGAATAGAGGGAGGGGAGGCAATTAGCTGCCACGTTGCCGGGGTTCTTTTACTTGTCAGGCTGGCTTTTGTGCGAGTCTTGTAGAGGACATTCCCAGGGTTTTGTTTTGGCATTTAGGGCCAAAGGACAGCAGCCGAAAAGCGGCAAAGAGAGAGGGAGGGAAAATTTAAGCGCTGAAAAAACAGCATGTGCACTTCCTCGGTTTCATAAAAAATGGAGGGAAAATGTTATTTTAAATGGGTAAGAAAAATAAAATGTGTACAAAAAAATTGTTAAAGTAATGGCAATCGGGGTTTTTTGTGTTTTGGCTTTGCATTTTTACATTTTAAAATAGTGGGATAATTGTGGCTATAAAAATACATTTAAAAAACAAAACAAAAAAACAAAGAAAACAAAGGGAAAAACTGGAATTTGATCAGATGGAATGTTTTTAATTAGTTATTAGTAAGCATTCCGTCTTCCATTTCCTTATTTCATCTCCTTGTTTTTTGTGAAAAGTGATGTGCTTGTAAAGAATTAATTTTACATTAAATTTGTAGAAAAAATTATGGATTTTAATACAGCAAAGTAAAATAAAAATAAAAACCACAGAAACAAATAAGAGAGAAATTGTGGATGCACCAAAGGCCTTTGTAGATTTGTCAAGGCAAGGCCATGAAGAGTTAAATGTAAGTTCTTCTTTATCCTCCTTAAAACAGAAGTAGAGAATAAAACAATAGAACAAGACCCCACATTGATATCACGTCCATGTCAAAATGCAGACAAATACCTTTCTCCCCTTTTCCTCCGTCCTCCCCCGGATGGTGGGCTTAGAGAGGGGACTGTCAGAATCACACAGCTAAGTGACTGCTTGCCACACTTTGCTGATCTTGCCCTCCCTTTGTGGATGTTGTTTTCTCTTGTCTTTTCTCTCGCTCTCTCTCTTTCTGTCTCCTTCCCTTGCCTTGCTCGCTTTACCTTGTTGTAGCCAAGGCTTTTCAAGCTGCTAGTTCGTCTTTGGGCATCCTGGAGGCACTGCAGAACCCACACAAACACACACACACACACACACACACACACACATACACACACAAACTTGGACAGACACATGCACAACAGTAATAAGCCTTTTTTCCTAGTGTTTTTTTTTTCATGTTTCTTTTGCTTGTGGGAAGACATCTCTGCAGCTCTGATAACTATCAAGTGAGATTTCTCTTCATCTTTAAAAAAGAAAAAAGTATCACTTTGAGCTCGACCGACTGACCGCTGAAGGAAAACCTCACGGAGAACGAGAGATGAGTGATTATCTGCCGGCGGAGGACAGGCCTTGCCGGACGTCCTAAGACGCTGTGATCCGCAAAAGACCCACTTCAAAAAAAGAAAGAAAAAAAAAGCCCTGCAAACAATGGCGTGCACGTGAACTTCTGTGTGTGCGACCCTTTGGTGAGGGACACACACATGCGCCCGCTCAAACACAATAGCAGTTTTGGGAAAGAAGCTAAGGTTGAAAAAGAACAAGAAGAGAAGGAAGAAAGGAGAAAAACTCTTATTCGTTGGCGGGAGTGAGAGGTGGAGGACAGGGGAGGGCCACGGCGGTGTTCATGTACCCGAGAGAAGGCCTTTCACTGGGGCTGGAGGAGAGGGGAGGAAAGACTGGCTCTCTGGCCTCTGGGCTGTCTTTCCTACAGCAGGTTGGCTGCTGGCAATTCAGTCTTAATGCCTGGGTAAGTGCTCAGCGCTATTACACACGCTGTTTTCACACTCCTATGGCCTTTTTAAAATCTTCTTTCTGCTTTTGTTAGACTGAGTGAGGGTGCACTGTCATTTTATCTGCCTCAGAGTGGTTTAAGATATCTGTCTGTGTGTGTGTTTGTGTGTGTGTGTGTGTGTGTGTGTGTGTGTGTGTTTGTGTTTGTGTGTGTGTGTGTGTGTGTGTGTGTGCTTCATAAGGAAGATCTAAGAGATAGATTGATTGATGTGGCATTTGAAGATGTGCATGATGCATTTAGTTAAAGTTGAAGTGAGGGAAGTAATAATGTATGCATTAAATGAATGGTAACGCTATATTTTAAGGTTCAGTTCTTAACTATTAACTAGTTGCTTATTAGAATGCATTACTAGTTTATTAGTACTTATAAAGCACATATAAATGCCTTATTCTTAATGACCGTATTCTACATCCCTTAGTCCTACCCAATATCTAAACTTAAAACTACCTTACTAACTATTAATAAGCAGTAAATAAGGAGTTTATTGAGGCAAAAGTCATAGTTAATAGTGAATACGTGTTCCCCATACTAAAGTGTTACCATATAAACATTCCATAAGTGTCCTGGTGCTTCGTTTTTAGCCTGTTAGAGATTTGATATTTGTTTGTAAGAAAATTAATTCTGTTGTCATGTAATTTTTCTTCTAAGTTTACAGCATTTTTTTCTCTTCAGTGTGAAGTTTATAAATAGTTTAAAATGCATAAAAAGGTATTTGATAAATAACTATGTCTTATTTTTTAACCACTTGAGACATTTAATTTGTCATTTTCTTTATCATATTTGTTTTTAAGTGAAGAAAGTAAAAAATTGGCATGTTCTTCAGTATTGAGAAGAGAGAATAAAGTTGCTATTTATATTTTCATAGATATTGTAGCGAGTCATTTGGTGTGTGTGTGTGTGTGTGTGAGAGAGAGAGAGAGAGAGAGAGAGAGAGAGAGTGGTGGGTGGATGAGGGTTGTTATAGTGACGGTGACATCATCATAGTTTCACATTCTTTTGAAGTTCCTCCGTCTCATTTTCGAGCTTTCTTTTACAAACAGCACACATTTGGCTGCATCTATTTCTTAAACATTCACATACATAAACAAGCATGGATGTTTTCTGCATTGTGTCCACTGTGCTTGGATGCGAGCCATTGGCACGTACACGTCTTGGGTTCAAGTCCTTGGCAGCTTTTTTTGCTTGCTCTGGAATTTCGCAGGCCTGAGAGCCCCTCTATCCATCATGAGGATGTCACACCCCCTGCGTGCCCCCCCTCCCCAGCCCCACTACAGCTCATTAGAGCCCACAAGCTCCAGTGACAACTCATCATATCATGCCGTAAAGCGGAGTGAGGCGCTCGGGCCCTCAGGGGCCACAAGGTCGCCACCTTCACATTTTGTCTTTAAATTGCTCTGCAAGGTGCCACCAAGCGGAAATGCAGCGCCAACAGCTTTTTCCTGCTGCTGTCCGGCCCTCTCTCTTCCTCTTCCTCCTTGTATCTCTTCCACAGGAGTCAAATATCGCTTATTTCCCTTTAGGCTTATCAACTGATGTAAGATTGACTTAATATCAAGGTTTAAATACATTTTTTAACTGTACATTTTAAATGATTATTATGATTTAAATTATGTGTAAAAGTATGTAGTGAATATATTTTTATGACTTTATTCTGCTCTTAAATATTTAATTGTCTAAAAAAAAACATCTCCATAAAAATGATTATACAGTATTTTATGTTCTTGCTTTGTTGCGGGGCTTACCCTGTAAAGTGGCCTATTTGAGAAAGGCGCTATATAAAATATAATAATTATGTTTTGTATATACTTAAGACAATAAGTATTAATATTACATTTAATGCAAGGTTTTACTAAAAATCAGAAAAGGATGAAAATGTGTCGCTTAACAGATGTGAGAACCCTGAGATAATCTTTCTCTTAAGTGGCAGTGTGTATTTTGTGGGTTTATAAAGTTATTCTTGTGATCATAATCAGAAAAGCAAAACAAAAATCTTAATATGTTATGGGGGGGGGGGGGAAGAGAGCGGATAAGAGAATAAAGGACAGGATTTGATAGGCGCTGCATCAAAATGAGTGTGACATGCTCTTCTAAGACAAACAGGCCTCTCCATTAAAACAGGCCAGGCTTTTGTAAGACCACCACAAGGGGTCATGACCCCAAGCAGAAACTGTCAATCTCATTGGTTTGGAGGAGGGTATGTATGTCTACAGATTTACTCACACACTCAATGGATACACTGACAGATTTGTTGACACATATTTTATGTTTATTTACCTCGTCCAAAGGCGCCTGCAAACTGCCATTTACAAATGTGTTTATTTTTTCAGGAAATAACCACATCTAGAGATCTGGTTTTCTTCATTATGATTTACCTGGTTATGTGAATTAGTCCTTTAGCCTTCTTTCCTCTATCTATTCATAATGGTTGTGGTGGGAGGCATTGGCAAACGATTAAACAGGAAATAGCCTGCTTTCTTTGCACATAATAGGGAAAAAAGACGCCCACATATTTTCTTTGTGTTCCTTGTGTGGGTTTATTGTGTGTCTCGCTGGACCTCCGTGTGTCAGTCTCCAAACTCAATGAGTTGTTTAGAAGTAGCTTTTTAAATAACTCGTATTCTGCGATTGTTAGCGTCCGACAGTATGTGGTTGTCCGCGGGTATGCACAGGCGTGTTACGTAGGTGGTCTTCCTCACTCCCCTGAGTTGCTAGGGACAATTAGCCATGTCTGGAGGAACAGGGTAAAGCCATCATACAATAGCAATGGGGTCAATAGAGCCAGATTTATTGTGAAGCTTTTCTTAAGACTGAAGACTTAATGGACTTGAATAGCTCTCAGAAGGGAAATTGTTTGAAGAATGTGTTTTTGTATGCTGATTATCCATTGTGCAGTGTTATTTTTGCCCTGCTGTGTCTTGTCCAGAATGCGTCATGGGGAACAAAAAAAGAAAAACCAAACAGAAAAGTGCTTGCATGTTTTAAAATGAGGCCAAAACGCAGGTCTACCTTTTATTAGTCATATAGCAGGTGATTTTCTCCCAATGAGAATAGTACAAGCTAAAGTAATTTCCATTTCCAGTCATTCCGGTGCACCTCTTTTATTCTCAGGGTTTTGCTGATCCGTTCAGGTAGAGAAGCGGGCATAAATGCCACTGTAGCGAGCCGCAATAGCGTGCTGCGCTCCCCAGAAGCCGGTTAAACGGGATGCCCAGCTATTATTTGTGAGGCTGTGTGGCGTTTGAAAGGGGTTCTGTTAGGCCCAGCGACTGTGATGTAAATCATTTGGCTTGTCTCTGGGTGAATGTGGCCGCAGTGGACTGCCATTTGGAGCTGTCCCTCAATGGAGAGGCTTCGGACAAAAGAACTCATTTAAATGGCTACTAAAGCCTTTCAGCGCAGGGAGAATTGACAACATTCTTTCACATCATTACTGAGGGGGAGGTTATGGGGGTAGCTTGCGGTGGAGGAGTGTGAGGCATCGTTGCCTCAATGGCAAACTCGTCAGCTGTGTTTGGCAGCTGTCATCATCCCTGTCTGTTTTTTTTCTGACGACGGGTCTTTCTTTTCTTTTTTAAAATGTTTTTATATGTTATCTCTCCTCTTGTTGTTTTTCTCTGTGGCTGTGCACTTTCCTTTCCCCATTTCTCTTTCTGTCTCCACACAGTTTTCTGCTCTCAGGGGCCCTGAAAACGTCCCCAGAGCCCCTTTTCTTTCCCCAAGCAGCTCTGTTCAGTTCATTAATCTTTCATTGGGAATATGGCAGAGCGGAACGCCCCCAATGCTGAAAGTGGCCTCTCTCTGTGCCTCTTTCTCCCAGTATAGAGGCCCTGGATGGACACTTCAACTCAGACCTAGGCCCTGGTGTCCTTCCCGGTTTGAAAGCGTAGATATTTTAGTCCTGACAAAAGGATGGCTCACCCCTGCTTTTATAAAACACGTTCTGATGTTCAGCGCCATTGTTTTTTTAACAACATCTTGAGTGCTGAATTTAATTTGGAATGTTTTAAATAAAGACAGTAGCCCCTAGGTGCCCTTTCCGTCCCCTCGAATGGGCTGCAGGACATACACAGCTGTCAATCAAACATGCGGGCATGTATGCGGGCAACTCATTGCTAGATGTTTTCTTGTCAGTCGGCTCGGTTTGCACCGATTTATACGGTGTCTGCGAAAGCAAATCCCTTTCCACGTGTGGCCCGTCAAATCTACAGCACGGCAGTAATCTGGTTAGGTCGCGTGTACTGGGAATACACTAATGCCAGGCTATGCCTCAGCACCCCTCTGCTCGGCTGTAATCTTGGGTAATTGAAAATGGGGCCTGTGCCACTTAAGAACACAAAGAGCAGATTACATAGCTAAAACCAATTTGACCAAAATGCAGAAATGGATTTTCTCTCTTTCGCCCCTCCCCTCCTCTCCTATCTTTTATAATGCAAACCTTTTCCAAAACCAGACCCCGGAGGAAGAGGAAGGGGTGGGAGCAAGAGATGTGGGTAACCCATAGAAAAAGGAGGGAGAGTGAAAGTGTGCTTAGATTGGCTGTCATTTGGTATACGATGTGGTTTCTGCTATTGTAAACGTGATGCTTTTTTGGGTCAGAGACACGCAAGGCAATCAGACGTTGTGTCTGTTATGTATCCGATGACTGTTTGAATCAATATGCTGCACCTCAGAAACTGTTTTTAATTACAAACCACACTGTTCTGTGAATTGGCTTGCGGATTGTGATGGACACATAGTTGAATTAGAGGCGCTGGTATGTTTCTGCCCCAACCCAAACATGTATTAATGGCTGCTTCTTCTTTTTCTCTCTCCCCCCTCTTCTCTTTCCAGTCTAATAAGGTCCCTGTGGTACAGCACCCTCACCATGTGCACCCGCTCACACCTCTGATCACCTACAGCAATGAGCACTTCACGCCTGGGAACCCCCCTCCACATCTACAAGGAGACGTGGACCCCAAAACAGGTACATATGCATGCACGTCTTCCTTTACATTCATGAATTTCAGAACAGGCAGAGCGAAAAACCCAAGGCTAACCTTCAGGCCTGGTTAACTAACGGCGATGTCACGGTTGCACTGTATGATCTCGGCTGTTGCTTAGTCTGTACTGCTTCATTCACAGCTACCTGGTAAGATGCATTAGAGCGTTTTGGAGTCGCTTTGGAACAGGGCCAAGGTTGCGCCCCTCCTTTTGTGTTCATGTTGAGATGAAGCTGTTGACCTGGGTCAGTTAAGCCTGTGGAGCCACTTGACTTCTGGGAGATGTAGTCAGGGACCTCTTGTGCTTAACTGCATGATCCCAAAGCAACTGATTCTGAGAAATAAAATTTCTTTTTTTTCCCCTTATGATGACATGTAAGTCAGACAGTTGTGGAGTCTAGATTTCCCAACCAGGATGAAAACTGTATGAGCAGGAGGTTTACCAGGAAACTCGATTTGAAGGCTTGAATGTTGTATCTGTCAGGATTCTCATCTCACAACAAAAAGGTTTCTGTTCAGGTGTGATATAATGTCATTTGGTGGTATGTTTCGAAATCAGATTATCAAACAGAAAGGTATTTTGCTCCTCTGCAACACTATATAGTCAAACAGCTGCTCTTCAAAGCTGTCAACAACCTGCATGTTGATTTTGAGGTCTTTTTCTGCTCTCATAACAGACCTTATCACTAAGGGCCTCTTTAAAGACTCAGAGACTGTTTAATGTGCTGCTTAATGGCTCGCTTAATTGAGTTTAGAGTTTAATTAATTAACAAATTGTATTACGACCGCTGTATGCAGTGCCAATGTGCTGTGGCGGCATTGTTTTCCTCCCTCTGCACAGCCATTAGCCACTGGTATCTAGCAAAATATTTTGTCTTTATTTTTATGAAACCAGATTTAGTAGATTTTGAAGCAGAAGTACATTAAGTCAATCCAAAGTGAGCTAGCTTGCTAACATGTTATTGTAAACCAGGTGATGTCTGGAAGGCCGTTTTTGTGGACTCTTTCTTTTTAGGAATTGTTTTAAACCTTCTACCCACCATGTGTGATGTTGATAATATAGCTAATTGGCCGTTAAACTCTAAAACCAATTTTGAGACCGCTTCCACACTTGAACAGGCATCAGCTGCTAATATGTCAGTCTCTCTTAACACGTGCCACAGTGTTTGCGTTGTTGACTTGTGAACCTCAATTATCGCCCGTTGTTAATCCTCTGATTCGATAGACAAATGTGACAGGGCTCTGTATTTTTTCTCCTCTCCCCCGTGTGCCATACAACATCGTGGCTGCCTCCACAAGCTTTGATCAGAACGTGTGATTTAGAGCTGTGCATGTGAGCTCAACCTCCTCCCTCTCCCACCTCCCTCTGATGTTGACTTTGTTCAATTGTGTATCTCACAAAGGATAAATTTAACACTTAAACTTCATCGGGGAATTTCTATGTCAGGCCAAGAGCAGAAACATTTTCACACCGTTTACACACACATTTCTCTCTCTCTCTCTCTCTCTCTCTCTCTCTCTCTCTCTCTCTCTCTCTCTCTCTCTCTCTCTCTCTCTCTCTCTCTCTCTCTCTCTCTCTCTCTCTCTCTCTCTCTCTCTCTCTCTCTCTCTCTACATTCTTTTATTTGCATTTTTTATATTTCTCTTGCAGGAATCCCAAGGCCTCCACATCCTTCAGATATATCCCCCTACTACCCCCTGTCACCTGGCACTGTAGGCCAGATTCCCCATCCGCTAGGATGGTTAGTACCACAGTAAGCAGACCAATTTTATTCCTCTTTTCTTTTTTTTATTATGTACAGTGGGTTCCAAAAGTCTGAGATCACTAAAATTATTTTAATGAATACATATTGTGTGTGTGTGTGTGTGTGTATATATATATATATATATATATATATATATATATATATATATATATATATATATATATATATATATATATATATATATATATATATATATATATATATATATATATATATTTAATCTTAAATATAAAAAAATATTAATTTTATCGACAAATTAATATATATATGTATATGTTTATATGTTAAAAATATTTAATTATTTTATCAATTTCAATTTGTATTTCTTAGGTTCAATTCGATTTTAAATCTCAAATCCATTTTTATTGTGAACTCTGACTTTTTGCTCCACTCTAAATATGACATATATAACTAATTTTAAGCATTGTTCTAAAATGTTGCATTTTGTTATCCTTTATTTTATATTTACCAGGCCTCTATCCACCTTACTGTGTTGCCATTTTAAACTTTGACCATCATGTCACGCAAAAGCTAACTCATAACCTCTGTACAGTTTATACATTCTAGAAAGGCACCGCTGGGGCACCACAGCAATGCACCCATGGCTTTCTTCATCCCCTAAACTCTAAATTGCCTCTTTGTGGCAAATGCTATTTTGCATGTCTCTGTATTGTCCAATTAGAGTAATGAACTGTGATTGCCAGGATTTTACCCACAATTCCACACGGGGGCTCTCCCCTGGTAACTCTTGTCAACACTTGTTAATATGACAAAAGGCTACAAATTAAGCTCTGTTAATTTAATGTTTTCTCACCGCGATCTAAATACCGAGAGAGGCCCCAAGCGCAGCCATGGCCCTTTGATTCTCTGCACTTTATTTTGGTATAAATTTACATTCATTATTGTTTGTCTTTGGATGTGTAGACCTCAATTAGCGTGATGGCTCCATTAAAGGGGCCGGTGCTTCGTCTTTAATTAGCACAACAAAACACCTAGTTTCAGTTCAGGGAGAGGGGCCTCCATCGACACCAAGCACAGGGTTATGAAATTTAATTAGCCATTCCTATCAGATTTGTGGCATTCAAATTGTTCAGAGTTTGCTTCCCTTTGATCTGCGCTCTGCAATCCCCTAGATTTTTGTTCTGATCAAATGAGAATAAAGCCGCCTGCATAGAGAGTGCTTTTTTCTCTTTTTTCATCCCTTCCTTTACCTCACTTTCTTTCTTCTTTTTCTAGGCAAGGTCAACCAGTTTACCCAATCACGACGGGAGGTTTCAGACACCCCTACCCAACTGCCCTCACTGTCAATGCATCCATGTCAAGGTGAGTTGAGCCTTGGGACGACCGACTCGCCGAGAATGCAAGCGTGCTCTGTGAGCGTGTCAAACCCCCACAAACTTCTCCCTTAAGGAGAGACAGCTCTCGCCTCAGTGTTCAAAAAGACGGCCCCATGCGATCTGCTACGTATTAAAATATTAATTGTTGTTATCATTTTATAATGAGACCCCTGAAGAACGTTTACCCCGCCTGAATTTCAGAGAACGATAGGCCTGTCAGTGTCTTCACGTCATTTAGCCACTGTCACGCACAGAAGTAATTGAATCTCCGCTGCAGATTTCAGGGGGCTGTCGTTGGACTCTGAGCGAGAGCTTTGTGTGGCCCGTTGGGGTCTGGTTCAAGTGGCGATTTGGACGCAAAAGTCCCCAGGAGAGCAGTAATGGTTGTATGTGTGGGGGGATTGTGGGATATGTGTGCGAGCGTATGTTTGTTTTAACTGTCACAGTGATTGCTCCCTTGGGACTGTTACTCATCTGTTATGTGAGAAGTGGGAGGTGTTTGCTTTAGATGACAAATCTCTGTTTGCTTTGTTGCTTTTGTCATTCAAACACAAACGTGAGATCCAACAGGGGCAAACAGCTTCATATGGTGGTCACCTTCTTCTGCATTTACTCAGCCTTTCCTCCTAATCTGAAGCATATGATACTCTTTTCACAATGATGATGAATGTGAAGATGATGATGATGATGATGGTGGTGAGACTAGCCAGAGAGGCACAGAGACACATCTGGTTTATAGTTTCGAGAAATAGAGACCAACTCAAGCCCAGCCTGTGTCTCCAGACAGGGACAAACTCCTGTTTAATTGCAGCGTGATTGGAAAAGCAGCTCTGGAGGCCTGGTGAGCTTAGACCATAGGACGTTGATTGATAAATGTGAGCAGGGAAGCAAGAGAAGGAGGGAGGAAGAGGGAAGGGGTTTAACACTGGCCTGGGTTTGAGCATGAAAAGCCTTGGAGAAGGTCCTCCAGAGCTCACAGAAATGTCCTTTACCGTGTTTCTGGATATATAACATACACAAACATTGGGCCTCATTCATGAAATAGGAGCAAAACAAATGTATGTAAATTGTGTCTTTTGTGACATATATTTTTTCACAAATATTTTGTGAAACGATTCTTAGATAAAGGGCTAAATTAATGCATCAAATAGAAACAACAAGAAGAACAAGTCATTCATGAAACGATTAAAAACAAATTTGAGAACATTATTTGATGCGTATGTTGATCATGGAATTAATGCAGTGCATTTCTTAGTAAATTAAATATATTTACAGTTGATCAATCAAAAATTAGCAGAAATAATTTTTAATGTTAATCATTCATAAAACTTTTTTTATTGGGTTGTTTTTAACGTAAGAATGCTTTAACAAAACATTTGCATTCATTCTGTTTGCGTGAGTGAATGAGCCCCTATCTCTCACTTGCATCTAGTATATTTTCATCATCCTCACACAGTTTAAAGTGGTCAGGCCAAACATAATAGCTCTGAAACGCAATATTTAGCTCTGCAGTGATGATCTGAGTGCATTGGCAGCTGCTCTCCTTATGAGCACAGGGTCTTTGCAGCTGGTCCTGACTCTTAAAAGTCCATTTTTATTAACAGCTGGCTTTCAAAACAAGGCCTCACACATTTGACACCAACAGCTTTCACACTGTGTGTGTTTTGAGGCCTCGGCTCCATAGAGAAGTCATTTGTACCCTGCCAAGGCCTGGAATGAGCCTGCTCCGCCGTCAGGCGCCTGTGCAGGTCTGCAGCCTCTGCTCAGACACTGGACCTTCACTTAAGTGACAGCTGATTCTGTTCTAATGAGGCCTTTATATTGTGATCATCCTATTTCCAGTGCAGGCTAATTGAATCTTCTGAATGGGGGCTAGGGGGATTGGTGATGTGCTGGGGAAGAGCTAATGCGTTTTGATAATCTGTAATTGAATTAGCATAGATTAATAAGTGGTGGTCTTGTGTCTCTGCGGAGGGAAGGTGCTTTAGCATGTTTGTGTCAAAACCGGCGGCGTCCGCTGTCACCAGCCTCCTGCGCAAAATAATGAGCGCCAGGAAAAGGTTTCATTAATTGTGTTTATCTGTGAATAAAGAGGGCAAGAGAGAGAGAGAGAAAGTGGGAAATCTTGCTTTGTATTCTTTCTTTGTGGACAGCAACTGCAGAAGAAGACCTCAGGATTAAGAGAAGCCCATACGTTTCTCTCTGGTGCCTGTCTTCAGCTCAGAGAGATTCTGATGGCCCTATCTGCTGCCATTTATTATGCAGTTAGCACACAGGGCTTCATGTAGCGATCTGCTTTTCACCCAGGTACCGCTTCAGCCTCCTAAAAAATACATTTCAGAGCACGAACGGCGCGGACTCGGATCCGGCAAATGAGCTACATTGTTTTGATAATGGGGTTGGAGTCGTACAGGTGTATCGGCCGTCCCGGGTGACAGGGGGAGGAAGTGTAGGCCCCTTGGCCCCTGCCTGCGCCTGCCCTTTGATATGTTCCTCCATCCGCACCTCCGCTCCAATCCCTTCTTTTTCCGCAGAAGAAGAGAAAGCGAATGACAGACGGAGCGCACCGGCGGGGTCATTATACATTAAACAGGCGCCGAGGCCATCGCTCCGATTGGCAATTAAATGGCACTCACTGACACTCGGCTGGTGTGGAAGAAGATTGAGACATTGGACCCTGCAGGGGCCCTTCTCGGCACACCTCTCTGTCTCGCTCTTCCCTCAGCAGGGCTAAATTGGTGGCAGACTCCGCTGCGTGCTGATGAGCGGAATGATGCCCTGTGCTTCAAAGGGATGGCCGTCATGTTTAAACCATAACCTGGGCCTCGCTATGGCAACAGCAGCACTGGTGGGGGTGGCGCTGATGGGAGAGTCAGGAGGAAAAGGAGGGAAAAATTGGACAGCGGAACAGAGGAAATTTTAACAAGTATGCAAGGGCAGAAAGAGAAAGAAAAAAGGTGGGGGCTAATGATCACGGCACGGCAGCCACAACGCCGGTCCCCCCTCGGTAGAAGCGGACGGGCGGCCCGGATGACATGGCACAAACACACATGTGTCAGGGATGAAGGGAAGAGAGAATAGGAGAAGAGAGATTGGGGGGAAACACAGTCCCCAGAGAGAACCTTCAACAGAAACTAGTTGTTCCTTGTGAGTTTACGCTCATCATTATATTCTGGCTCCAAGCCATATAGCCACACTCAAGCAGATAATGAGCTGTTTGAAAAAAAGAATTATTCCTTCTCTTTTTTTCATCATCCGCCATTCTTTCTCTCAGATTTGTGTACGGCCACGCACAGCTGGGACGCACTACACAGACACACACACACACACACACACACACACACACACACACACACACACACACACACACACACACACACACACACACAGACACGTCTATTTGTATGCTCAGGAATTTATTCTGCTTTCCTACAGATCTTTACACAATGCTTGGGGGATGATATTATAGATAAGTCCTTCAATCAGGCAGGCAGGGGACATGATAGCTTATAATGCAAGAAAATAATCAAAAGGTAAATAAATGAGAAGAAAATGACCACCCTTAAAAATATTGATTTTAAAACAAATGTTTACTCTGTGATTCATTTGAACTCTACATTTTTATTAAAGAATGTTTTTTTTTTCTTTCTTTAAAATAATGTCTGTTCTTCACCTCTGAAATGACTTTTTTTTTTTTTTTTTGCTGATGTAAACAAGGCCATGTGAGTGGGGAAAACAATATTAACCAATGATATTAGCCAATGGGGGGGGGGGGGGGGGTTAAAGTACCTTTTTTACTTTATAAATGTTTTTAGTCTTTAATTTAATTTTGAAGAAAATTTGTATTTATTTATTTTAATTTATATAATTTTATTGACCTTCAAATTCCTTCTGTTTTGTTGACAGCTAAGGCAGACGTTAGTCCATGTTTTATGTTCCTATCAAATGTTAATGTTAAAAACAACATAAAAATCCCTTATTTACTTTCTTAATGTTTTGGTCCTTATTATTCATTATTTGTCATTTTGAACAAATTATCAGTGCATATTATTCCGAAGAAAAAAATGGTTTCAAATCAAAATATAATCACTTTATCCACTTCTGAAATTATTTTAACATTCTGCTGACGTGGCTATGTGGGTGGGAAAGATTAAATTTAATGATATTAACCTATATTTTAATCATGGCCCTCTTTTATGATCAATACAATTCACTCTAGCTAATTTGTTTGATTTCAAAATGAATATAAAATGCGAACTTTCAGAACTTCCATTTCACGTTGAATTTGTCGCTAGGTGTCACTTCCCTTCTCCCACATAACAGATGTATTAGGTTACTGTTGCTTTGTGTTTATAAATGCTGTGATGTGTGAAATGTTTAGTTCATAGTCAGTGCTTTACTCTGTGAATGTGTGTGTCCATCCATCATTTCACCCGTGTCCACTCTGACGATTTACACAGTCTTCTCTCCTCCAGGTTCCCTCCTCACATGGTGCCCCCCCACCACAGTTTGCACACTACAGGGATCCCCCACCCAGCCATCGTCACACCCAATGTCAAGCAGGAGTCCTCTCACAGTGACATCGGGTCCCTCAACAGCTCGTAAGTTCACTTTACACTTTCAATTCTCTATTAAGTTGAATTAAGTTGGTATGCGTACGCTAACATATCATCCCTCCCATTCGCAGGAAACACCAGGATGCGAAAAAAGAGGAGGAAAAGAAGAAACAGCCACATATAAAGAAACCTCTGAACGCGTTCATGCTTTACATGAAGGAAATGAGAGCCAAAGTGGTGGCAGAGTGCACACTGAAAGAGAGCGCAGCTATCAACCAGATCCTAGGCCGAAGGGTGAGTGTCACACACACAACAAGGCCAAAGCGTTATGCGAAGTGGCAGCAGACTGTCTCAACTACTAAGACCACAGATTGCAGTGTTGTCGGCGGTGGAAAAACACTGCTTATTCACTTTTCTATTTCTGTATAATTGTAATCTTGCTCAATGTTGCTATTGAGTAAAAGTACAACACCATGAGAAGGGGAATATTTAATCACAGTGGTTGGACCACTCATGGAAACACTTCCGTGCTGTTAGAGCCTAAAATATCAGTGGTCTCTTTCTCGATGAGTGTTATGGCTGCAGTTTTGATGGATGTGTGTGTGTGTTTCTTTATGTGCAGTGGCACGCTCTGTCCCGAGAGGAGCAGGCCAAATACTACGAGTTAGCCAGGAAAGAACGACAGCTTCACATGCAGCTGTACCCCGGCTGGTCGGCACGAGACAACTATGTAAGTTTTTAAGTTTTCAACAAGTAACAATCTTTATTCCTTCCCCAGGGGCCACACGGCAGTTTAAAGCCATCCAAATGTGTATTTTACAAATCATATGACAAACATCCAACAGCTTCTGAAGGAAGCTAAAGCACTCAACACTCACAAAAACGGCTTTAACTTGGGTAGTTGGCTGGTCTTATCTGGCTTAAGCTGGTTTAGTTGTTCAAAACCATTTTAAGACCAGCAAAACAGACCAGCTTAGCAGAGCTGGAAGTATTTAGATATATTTTAGATCTATGTGCTGTACATGTGCTTTTCTTCAGTGCAGTGAGATCTGTTTTTTTCCCCATGTGCAGTGCGATTTTTTTTTCCCTCTGCTTTCATTAGTATTCCACTGGTTCACCTAAAAAGAGAAAGGCGAGCTGAGATCAGAGTAATTAAATAACCACAGGGCCTAAACGCCTCGCAGCTTTGATGAAAGAGGACATCTCTCTCCGCCGCCAGAAATGGGGAACGAGCGCACCGTTTACAGTTTCGCCGGAGTTTCGCGCCTGACAAACGGCCCCACCGCCCAGCCTGTCAACTCCCCTTGGAGTCTGACCACGTTTCTTGACTCTCCTAGTCAAAGTTCCTCAACCGGAGCAAGATAATCGTTCTGCCTGGGCCTGACCTAGGCCTCAGCGAAATCAGCGGCCGTGGACGCGTCCGGCAGAACCGTAGCTCGTTTTCGAGGACAAACGCAACCAAACGAAAGTTCTCTCGCTCTGCTCTTCCCCTCCAGTAAACTGATTCGCTCAAAGAAACCTCAAGAGATTCCGATCGTTTCACAATGAAAGAGAAACTAAGCAGCAACGAGACAACAAGGAATAAACAAAAGGAGAGAAATAGGACGAGGGGAAAGATAGGGAAAGTTCTGTTCTGTCCTGCAGTGGCAGTTTAAACCTTCAGGCTCTTACATGAATAAATAAATCAGTGAAAACTCTCTTGTTCATTTCATGTCTCGGTCTTTTCTGCAATATAATAACTAAGGTTCCTGTCTATTTCTCTTTTTCTGGCGGGTAACTATCAGGGGAAAAAGAAGAAGAGAAAAAGGGAAAAGCAGGCAGGAGAGGGCAATGGTAAGTGAGCTGCAATTATCTCTCATATTAAAGCAGACCCATCATCTGTCACAAGTGTGACATCTCAAAGATGAAAGTCCAGCTTTTTTTTTCTTATCTTTTTTTTGTGCCTGCCTCATTTTGTATATAGCTATGCTACCCAATGCAATATTTACACGATAGACTGCTTGTTATCCCCCTCCCCTCCCCTTGCCCCATGTTGAGCATTAATAACATTGAATATGCATGACCCCCCCACCTCCCTCCTACCAGCTGCCCCCCCACCCCGTGCCCAGCCCCCCTCCAGCATTTATCGTACTGTGATATGTATGTTTTGAGAGTGTGAGAGTTGATCACCCTTGTGACTGAGTTCCAGCCTCCGAATGTGCCGCCCATGCTTGACACTGTGCTTATGTGGACGTAACTTTGGGCTGTGCCTGCTGCATGCTTTTTTATATGTGTTTATATAGTAGTAATATATATACATTAAAAAAAAGTGTTTTTTAAATTCACCCACATCTTTCAATTAAGGAGGTTTGCTGATTACATTGATTTAATTCACTTGATCATTCTTCTTCATGATGCTGATTATTGTGAGATATTGTCCAGGAAGAATGTATTTGCGGTCTCTCTCCATCATGGACACCTTTTGAAGGCCTCTGTATCTTGTTCTTTTTTTTTCCAGAACACAGAGAATATTTTCCAAATCCTTGCCTTTCACTCCCTCCGATTACAGGTGCTAATGTCATTTTGAGTCTTAAATTACTAACTTGCTTTATTCCCCTTTTTTGGTTCTTTATGTATTTATTTATTTGTGCTTGTGCAGTATATCAAATATTTAATGATCTTTCTTTAATGAATAATGCTATATGTACATATCTGCTTTATATATTTATTTTATTTGCCAAGCTCAGTAATTCTCTTGAAAAATACATTGCTTTTACTTTATTTTGCTCCGTTTCAGTTGTTTCCTTTGCTCCATTTTTCATTCTACACATAATGTCATCAAAAGATGCTTCTATGTTAAAAGTCATGTATTATTATGTTTAAAAAAAATCCCAGATTTGGTAAACTCTAAGCATGCAGCTGCAGTATGTTTATAGGAAAGACCTCTTTATGCTAAGAATAACCAGAGATGTTGTTATCAGGGTAAACCTCCTTAATCTACTGCCTTAAGTAGCTGCGCCTCCTCCACGCCCTCAGCATGAGAGCGGGTTCTGCCCTGTCTCCTCTTGATCTGCCCCGCTTACGGCCTGCCTTCACCCTCCTCGAACACTTTACCCCGGTGCTCAGATGGAATGTTCGAGGTGGATGAACGTGGGCCAGCCCTGTTTAAGCAGCAGCTTTGTAGTGTTTCCCGGCTTAAACTAATGCTCCGCCTCCCTCCTATAGCTCCTCCCTGCTCCTGCTGCCTCAACAACCTGTCCCTATCACCTCCTCTAGACTAGAACAGCCAGATAACGTATGGCAGACATGTATCCATATCTGCTGCATCCCGCCCTGCTTACCTTTTAACAAACAAGCATTTATTCATAAAGAGCCTTGGTTATGAAAGGCATGCATTGTGTGTTGATTTGTTGGTTTCTGTCATTCATTTACTTTCATATTTGTTTCTTGGCGTTTGATTTCGAATTATTTGTATTACTAACAAAATATGGTGAAATATGTCTGTAAAGGCATTACTGCACATTTGATTGCCACTATTTAAATATATCTGTAGGAGAAATAGACATTTGTAGAGCTCGTCAGATTCATTGGATTCAATTTATCTCTCTTTCCGCTCTGTTTTCTGATTTCATCTCTCCTCTGCGCTGGCTTCCCCCTCCCCTTCTTCACGTCAGATCTGAGCGCCCCAAAGAAGTGTCGCGCACGCTTCGGGCTCGACCAGCAGAATAACTGGTGTGGCCCATGCAGGTGTGTATCTGGTGTGCCGGCAGGTGTGCTAGAGCAGGTGACAGCTGGGGAACTCTCTCATTGGTACCTCCTCCCACTTTTCTGGCTCTCTCAACCTCGCATTCTCTCCACGCCACTTCCTCTGCCAATCAGCTTCTGCAAATCTGGGAGATGGGGTTTGTTTTTCTCCTCTAGGTGGGGTGAAATGGCTGTTTGTGTTTCTTTTTGTGTGAATGTGTGATAAAGGAGTTCACATAATACTCCTTTTTGAAACTTAAATAAAAAGGTGGGGGTTTATTTCCCTCTGTTGAGGGGGAGGGGTGTGGCCAGGGGGTTGAGATGGGCTGGTCGTGGTAAGTTTTTGGGAAGGCACGGTACCAATGTCCACAGCTGAATCATTTGTTCTAGCTCCTTGCTTTGTTTTGTCCAATGACATGTGTTTTTTTTTTTTCTTTCTTTCTTTCTTTGTTGTGTTTTTATGTTCCTCTATGGATAACAGATGCAAATACCCCTAAGAAGTGTCGTGCCTTGTTCGGGCTTGACCAGCTGGGTTTATGGTGCAAACCCTGCAGGTATATTCCCAGCCCCGCTCTTGGGGAGAACGTCTAAATTACGATGATGATGATGATGATGACAAAAAAAATCTGCTTTTCTTCTCTGGACACTTTCCATGGATTGTGTTTTCCTACTTCAATCTCCGAGGCCTTGTTTCAGTTTATGTTTACAAAGACTTCATTCTTACTTGTTTCTGTCCTTTTCTGACTTAAGAAACACTTCAGACGAACTGAAATCCTTGGGCAGAAAATGACGAAATAATTGCATTGTGGTTCAAATTTCAAGTCGAGCAAAAATTATTTTTTTATTAAGTATTTTTATATTAGTATACTTAATTATTGCTGGCTTTTCTGCCCAAGGAACTAATCTACTGTTTTGTACTGTTCTGCCCAGTAGAAATGTGTGATGTAGCCACTTGTTTTGTGGAGGGCAGGGTTGGGGTGATGCCATCTCATCCCCCCTCTCTTTTTTTTCCTCCCCTTCTCCTTCTTCTTCTTCTTCCTTCTCCACTCCTCTCTTATAACCCTTTATTCAGTCCCAACCTCTTGTCTTTCTGTTCTAATACAAGCAGTCTTTGAATTGGGAATATGTTGATGGTAGGTATTTGTTTCTGCTAAGTAATACCCTTTTCTGTGTCATGCTTGTGCACTCTTTCCTTTTCACCCTTCCCTCATCGTGGACATCAGACGTTGTGCTGTTGTGATACTCCACTTTCCGATTTCTACTTGTCCTTCATAATCCTTTCTAGTTTAGAAATCCACCTGATTTCTCCGAAATCCACTCTCTCTAGTCCAGGTTTGGTGAGAATCTCACCAAACTTTTGAAATGTATATAAAAAAAAAAAAAAAAAAATTCAATTAGATGTTAGTCTGAGTTCAATGTTGTCAGACACGCTACGCTGTACAAGGACGCACTATTTTTCAAATTTTGACCTATCCTGCTAGCCAGTAACTGTGTTATTGAAGTTGTTGAGGTTGTATTTTTATGTGGGGGTAGTGCTGTCATCAGCACCGCTTGTTATTCAGAGGAACAGCCTGTGCATTTTTGGACTGTGCTGAGAGAAACGTTGGTAGTTGCGTCTTGATTTTGGGAGCTGGAAGGTTAAAAGACCCCACTCAGCTCTGTTTCCTGAAAGATGCATCTGGAGAAATTCCCTCAGAGACCTATAAATCGATAAGGAACACAGGGAGATACTTAGAATCAATATGGCTCTTAAAAAATGGATATTAGCTTATTTGCCGCTGTTTGACAGGCAGTTAACACATTGACAGACCTGAACCATTCCTGAATTCATGAATGGCCTCCATGCAAAAGACGTTCTGTAGCTTTACAGCCATGCACCGTACAGGATAGCGTATAGACAGAGTCTCTTTTCACCCATCTTTGACCCTGAAGTGCCATGTCGCCTCTGTATTAAGTCTGTTCTGTGCAGATCCCTCCAGCTGCATGTTGTGCATTGCCACCATATACAGAGTGGGTTAAAGGGGCCGTGACAAGATTCCCGCACCAAAATCGTCCCCTTTTTGTCATTTTTCTTCATCATAGTCTGTATCTACCTCTCCGACTGTCTCTCTGTCTTTTTTCGCACTTTCGCCTGAAACCAACACGCATAAGAGCAGGCAGGGGTATAACTTGAGAAACAATCCTTACCTGGCTGTTATTTTCATGACGAAACCACAAAGAAGTTGGTTAATTGAACCCGGTTCTCCCGCAACTCTCTGGCTCCCCCTATCTTTAATTTAATTCTCTTTTATTTTACTCTGTGTTTGTTGCTTTTTCTTTTCTCTTTTGGAGTTAGCCTCGGCTGCATCACTGAGCTCGCCCTTTAGGCAGGATAAAGAGAGTTTTTGGGGAGGAGGGGGGGTGGTCAGGTCAGGTAGGGCAAGGTACACTGAGGTTTTCCCGCTCTCTCCGTTTCTCTTGCTTTCTCTCACCCTATCACTTCTCGTCTCTCTCTCTCTCTCTACCCCTACCTCACGGCGCGCTGGCTTGGCGCTGGTGAGATGTGGCTGGCTGGAATGGCTGGCCGTAGGCGTAGCAGACGAGAGAGGGTCCTGACCCGAGCAGAAATGCAAACATGGCACCACGACCTCTGTGCAGAGCGCTCACACACATGTCTTAGGGGCAAGCTGAGAGTAGCGCTTCCTCTCTAACCTCTTACCCCACCATCTGAACTTCCCCTGAAGGAACGCAAGGAAAAAGACAGGAAAAAAGAAGGGAGAAAGAGGAGTGTAATAATTCAAGCTGATGTGTAAACCGGATGGATCCCCTCGCGGTTTGCGAAACTGGGGTGGAGTTCTTTTGTTTGGAGTTGCGTTGCGCTACAGAAGGAAAACAAAGAGAGACGTAGGCCTCACCTCTTTCATCATCCTCATTCCGTCTGTTCATCTTCCTCTTGTCCTTCCACTGTCCTGTCTTCTCTGCATGTAATCGTGTGACACCTTGTGAGAGCGAGATGGCTAATCTCGTCCAGCGCTAGCGTCCATTTTTATGCAGAGTCTGAAAGTGGGTCTGCCAGAAGTTGCTAATAAGATCAGCATGGGTGTCCTGACTTAAAGATATGTGCATTTAAATGGACGTTACTGCTCTGTGTAATTCACCCTGGTGTTCTGACCAAGAGCTTCAACATGTCCCCCCCCCCTTTTTTTTCTTTTAGGAGAAAAAAGAAGTGCATTCGCTACATTCAAGGTGAAGGCAGCTGTGCCAGTCCTCCTTCTTCGGACGGAAGCTTACTAGAGTCCCCCCCATCCTCCCCCTCCATGGTTTCTCCCTCCCCATCCTCGAAAGAGTCCAAACCACAGACTGAACAAATGCAACCTCTCTCACTGACTATGAAACCGCCCCCCCTGCTCTCGTCGTCCCAACACCAACACCTCTCCTTGGCTCCGCCTCCACCCTTAGCTCTGTTGGACAACTCCAGGGCAGGCAAAGCGCCCGGCTCGGCACACAACGGATCCTTGGACCCCTCAGATGTGCCGTCATCCCGACCCACAGGCTCCGCCTCCTCCAGGCCCACCTCGGCCTGCCATTCCCACTCTCTGATGCCCAGCTCCACCCCGACGCAACCCCTTTCACTCGTAACTAAGTCAATAGACTAGCTCCGTTGTTTTTTTAAAACTGGCTTTCTCTGTTGGTCTGTCCGTCTGACTTCGGTCTTTTTTTCATTGTGTGTTCTGATTCTCTTGTTTTTTTCTGTGCGATATGGCTTTGAAAATTTTGTTAATTCTTTATCAAAGTTCATTGGTCAATATTTGACCTGTCATTATCTAAAAAAAATGAAATTATTATGATTAAATATTGATAATTAAATACACTAAGTTGTAGAGTATAGCTTTGTGAATCTGCCAAATTTTTTATGATTTTTTTCCTTCAGGTTTTGTTTTTATTTCAGTTTTTTTTCCAGCTGTACAACAGAAAAATGCATAATTGTTATGTAGTTTTACATAAACATGTTTAAAGAAAGATATACAAAATAGGCGCGGATTCGGTGAGCCCTTTTCTCAAAGAATTGGTTCTCCTTCATTATTTGTATTAAATACGAGCTTGTGAACCAATCATTTTACAGCTGTCCAAAACTCAGAGGGCACGAGGACTGTGGAGACACCTCTCCGCCTGAGGAACAACTTTAATTGTGATGTTACTTGTTCATGTTTAAATGTACAGAAATTTGGGGGGTTACTGTGTTAATATGCATTGTTCCATTGCGTTGTCTGTTTTATCTTTGTTTTTTGTCGTTGTTTACCAGGGGGAGGGAGGTTGACTCGGATTGGGGTGGGTGGACTCGATTGGAGGGGTGTTTTGGGGTGGGACGGGTGGGTGGGATGGGGTTTGGGATATTCAATACAAACTGTCACAATGCTAGGACCAGTAGTATTTATTGCTTTAGAGATTGCTTGTTGTATCTTGTATGTTGTCCCTTTTTGAAATCTTTTTTGTTTTCTTAATACATTGTATAAATATTCTTTCTTAACGTAAGCAACTTATATATATATATAAATGATCCATTTTTACAAAAAGGTTTTGAAGTTTCAAATGTTCTGTTTTAACATGAATTTATTATTTTATTTTTATTTTATTTTTTATTTTGTTGAAAACCAGGATTCCACCTAAACTGCAGTGTAGATTCTCAAAAAAAAACCTAAAAAAGCAAAAACGCACAAAAAGGCAAAAAAAAGACAACAACGAACAGATGTATGCACAACTTAATTTCTAGAAACATATCTATAAGCCATTTTACAATAGGTGAAAAGGAAACTTGAAACGGGGACGGTGGGTTCCATGTCTTCAATAGTCGAATTTCGTCTCAAGCCCTTCTTTTCTATTGCACAGTCTCATCTCCGCCTGACTGTAGAATCGTGTACAGATTTTTTCCCGTGCCAAAATTTGTGATAATTTCCTCTCCACCTCTTATGACGCTGTAGGTTCTTTCGTTGTCCAATGTTCGTTTTTCCTTTTCTTTTACAACCATAATTTGCTGTGACGTTACATAGATTGCTATGTATGTAGTATAAATGTTGCTATAACAAATGTGTTTGGTAGCAGATTGTCAAATAATAAAATTTAAACTTAATAAAAGACGGACGTCATACTGTATAAACCCTCAAGGGCCAAATTATGTATATTAGGAGGTTCATAAAAAACTATTAAATACTACAAAAAAACACAAACTGCCACTTTTAAGTACACTACTACATATAGGTAGATAGAAAAAATAGGCATGTTGATGTTGCAAGAAGCTGTAAAAAAGCTACAAGAGAATCATTCATTCGGTGCCATTGTAGTTGACATGACGCAACTGTAACCCGTCGATTACTTCTCTGGTTTATTAAGATGCTAATGATGAATAGTTTGAATGTTTCCTTAACGGCTGTGATGTTCCTGTTCTCTTTTATGCTCTTATATTTTTTTTCTTTTCTTTTTTTTTCTTTGTTTTTTTTCCTTTGTTTTTTTTTTTGTTTTCCGTTTTTTCCATTATTTGAAATGGTTCCCAAAAACCATGTTTTTGTAATGAATAAATGTTAATGCTGTACAGTCTCTGTAGCATGCAGTTCTGTATTAATAAAAACGAGTTAGTATGTGAACTTGCCTTCTGTCGTCTTCTGCCCTTCATTTGAATAAATGTGGCTGTAATGACCATAACCGTATGATATCAACCACTAAAATAAAAGTCAGCAGTTGACTGAATTATTATTTTTTGCACACCTCCCAACCATTCCTGTTTTTTAAGTAATTGCATGTCTCATTCTGTTTTTTCAAGAGGTGTTATCTAAGTGAAGGTTGCATACTGACTCTGATAAGAATTACAGACTGCAGTAATGATGATTAATGCTAATGAAACCTGAAGTTAGAAGATCCCTGTTCGTTCTCATAACTCTCTGATCACACACCACTGTCTGCAGCTGGTTTCATTCAGAGTGGAATTCAGCTTAAAAGCCTCATGCCAGGATCTGATATTTTAATTTGGCAGAGTAAAGCAGTCAGTCATTTGTGGTTTTAGAAGTAATTACGTTTTTTTTTTTTTTTTTCAAAAGGGAAACATTTTCTACTTTTCCTTTCAGTTTATTATCCATTTCAATTATTCAGTTAAGGGTTAGGGTAACTCTTTCCTCGCTATTGGAGAAATTTCTGTCATTTGTGAGACAACACTTCCCTGCCACTTACGTAATTTTCCGGCTTTCACCGTTATACGGTAGGGGGCCTGAAAGAGTACTGAATCTCCTGATTAAAACACATGCGAAGATGATGCAGAAACAAGCGACATATGTAAAATAACACAATCATCAATATTAAACTGCATATAAATCAAAACTGCCTAATGTTACTGAATAAATATTAGTGGTGGGCCGTTATCGGCATTGAACGTGCTGCGTTAACGTGAGACTCTTATCGGGCGATAAAAAAATAACGCCGTTAATCTATTCTCAAAGTTGGGAGCTGGGTCTATACCAGCGTTTCCCAACCGGGTGCCGTTTAAAAGGTGCCGGCACACACTTGCTCCGTGGTTCATCATCTCACATCTGATGACGCATATTTAATATGGGTTGTAACTTGAAAATAATGCTTTATGTATGTTTCTGTCGATGGATACACGTGCTGGCTTCTCAGTGATACATTAAAACAGCGATAAAATAAAAACGTGGGCAAAACGATCTCTCTTTGTAAACTGTTCAATGCATGCCATATGTCAGAATATGACCAGTCATTTTTACCGTCATCATCCGGGTGTAGAGCCAGAAGGACTCGCGCACTGAGAGATGATTTATCTCTGTGCACTCATCCGAGAGCGCGCAAACGTCTCACAGTGCGCAAATATTAACTTCTCTTTCAAATCTTGCACTTGAACAGACAAACTCACACAGAAAGTATGTCAACATGTCCATCTTGATGAGTATCCAAGCAGACATAGTAAATGCCTTGAGTGAACTTTATACAGTCGAGAAAGACGACGCATATCCCTGCATTATGTCCTAAAGGGGCATAACCTTTACTCTGTTTAATGTCCAACAACAGATAAGGACATCACTCACTGCTCTTAATTGAATAGCTTGTGTAAGTTTAATAAGGATTAATCTTTAATTTAAACAGTGAAATATGCAATTATTTTACATTTGATTACTTTATTCAATTTCTTTACCTAAAAACTAGTGTTAGACCCACCTGAAAAACCTGAAAAGCATTGTTTATTTTATTAGTATCTTTTCTCAAAAGTATTTATTTGGTTGCTGCTTGTATTTAAGTTATTTGTTCTTATTTTCGTTATTTTTATTTGACAGTTGTCCTTTTTTCCCTGAACATAGTAAATACAGAACCGTACCGAAACCGTGATACAAACCGAACCGTGAGCAATCTGTACCGTTACACCACTAGCGTAATGTACGTGAGAGGGTAGCACACAGGAAAGACTTAAAATCTTCATGAAATCAAAACTGACCCTATTTACTTACATTAATTAAAGTTTCTTAAGGGTCGAGATCAAATTATCAGCATCTGTGCTGCATCAAACCACTCCAATAATAGGCTATCCGTCATCACTCCGATTAATGCACGACACATATTAACTGCACAATGTGTGTAAACCTCCAATAAAATTATAAAGTAATTATTCCATCACAAATAAATCTCGCAATCAAGTGGCTGTCTAGTTTTGTACATCTTTTACACAACATACATTTTTATAATATTATTTAAAATTAGGGCCGGGGCTCGATTAAAAAAATTAATCTAATTAATTAGAGGCTTTGTAATTAATTAATTAAAATTAATCGCATTTTAATTGCATATAAATATTTGACCTGAGAACTATGAGAAGTAATTTTTCACATGTATTTTTAGTATACCATTGAATAATGACTGAAAACATAAGCTTAATCAACAAAATATTGTTTATTTATTTCAGTCCAGCAGACCAGCGCAATGTTTGCCATTAAGTGTAGCAAAAGCATATTTGTGATATTTGAGGTTCGATGTGCTGCGGTGATACGCTAACTCCTTGTTGTATATCTTGCACACTACCATGCTCTTGACGACGCTTCCATTCTTTCGTTTTTTAAAACAAAATTTCCCATCCACGGGGCCAAGCAAAGCAGTCTCATCAGCTTCTTCGTTCATGTTCACTCATGCCCTGCGTCTCAATCAGCTCCCTAGTTCAGTAGTCAGGGCACTGATCAAGACATAAGTCAATGGGCTGACTCCCTGATCAGTGCCCTGACTACTGAACTAGGGAGCTGATTGAGACGCACCCATGGTTTGTTGTTGTCGTGACTCCGGAGCGAGCGCTAGTTGGTGTTCCAGTATTATCGGTCCGTCGAATTAATTAATCTTAATTAAAGCGTTAAAGTCCCGGCCCTATTTAAAATTATTACTGTCCTGATTACTACTGTACTGATATTTCAGTGTTTCAATTCTGTGTTTTTCTGTCAATATGGGGTGCTGTGTGTACATTAATGAGAATGTTTTTTAACCTAAATGATTTTAGCAAATGGCTGGAATATAACAGAGTGAAAAATGTAAGGGGTTCTGTATACCTTCCATACCCTGTGTGTGTGTGTGTGTGTGTGTGTGTGTGTGTGTGTGTGTGTGTGTGTGTGTGTGTGTGTGTGTGTGTGTGTGTGTGTGTGTGTGTGTGTGTGTGTAAATACATTTAGACCGCTTAACATAGTGATTGCTATCAGGATATGATATTTTCAATCAGCATAAAAAAACAAAATCACCTATTGCACCTTTAAGAGATGTTCTTGTGCATTATTTTCTTTGATTCATCAAATCAAAAAGAACTCTGATGAGTTATTACACTATAGACAGAGATGTTGAATGTCATGTGAACTAAACAACAGAGCACCCAGACCTCACTGCAATTTCTTCAATCCAGCGATGTCTTTTAAAAGAAGTGTGTATGTCTTGATAAGGATCATTTAGTCAACAATCCAAGTACATATGCTTTGAATCACTATACAAAAGAATAAATATTTTATTTATTCCGGCACGTTCTGTTTACATCGCTATTGTGCCTCGAATCCAAACATTGCCTGTTTAGCCCAGAAAAGCAGTTTCATTTTTCCCTTTCGAGGACATTCTGAATCGGCTCAGTCTGAATGGATGTAAACAAACTTCAAAAGACATCAGTCGATTCAGACCACTCTTGGACAACGCTGTTCAAAGCCTCTACAAAGCTTTGCCTCACAAGAATATCAACAATCCTTTGGCATTGTTCCCAAAGGTCAGAAGATCAATTGAACAGCCTCTATGTGATTATCCACCATGTTAAGGGAAATACAAATGCATGTAAAATATAGGTCAAAAGGATTTTTATTATGTTCATTGTAACAGATTTTTATTTAATCTACATTTCATCTAAAGGAAGCTAATTCTTTCAAGTATAAAGTACTGTCATATACAGGAAGGTCAAGGGTGGAAAAGAAGACCATCTTTCTTTTCCTTTCTAAATGGTAACAAGGGTTCGCTTGGCCTTTTGAACCAAAGGGAAAATATGAGGTTACACTTTCCTAATCATTCAGATCTTTGGGCAACTTGGTTTTGAATATTCATGAGGGAAAACTCTTAATGCAGGTATTGATGTTTTGCATCCATATTTTGACGCAGCTTTTTGAAAGATTTTTGTTGTCTAGTGTCAGTTGCCTGTGAGACCACACGTACCTATTCATCTTAAAATCTGTATTATTGCAATAGGAATACCAATTTATTTAAATATATGGATTGTGACTTGTGGATCAGATTAAATGAAGCATTTTTCAATCCATAACCCACAGCACACTTTATTTGTGCTTTGTTTAGTTTGCCAACAGTTTATCATCTTTATTTTTAAGCACATTTCCTCTGAAAATATTCATTCTGCTTCTTCAAGGCTGATGAATAAGGCTTTTATTGCCAAAGGATGCATTCAGGGTGGGTCCATTTACCAAACCTAAAGTAATTGAAGCCTGCTCTGCTACACAACTCCACTGTATGTTGTTGTGTTATGATGCTGTCTTTAGGATTCCCTCTTAACCTTGGAAGGACCATCAATTCACCTTTTGAATCCAGCAAATTTCCTTTCACTTCATAGGTACGCTTTCTGTGTGTTGTATTTTCTCTAAATTAGATGCTGTATTCTTCTCCTCTATCCCTGTGAATGACTGTTGAAGATCTGTTCAAGAGGATGTCAAGCAAATGAGTTCTAATTACATATTTATGAAGAAACATTTCCTGAGAGACCAAAGCGGTCAAATATGTTTTGGACTGATATACATTTATAGTTAATGTTCTCAGAAATCTTTATTTTAAATATAAATATATAATTTACATGTATACTGATTTACATGTTGCCTAACAGACTTAAAGGGCATATTGCAGGTTAGAGACTTCAGTGAGTCAATGTAGAGAAAAATTATGTAGGAACTAGATTTTTACATTTTTTACTTTTAAAATATAGTATACTTATAAATACGCGTAGGCTTTTAGAGTCGTTTTTGTGAGAAAAAATTTCTTCCGCATCTAAAAATTTGTTTTATTAATGATTTAAAAATAAAATGCAAAAAAAAAAAAAATACATTTGCCATCACACAACACAATGTCACTTTATGACTTTAGTGCTTCAGTATAGTGAAATCACTGTTTACTGACCCTCCTGTTTTCTATTTCTTTTTTTGATATAACAAATGTGGTCAATGTAAACTGTTGCTATATTTATTGTTTTATTAATGGGCCCTTTGACTGCATATTAAGTCCTATAGTTAATAAATTTGCATGCCAACTCAGTGATAACACTCATGCGTTTGGATGGTGTCTATTTTGCACTCTTGCTATTTTAGTGTCACCCCTACACTATGCGCTTTTTTTCTGGTTCATGGCTGATTTGTGGTTTGTATCACCAAAAGATTCTCTGAGTTTTTGAGAAGGCGACAAGTGTGACTATTTTTTTTACGACCCTTTAACATAACCAAAACATAGCTAATGCAACAAAAGCCACCAAGTGTCATCCCATTCTGCGGAACCAAATTTGTTTTAAAATTTAAAACCATTAAATGTTTCGGTCAGTTTTGACCGAAGACGACCAGAGGTTTAAGAGCCAGGCACCTAGTTAGTAAACAATGACATTACATATAAACATTTTTTTTTTTTTTTTTTTTTTTTCTTTTGCTGCTTTGAATTTAAAACCCTTTTCTATGGGCATGGCGTGGGTTAAATGATCCATTCCCCTAAATACATGGTGTTAACCCCTATATGCAGAATCACTTCTGCTGCTCGACAAGAGCAAGAGACATTGAAAAATTGAGCCGTATTGTCTGTACAGTATCTGTGACTGGACAAATGACCCAACGGAATGGCCAGAGGTGTAATTTTCTCGTTCGAATACATACTGCTCCCCCAAATATCACGACATGCCTATAAATCCCAATCTTTCTATAAAGATGTTTATTCAGATTTCCTGAAATTAATGGGCAGTCTAATGCCAAAATTAATTTACCACAGTACCACGTTTAACACACATTTGTCAAAAGCTGAAAAAAATTCCAGTTATATGATGAGTTTAGATAAAGTTAAGACATCCGTCAGTTTATCTGTTTATTATTTATTTGTTTTCATTTTAATATAGTCATGCACTAATTAATTAGTTAAGCATTGACATTTTACAAAGCAAATTAGGTGTTGACATGATGTCAATGTCACAATGTTATCCAGATTACTGACAGTAGCAAAAAAAATTATTTGTTTTTTTTATTTATTTTATTTTTTACAGCAACCGTCTATATCAAAATACTGGGTGAGCTGAAGCACAAACATGAGCCCAGCGTGGCCCTTCCCATTATAGAATAAAGAAGACTTTTGAATGGTTTGTATATTAATAACCTTACACATTCTGTAGCTATATAATGGCTTATTGTAAAAAACTGCTTTAAATGATAAGCTGACTGCTTTTTTTGACGCAGTTCGAGTCTCATAACAAGTATTAGTGTTTTTGTTAAACAACTTTTGCCATTGCATAATGAAATCTCTTATTTTTTTCATTTTGCAATAATACCAGCATCATGTAGTACAAATGTTTAATTGTCATAGACGTATTGCACAGGCTTTCGGAATTGCCAGTATAAAACTTCAGATCTTTTTTTTTTTTTTACACACTTATTAGAGCTGCAGAACGCCACACCGCAATTTTTCTGCATTGTACCAAGCAAAACAATCGTAACTAATCGAGTGTCTAAAGAAAATAAGGCACAAGAATTATTTTTGTTTTCCTCTACGGCATAAACAGATATGACGTTTTTGTGGCCGTTTCCAGTAATGCTAGCCAAGTCTATCGTTGCATCCCAATTTGCATACTATCCGTACTAAATGATCGTCCGAATAAGTGTCCGAAATCAAATACTTATCTAGGCTACTATATAGTGTGCAAAAAAAAGTATGCCAACAGAGTAGTGTTTTCAAATTCAAAATATTCGAAAACCAGTAGGCAAAAAGTACCCGGGTGACCTACTACTTCCGCTGAGATTTTGAAGTGCGCATACAATGAACACTTTACTATCCAATGAGGCCACGAGAGAGGATTTCTGCATGAAGGTGAAGGGATGCAACTGGCACTGGTAGGTCTGTAACTGCACGTTGAACTAATAGATCTGATTTCAGGGAGGGTCATAAACATTAACACATATAAGAAATAACACTAAACAAATAAGGCAGCCACAAACTCTTTCTTTGTTTTTATATTAACCCCAAGCCAAATCATCTAAAAAATAAAACATTGACATTCAGCACAACATGAAAAACAAACAGCACAGCATAACAAATAGTTTTTCCTATTGGGTGAGGCAAGGTGCATAGAAGAGTTAAAGAGTCAGAAAATGTCTTATCTGTTACTCTGACGTCCAGAGTTGCCTGAATTGAATGATAAAGCAATGAACCTTATAGTTCCCCCTGACTTTGCTGATTTCCACAAAAGAGTTCCTCTGAGCAGAATGTTTAGTTCATAGCCATCAGATGTGGTAACAATCCCCTCCAGATCCACAAAGCTAACAAAAATCTGCATTAAGCATATAGAGAACAAGAAACGTCCTTCTACAAACATACAAACCAACTTCTGTTAATTATCTGCATTAAATCAAACAAAATAAATTTCCGTTCAGCCTCTTTTACAAACAAATTGTCCACAACATACATTTCTTCAGCAATAAACAGAAAATAAAGGTTACTTACAAGCACGAAACCAACAAGGACTTTAGCAAACAGCCAGCAAGGCATGCTACTTTAGAGGTAGCCATACTTTCTTCCTCTACTGATCAATTAACTTTAACACTAGCCCCCTAATGGTGAGGAAGGAAATTGCAGCCTATCATGGGTAACAGGCTAGAAGACATCCATATTCCATATTTTCAGGCTTTTCTGTTTACAGCGATAGCATATGATAACTAAAGCATTTAAGTATTGTGGTATTCTGCCATGTTTCTCACTGACACGTCCCCAACTCATAAAGATCGGGGCTTATGCTGCGTTGTTGTGCTTTCAAAATGATCATAAATACTATTTAACCTATTTTAGATTTCAGAAGCGGGAAGTTGACATCTCCGATAGCACGTAAAGGCAGCATTAAAGAAATCCAGAGCTTCCCACTGGTATTTATGACTTAATGGTGCCGTTCGTGCGCATTCAACTTTTAAATACGATCTTTACGACATGACTTGAATGCACAATGGCTGAGGCAGTGCAACCAGATTGGGTCGATGATTTCCAGCCCAAACACAGCCCAATCAAAGAAAAAAGCACCCAAAACTTTAACTGACAAAATAATGTGTTGATAATAAATAATTTTAAATAATAAATAATTTTATTGATACAAAACAAGGTTGATAAGTACCATTTTTATCCCCTTAAAACATAATGTTGATGGGGGGAAAAAATCCCCAGGAAAACAGATCAAATATGAGTAAAATATCCAGGTGAAAACGGCAGTCCCTCAGAAAGCATCATTTTCAGACAAGACAATTTAAGTGCAAAAAGCAACGTAATTATCAGGCATTTCATACAGGTTAATGCACACACCACCGACAAAATGTGTCATTCATTGTACAATACTCCGCTAACCAAAAAATTACAACGGTGCGGTTGCCTTTGTGTTGCGCTTTGCTTTGACAAAACTACAGTATGTCTTTCGTGAAGTTCATAGAACATGCAGCTAGCTGATGAACTGATGAATTGTTGATTCAAACCTCTTTTAGCAGCGTTTGGGGTTGCTAGCTGCAGATGGCCTGAGTGTATATGACAATGGACAGGAGCCATGGTTATATTTATAAACAGTCTTCGAGTCAGGTGGAATCCACGTTTGAGTTACGTATATCTCTCTTCCACTCTTTAATGCAGATTCAACTTACTGTATATTTATGCCACTTTGGCAAATACAACTACGAGTTATCACGCTAAAACCAGGCTGTCGGTCATGAATAAGCACGTCTGCCTGCTAATAGCTGATTGGCTGAAAGTGTGTGCTCGTTGGCGACGTCAACACCTACGCCAGCTGACTCTACTTGGGTCTGTCCCTGCGTCCCAATTCGCATACTGTCCATACTAAACAGTATTCGAAAATAGAGTTAGTATGTCTCAAATCGTAGTATGTTGAAAAGAGTATTCCAAAGATTCCCGGATGGTTTACTATTTCCGGTCCGAATTCGAAGTATGGGGCCCTGTCCCAAATGGCACCCTAAACCCTCACGGTCTTCCGGAGTCCGCACTTTCACAACTGAACGCCGCTTTGACTGCCGCGAAGAAGTTCTCTGCGTAGCTCTGCGTATCACAACACTTCTGAGACCTAAAATGACAAATGGGACACCCTGCCGTCTTATGGACTTAACAGACGCGCGCACGCAAAAGCCATTGTAAGTCCACAAGACTGAACGTGCACATGAAGTGTGCCATTTGGGACAGGGCCTGGATCGATGGGCACTCTAACGGCTGATATTGCCCACAACCCATTGCGAGTTGGACAAGGATTCGATTAGAACTACAAACTCGGAGAAAACGTGATTTGAACTGTGACGAATCTGACCATGCCTTACAGGGCAGTTAAACGGTGATGGGATGCGTGTAACTAAGCGACAGAGTCCGTTAAATATGGCGAAGTAGTATGTCCCGAAGCTTGCATACTTTTCTGCTACACACTCAAAAGTATATACCTTTTCTTCAAAAAAAAAAAGAGTTCATACTTTTAGGACGTAGTATAAGTATGCGAATTGGGATGCAGCATGTTTGTCTTGATGACTGATTTTATGGGGTACATGCACAATTGAGTTTTGTTTATTAAACTATAACATTTCGATTTTTGAAAACCACCAAACTGACCCCACCCAACCCATTTTTTACCCGCACAATCAAATTCAAAACTGCTAAACTTTCGTAACCTCTGTTCCCCGAGAGCCCGGAAACTGCGAAAGCGACCCTGCGGGAACTCCTCCCCTTCTGACGCAACGTTAAAGGGAATCCGATCAAGGGTTAAATATAAATAATAAATATTGCCTCTCCATCCAGAATAAAACGATACTGTAAGTATAAATTGTCGATTTAATAACCAATGCACGCTATGCTGTGTTGTTTACCTTATTTGTTTCAATACTTATATAGTGAAGCTAAAGCCATTCAAATGTATTGACAACACCGGCGAGATCACAATGTCAACTCTTGGATCTGGCTTTAACTGAGGCACTACGATCTGTTATTCCATATTTAGTGCATGTGCAGTAAATTACGGTGGATAGATGCACGTGTCGTTTTGTATGGAACGGCTGAAAACAAACCAATGGTAAAAAAACAAAAAATATAAAAGTGAGGTGAGGTGAGCAACATTATGTATTTTGCATAGACAGTAAAAGAAATGGACAGAGCTATCCCATTGACTTCAACGGCCAAAAATGAGGCCAATCAGAGGCACTCACTTCCTGATGGCTGAGCGAACTGCGCAGGCTCAGACTGAGCTTGACGACGTAGATGTGACGTGAGCCTCCTGTCTGACAGCTGTAGGTCTTCTAGTAGTTGTGGAAAGTGAAATCTGAATCACGTTGTTTAAATATTTTCTCCCATTGCTTTTGGTTCACTATCGGCTTCTCCCCATTCTTCCCCCTTGACTTTATGTTTCCTTTTCCCCCCGACTGTCTCATAGACAGTAAAAGATTGTTTCTGAGCGTCTCCTCAGGTCTATACGGTAATTTCTCAACCGTGTGACAGAGTCGCGTTGGTTATGACGCAATCGTTAGCCTATTTTTACAAAAACAGCTTCTACAGGGCGATAGTGTAAGATACAAGGTAACGGAGCCTTTTATGCATTGTCGTGTTTCTTTAGAAATAAACAATGGACAAATGGAGTCTTTAAACGTCTCAGATGTAAAGTTATTCACTGTCAAAGTGACTCAAAAATGAATGGGAGTCAATGGGATGCTAACAGCAGGTGATGGCTTGGTTAGCAATGGCAGCCCCTATGGGTGGAACGCTTTCCGAGTGCTAGATTACCCCCTTGGTATTTTGCCGCCTTCTCCTGCGCCATCATTACCAAGCAACGGGGTAAACAGCCGCTGCTTTGATGACGCAAACACACCACGGTTCGGACTCAAATAAGTCTCATGACCTTAGCCTTCGGTTAGCTTACATACCATGTGCAAATGTAGCCTGTGATAAACATGCCAAGCACAGATATACTATAGGAAAAAAAAATCCTCATCCTCCACGTTTCATCAAATCTGATGGTTGGTTGTCAGTACGCACAAACACTGAACAATAGAGAAAAGACAGCAGTGTATATTTTGTGGCATGAGAAATAGGAATGATGTTATGGAGTGGTCCGCTGCTCTCCTCTGTGGCAGGTATGACATGGACGTGTTGGTTAATAAATCATGACCAGGTCAAGGGGGAAGTAGATCAAGCGCAGGAGAGAGGAAAAAAGGGGGAAATGAAAACGAGGAAAAGGAGAGAAATAGGAAGAGGTGATCATAATGAGTGGCTTCCTACTGTCACTTCATCCGGTTGTCGCCTCAAGCTGTCAGTACTTCCTGGGAGACTCGATACTTTTTAAGCTCAGGGAAGAAAAAAAAAAAACTTGAGTGCATATGTGTTTGAGAGAGGAGACAGAGACAGGGCCGGAATCCCACAGAGGCACTGTGTACTTTGGTAATGAGATGAGTGTTGCTGGTGGCCCGAATCTGCTGGATGACAGGACAGCTTTGGGTAGAGGAACAGATGAGAAATGGACTGACAGCAGAATGGTAATTCTGAGCTAAGGGGCTTATGTTGGCACCTTCACTGCTGCCGTGATTGTGTCACACTTTACAATCAAATGCAAAACATCACAACGAGGGAAATACACAGAGATACGAAGTGGGTATCAACTGCAGGCTTCCATATTACACACCTCAGGCACTTATTACAACAAAATATGAAATTAATATTTATATGATTAGGTGTCTGATTTGTGTCTTACCCAAAAATGACATCATTCTGACATCATCGTCTCAACTTATGTCGTTTTAAACCTGTATGACATTCTTTGCTCAGTGAAACATAAAGGAAGATGCTTTGAAGAATGTGCATGCTGCTCTTTTCATGCAATGAAAGTGAATGGGGACCAAGGCATAAATTTACCACAAATTTATTCTAAAACTATATGACTGGTGCGCTGTATTCCAAGACTTCTAAAGTAAGCAATATAATAACTCTAAGTTAGAGTAAGAAAGAGAAGTTAAGGTTGTTAAATAATGAAAAAAAAGAGCTTGACCACCATCAAGATTTCCATTCATTGTAAGGAACAGCTTCGACATTCTTCTAAAAAAATAGGACGGGGTTACATGGCCAAAAATATTATCCGAATACTTTTTCTATATTATTTTTATATTGAGTTTCATTACAGTATTAAATTAATAATAACCATTAATTAATGTAATCATAACATGTTTGATTGTAAGTAAACTCTATAGAGTCTGCTTCCTTTTCATCTTTCAGACCCATGAAATACTTTTATTTTTCTGCCGAATTCTGTGCATTATGATTTAATACAAATTAATCATCAAAAGTGGGGTAATGAAGTTAATATACAAAATTTTAGCAATCCATCTTTTAAAAATGTATTATTAATATTAATTTACAATTGCATTGGATTTCCCCCCCCCCCATCAAATAAAGTGTATACTGCATAAATTAAAAAAGGATGAAAAAAGTATATTGTAAGTATATATGATATGATACAACGGCAAGTCAATTAAAAGTAGAAAATTATTTCTGTCCTATATTCTTAATTATCGATTTTGTAGATTTATAATTTCCCACAAATATTATTATTGATTCATCATCCAGCCTTAGCTATAAATATCTCATTCTGGGTTCCACAGAAGAAAGTTGTTATACAGATATGTAATCATAGATCAAAATTAAAATGAAATGCATGATATAATTACAATTTTTGAGTGCGCTCTTCCTTTAAAGGGTTTATGTTAGAATTCAATGCTTAATCATTTTAATATGTCAATGTTAATTTTCAAAGACATGCTTTTGGTCCAAATATAAAGCACTTCATGACCCTGTGCAACAGCATAGAAAATAAATAACAGTTGCATGTGGACACATTCAATTACTAAAACAAATGTGCTAAGTAAACTAGTGTGCGGTATAGAAGAAATAAAGAGACGCTTTGATAGTTAGAGGAAGGGGAGTCAGGCGTATAGGAGGTGGCATGTGTTGCTTGATACGCTGGGAGTTTTTGATAGGGCTGTGAGTGTGTGTGACTGCAGTGGCCCGGCTGCAGTCCTAATGATGGCAGTATGTTGTGCGCTAACTACCCTCACTGTGCTACGAGCCCTCGGGCTAATGCCACATCTCTCCGTCAAGGCCTTCCTTCATCCTGATTTACTCAACCTTTCCGAAGACACACACACACATATAGATATATATACACACACACAGATGACAAATAATTCATATTATGTTGAGCTGAAAGTTTGCAATAGAGCCTCATTAGATGGGTATCGTTGAGGAGTGACATTCTTGGCTTCCGCTGCTTGGTCAGGGTTTTTAAAGCAGGCATCTTTTTTTTTTCTTCTTTTTTTTTTTTAAAAAAGCACAAAAAAATCTAATATATAAATAAATGGTAAACAGCAGTTTCTCTTTTCCTCTTTAGGGAATAGCTGATTTGATTCTAAGGTTGTGCGATGGCATCTGAAGCGCCTCATTGTGGAGCACTGATGTCATGCTGAGGTAAGTTCCACCAACCTGATGTGAGTGAATGAAGTCTAAACATTGATGAAGTCCAGTGTCTCAGCAGAAGATTGTTTGGGAGAAATTTTATGAATTAAGCAAAAGAACCACCATGGCAGTTTTTTTTAAAAGTAAAAAGATGATGCAATCTACGTATAATATTACTCTCCACTGTGAAACAAAAGACATTATAAAGGCCCTGAAATCGAAGACCGTACTGGTGGGCGACATTTCGAACAAAATCAGGCTAAAACAAAGTTTATTTAGAGAATATGAACACACTGGAGAGCTGATTTATAGCAGACACTGAAGCCGTTATTGAAGTGCTGAATTGCAGAACTTGTGCAAACATATCCACATCGCTATGATCAAATGCTTTCTTAACTGCTGTTTTCTCACCGCTGTCATTTTCTGTCGCAGCATGGGCGGCGTCAGGGTGTTTGCTAACAGCATCTACCTTATTTTTTATGTAAGAACAGGCACGCACGTTTAGACATTGAATGTGCCTGGCTTCCATTGTCACCCGCTTTCAGTTATTTTTAGCTGTACAAAGTGGGCTTGGTATGCAGCTTGATATTGCAAACTGTTTTTTTACCATATTATTTTAATGTTTTTTTTAATTACAAACACGCTGGTTTGTTGCGCATATATTATTACCATTTACTGCAGTTTGTTATTTTCGTTATTTCCCTATAGCGGCTATAGAATGTGAAGTCTTGCACATTCACAGAAAACTACTTATTCCCTTGAAAAAGAAGGTGGATACCCATGAAAAGGTATTTTTTAACAACTTTTTACCTCTAAAGCTGGGCTCAGACTACAGTTACAGAGTTTCAGGCTGGTTTATGCCCGTTTTTACCCTTCCCAGCATTCTGAGAAATAAATTCACATCCAGGGCATCGGCCAATTCTGATGTTTGCCCCAGATTATGTGGTAATGTGAGGCGTTTACAGATTAGGGGCCAGATTTACTAAACAGAGCAAATTAGCCTGAGAGCACAATTCCAAAAAAAATCACTGATGGAAGTGGAAAGTTCTACGCGTGATCTATTGATGGTGTGCAAACTGAACACAGACATAGCCGGATCATTTCCAAAAGGACCAACTCAATCTACAAAGAGCAGTGCAAAATTAGCATCTGGTTTAAGACATGTTTTTTTAGGTGGTAAATAATGGCACAAATACCAGTAGCTAGTATGGTTTATTTAAATCTGAAATTAATTTTAGGTCTAGTAATCCTGGGGGTCTAGTAATCCTGACTGTAGTTTTTTGATGACAAAAGAGGGTTTGCTGATCTGCTCACAGACAATATCAAACATGCTTTATATTTAGGATATTAAATTGGGGTGATTGTAACTATGATTACATCAGTACTTCCACAGCCAATGAGACAAGTCTACAAGGAGACAGAAGTGACAACTTTTGAAATGGCAACCACAAAGCAACAAGCTGCTTCAAAAATGATAAGGCTAGCTATATTAGAGTTCAATTGTGTTAAGACTATTTTGAGGCGGGTTTGTAAAACTTCCCTGGCTCAACTCACTCCCTTCATCTAAAAACATAGCAAGCCCCTAACTGCCGGTCATCGACATAAAGCTCTTCACACCTGACACAGATTCATGTATATGTCCATGAAATTTTACAGATTCATGTATATGTCCATGAAATTTCATAGATTCATGTATATGTCCATGAAATTTCATAGATGTCATTCATAGATTTCATATATGTCCATGTATGCCAAGTATCTGGGTAATTTCTGGAAAGGTACTGTTCTACGTAACTTAGCTCAGGATTTTTCTGCATACATCCGGCAATCCTGAAATTACACGGAAGTTTACCATGGCCATATATTACCTGATTCCACCCTTTTTATGCACCAATTTAAACTTAAGCCCATTCACTGTAGCTCAAAACCACTAATAATGACTTGAAAAGGTTCCTCGGACAGGTTGAAATGCTATTCGACAGTTCCAAGTGTGTCCCTCGTGCATCATTTGCTGATAGGTATGTTTGGCGTAATGAAGATACTGTCACTTGAATCCTAAACGTACATATCGAGTTTGATCTCTCACTTAGTCCGGATTGATTTTCCTCTTAGCACCATGGTCCAGCGACTTGCTTCAAATGAGGAGGCGAAAATGAGGCTCTTTGATTTTATCTGCAAAATTAAAGAAGATTGAGGTAAGGGGGTACCGGTGCTGTGGGTCGAGAGAGAGTACGACCGCTTCCCTTTGATGTGTTACTCATTTATCTGTGTGTCAACAAAGAGAGAACCGGAGGAATAGTGAGAGTTTGGAGAATGGCAATCATGCATTTCAAACCTGCTCAGCTTAGAGCAAGCCCACCAGGCATGTGGCTAGGTGATTTCTGTCCTGCGGGCAAGAAGAGGGATTTTACAACTAGTTTGACTTTTTCAGGGCATGCAGAAAGAAAGGTAGAAAAGTTTTTAAAAGAGGAAGAAACTGAGGGCTTGTGTACATTTTCCGACTGTTGAGTTGCTCATGTTTTCTTCGTATAATGAAATATTCGCTTACCTGCGAGCTTTAACTATAGTAATTGTGTCCAGGGCCATATGAGCACAACCACCAATATGTTTCTTTACACAGTCCAGAATATTACGTTCTGTTTTTACTTTTTTTTATTATTATGTATTCATATAGGCCTACACGTATAATGAACTCCATATGAATAAAAAGTTTAAGACTAAGTATCATTTAAAGGTCATACATTTCCTGGCAGGTTGTTTCCTGGTAGATAGAATAAAAAAAAATAATAATAATAATAATAATTTAATGTTCACAATTTTAAATCTGATTTTTAAGTCTTCGCCCACTGGACCATCGCCTTAGCTATAAATGCCACGTGATTAATCATTCTGGAGTTAAAAGAAAATGTAATGGAAATCCCCTTATAGGACATGGAGATATATGAGAAATATAAGATGGGAGAACAAAATTATGTCTATGATTTTGTTTTCGCAAATGTTTTGCTATTTTAAAACTTCACAAAATGTTTGTGTTCATTGCAAGCAATGCATAGCTTCTCCGGGGGAACAGGAAACATTTTGTGGCAAACGCAACGTTTTTTGGGGGGAACGGGGAAACATTTTGTGAGCCAATGCAAAGTTTCTCGGAATGCTAAACATTTTGCGAACGAACGCAAAGTTTCTCAGGTAAAAGCGGAACATTTTGAGAGTGAAAGCAGTTTCTCGGGGGAACGCAAACATTTTATGAGCGAACGCATTTTCTCGAGTGAACGCAAATGCAGTTTCGGGGGAATGCAAAACATTTTGCGTGCAAACAGAATTTCTTGAGTAAACGCAAACATTTAGCAAGCGAATGCATTTTCTCAGGAGAACGCAAACAATTTTGAGAGCAGGAGCAGTTTCTCAGGGGAACGCAATCATTTTATGAGCGAATACAGTGTCTCAAAGGAAGCGCAAAACATTTGTGAGAGAACACGAAAGCGTTGACAAATCATTTTTTCTCCTATATTTTTTCCTTCACCATGTCCTTTTAGGGGCTCCGTTTAAGGCTGCCTATTTTTTTCAATAACATTCCAAATTTCACTTCAAAATATTTTTTTCTTATATTGACAAATTAATGACAGTATACAAATAAATACCCCCCCCCCTCACCACCACCACACACACACTTGTCATGGCATTGATGTAATGTTTTCTTATGTTCTTTGTAAAACAAAAGAGTGAACTTTTTGTTTGCTGTCAAAAGCACAACAGTGATGGTTGAGCAGAATTGCATAAGGATTACTAAATCTTGCCTCACAGTGGTAGAAACAATTGCTCTGCTGAGTTTGGGAGAGTTTCAGTAGGGTCTGACAAATTGCATTGGGTAAGAAGTTTGGCTGTTGGCCATGAAAGGAGAGCGCTAAGTGGAGAAAAAAAACGAAAGTGAAAGCACTAACAATCATTAATAGTTACAAAAGAAAAGAGGTTGTTTAAAAAGCGGCTAAATACTAATAGGCTGAATATCAGCAGGTTCCCATTTAGACAAAAATGAGTAATGTGCAGATTCTGCTGAAAATGTGACAGCCTCTTACTTTAAATTAAATTTCAAAGTGACATTCTATTTTTATAAAACATTTAGATAAATTCTATTAAAATTCTGCCTGATAATTAATATTTTGTTATATTTTTTAAATGGTATGTTAGATAACCACTCAATTATTTAAAATGTTGTCCAAAAAAATAAAAATAAAAATAAATCAATAATTTTGAATGGTATTCAATTTAGGAATTACAACATTATGGTGTACAGGGTATTGATGTTGGTTTGCTATTCTTTTACTTTTAGTTTGCTTTACAAATTCATGAAAATCATTTTTTTTTTTTTTATCAAACGGAGCATGTGAAGAGAGAATGAGGGTGGGTGAGAGGGTGAGAGTGTTGGCCTGGGGGGCCCATTAAGCCCTGTAAGTGGTCAATAATGCCCACTTCTCTTCACACTCTACACATGATTGACAGATGTAAAATAAAGCTACATGACTCCAGGGAATATGTTATTGACTCATGCTCTTGGTAAAGAAGCTGTTGAGCGGCTAAATTAATTTCCAAAAGCCCTCTTCAGTCTGACAATGGTTGCGTGTTATTATAGTAAAGGGCATGTAGTTGTTAACCCTTGAGGTGTCTCCCTTCATTATCTTCCCCTGCTGAGCTGCCTTTAGTCCTCACACAAGCTAACCCAGTTCCTCTGCCAACCTAAGTTCTGCTCGAGTCCCGTAATAGAGTGCATCATTCTCCTTTTTTGTCTGATTAGTCTGCTGAAGAGTTGTTTGAATCGCAGAAGTCTGCGCACTAACTCAAACAACGTTTGCATGCGTTTTTTTGTTAAAGTTTTTTTTTTTCATTCAGAAACTGTAATTCTCTCAGTCAGGGGGCCTAGTACAAACAGACATCCCTGGCTTTAATTTTGGGATCTAACAATTCCTCATTAGCTGCTTCTTGATCTCGCTAGAGTGGCTCTCGCCAGCCTCTGCCGTGTTCCTTCCCTCCCCTGATTCATTGTGGTGACAAAAGTCCTCCTACACGTTGTAACCGGGTGTGATCGCTTTCACAGAGCTACACAGGAGCCGTCAGCAGTAATCTCTTTGCTCTGCCTCTCTCTGTCTGATTCCACACTCACCACCCCGTGAACATTCTAATTGTCTCTCAGTGTCTGTTGCGCTGTGCTGCATAAAAGTAAAGTTGAAAATGTCAGCAATTAAAAAAGTTACCCAAAAGTCAAAATAATTAAATAAAGAGTAATACAAAGAAAAAAAAATGAAAAGAAAAAAAATATGTGAATATCTTTATAATTTTGAACCACATGTTTTTTTTTTTTTTTTTTTTTTTGTAGTTTTCAAATATAAAAAATCAAAAATAACAGATTTACAGCCTTTTTTCTGCATGAGTTTTATACATTTTGGAATTGGTTGGTACTTAGTTATTGTGTGAGAAATTAATACACAAATACCTTAGTAAACTGGTATCTTTTAAACACAATTATTTATTAATGTATTTATTTATAAATCAATTTATAGCATTTTTATTATCATTTTTTATGTATATTTTATTTTATTTAATAATGTTATATCATTTATAACTTCTAAATTCCTTTATTTATTTCTGGTCAAAAGTTTTTTTATTTAGTATAGTAATAGTAAAGCATTACTATTTTTATGGTTTTGGAAAGAAGTCAACAAGCCTGCATTTATTTGATCAAAAATGCAGAATAAAACAGTAAATATTATTATAATTTAAAATAATGGTTTTCTATTTTAATATTCTTTAAAATAATTTATTTCTGTGATGCAAAGCTGAATTTTCATCAGCCATTACTCCAGTCTTCAGTGTCACATGATCTTTCAGAAATAATGCTAATATGCTGATTTATTATCCATGTTAGAAACAGTTGTGCTGCTTAATATTATGTTATGTAATGTAATGGCTATTTTAACAAATAAATGCATTCTTGAATGCACTTTTTTCAAAAACATTAAAAATTGTAATGTTTTCAAACTTTTGACCGGTGCATATGGTAACCATATATATTTAAAAAAATCCATGTATTCTGACAATTTGATTTCATTATAGTGTATGTTTTATCAGTGCCTTATTGTTGAGGAGAAGTGGACAGAAAAAAGTGGAGGTCTATGAGGGCATTCTTCATGCCATAATTTTTACACACTAGGGAGGACTTGCTTATATTGTTGTGTGACAGGTTTTGAACATAATGCATTGTCATATAATTCACAATATGGGGTGGGTGACACAGACATGCTCTCAATATTCAAATGCAGCGTGGCTCATAAACCTGGCCACCGACAGTCTGTTCTCCATCAATCAGCAGCTGTCCCCATCGCTGGCACCCCGCATGAATATATGAACGCATGACTGCCACAAACTCTCATAAGACAGTGACACAAAAGCAAGCAGAACTTAGTTCTTGGATGGAAAAGAATGAATACATATTTTATAGATGTAATGGTAATGCCAGTTTAAATATAGGCCTATAAGAATTTGGAAATGTCTCTCACTGGATTCACAGATTCCATCACCGTACTGCTATTGCATTACACACAAAAAACAAACGGCATGAAACAAATACTCATATCACCCTAGTGAAATAAACTGAATGAAGGACATTGCTTCATGGAAAGAACGAATAATATTTAGAAGAAATGACAGGTGTGTGTCAGGGGGAATGTGTATTTATCATGCCCAGCGCTCTTCAGATAGAGATGGATGGTGTGGAGCAGAGGCTGATGGGTAGAGATGGGGTCTCAATGTGTAGTTCTTTCCATGAATTAGATTCAAAGGGAAAGAGAGCATAACAAGCTGAGAAAATCAATGGTAAACAAAGCGAGAAGGAAAAAGGAGTCTCAACTTTTAGGCATACATGATCAGCACATTGGCCAAATGATGTCATCCATCAGAGTGGACACAGCAATTTGCCATCTATTTCCTCATCCATCAAACCTGATGTGTGCGAGTCTATGCATGTTTGCGGACGTGGGTGCTTGCACAGGGCAAAGAAGCTGAAAAAAGAGGATACTCCCAGGTATCTAGGTAGCTATATAGATTTTATATATAGTTAAATGTTTAACTATATTTAACTAAAATAGTTAAATTTATATATAGTTGATTGTAAACAATAAAAGAGCAATATTTTTTTGTTGTTCTTAGCCCCATATTGCAAATAAAGATGACAGATATTTCACATCATATATTCCACAATCTTGTATCGGCAAACACTCTGCAAAACATATATTTTAGTTTAGTTTCTTGTTTAATCTTCTTAGATGCCTAATTATTTGAACATGGTGTCTGCACTAAAACCACTAAGATATATTAATGAGGACTCACACAATCTGTCAGCTTAGCAGCTAGGCCTAACCTTTATGGTGTTTTACTTTCAATCTTTGTTTTACCAGCACTGCATTAAATCATTGCAAAGCTTCTGGTTTCAATGCTATTGATTGTCTTTGTTTCAGTTCTGTAACCATAACAAGACTTGATCGATATCTGCAGTAGATAAATAGCCTTTTCTGGTAGCTGTGACAAATTGGGCCAGGTCCATGCTCATCAATGTTAATAAGTGACATTCACATAGATAAATAGTTTGTAGTTGATTTATTTAAATTATTGTTTATTAATTTAAAATAATACTTTTGAGCACGTGCAGGACCAGCGATAGGAAGGCGGGAATTTGGGAATGGCCAAATACTAATGTAGGCTGCTGGTGTGACGATAAGAGAATTACTTGATTGTAGGCCTACACATCAGATTATTTAAAAAATATATATTTTTATATTTGGAATAAATTGAACATAACCTCAGTTATGCATTAAACTTGACTGTTTATATCCCCAAAATTAAGATATGATGCATTTCAATTTAAAACAAGATATTTGTCTGCCCTGCAAAAAAAAAAAAAAAAAAAAAATCATGAATTCTACTATGGTGAAAGATTAGTTTATGAATATTAATTAGGTCGAATTTATGTTGCAATCTCAATGCGTAACACATAACCTAATTAAAATTACCCCCCAGTAGACTCTGTAATTTGTCAGCTGTATTTTAATCTAAAAGCATCTCTTTATCACATTAAATCCCAAATGGGCTATTCACAGATGTATTAAAATATTTTGTGCTTCTTAAAAAAGTTAAATTATGGATATGGCATAGTGTAGCAGCATTTACATATCACATATACAGATGCTGGTCATATAATCATCAAAAAGTAGATTTATTTCACTAATTCCGTTCAAAAAGTTAAACGTGTATATTACATTCATTCATTACACACAGACTGATACATTTCAAATTTTTTTTTTTAATTAATTTTGATGATTATAACTGACAACTAAGAAAAATCCCAAATTCAGTATCTCAGAAAATTTGAATATTGTGAAAAGGTTCAATATTGAAGACACCAGGTGCCACAGTCTAATCAGATAATCAACTCAAAACACCTGCAAAGGCCTGTAAATGCTCTCTCAGTCTTGGTCTGTAGGCTACACAATCATGGGGAAGACTGCTGACTTGACAGTTGTCCAAAAGACGACTATTAACACCTTGCACAAGGAGGCCAAGACACAAAAGGTCATTGCAAAAGAGGCTGGCTGTTCACAGAGCTCTGTGTCCAAGCACATTAATAGAGAGGCAAAGGGAAGGAAAAGATGTGGTAGAAAAAAAGTGTACAAGCAATAGGGATTCAGGCAAAAGGAGCCCCAACTAGTATTGAGTGCTGTACATGCTCATAGTTTTTATGTTCATGTTTGCAGTTGGGCAAGATTTCTAAAAATGCTTTCTTTGTATTGTCTCAAGTAATATTCAAATTTTCTGAGATACTGAATTTGGGATTTTCATTACATGTCAGTTATAATCATCAAAATTAAAAGAAATAAAACATTTGAAATAAAGCAGTCTGTGTGTAATTAATGAATATAATATACAAGTTTCACTTTTAGAATGGAATTAGTGAAATAAATCAACATTTGATGATATTCTAATTATATGACCAGCACTTGTACATTAGTCAATAGATCAGTGTTTTTTCCAATCTTTTTTTCACAGCTTTAACAATAAAGCAATAAATGAATAACACACAAAAAAGAAAACCCTACTTAAATCCTTTAACATTTTTTCATTTTAAGCTACAGCAAAGCATAAATAAATAAAATAAATATAGCTAAAACCCCATGGAACACATTTATGAATCGCAACACTATGACATTACATGTGAGCAAGATCTGGTCCATTCAAACGCAACCACAAACACAACAGCTTTATCTTTGCCATAGCTAATTTATGCCTTTCAATAAATAGTTTAAATAATTCTTGTAATCCTTTTTAGACAACATATATGCACCTAGCAGGATTTGTGCTGTGCAATGAGGTTGCATGCTTGAACCAACAGCTTAATGTGCCGGCTGGACATCCTGCTGAGAATCTACACACACGGCAATGGCCTGTCAATCATTCTTCTAATGCATGAATGGGGATGGGCTGATGGAAGAGGATTACATTGTCATAGTGATATTTATCTTAATGGTAAACATAAATTTAGCAGACAAATAGATGTGTGTTTATCCATCTTTATGCATCCATGTGTACAGTGCAGGGATATAGAATGAATTCTGAGGCCGTGCTCAGTGCACTGCACTCCACAGACAAGAGTGTGAGGCATTTCACAAAACACAGACATAGTACATGTGGTATTATGGATCGAAAAGTCAACAAAGCAGTTCAATTTGGAGTGGTACCAGATTAAAGAAAGAGACAGGTTGGAGGAAAGGTCACTGTAGGACTTTGGGGTAAATTGTAAAGCATTAGATCCATGAGTATGAGTATACACACACACACACACGGATATGTTATGGGAATGTAAGTTTATCAGGTTTCAGTGAGGTTCTATAAATTCCTCCTCATGGCAGAGAATTTCCCTTGTGTGCCATTCACCTGTGTCTGCGTGCTCAGTATCTGCCCCAGGGCACCAAACACAATACATGTGTGTGAAAACACTTTCACATGAGCTTCATCTTAGTGCTGATCAGGCAGAATTTAGTTTAGGCAAGAAGTGTCTCTTATCTATGTGTTAACTCGAATAAATTTTGATCAATGTCAAGAAAATATTATAATATGTATTCAAGCTTCACAAAACATAACGCAAAGTTCTTTATTCCCTTTCATGAGTGTGCCTAATAGCTGCACAAAGCAAAATAATTGTGTATTAGCCTTTTACTATCTGTTTAAAGATAATATTATACAATAAACCTTTAAGGTCTTTAGTGTTGACTTTGAGCAGTGCTGTGTATAACAATGCAAAATACAATTTGTGAAGTTATATTTAAAGTCGTCATAAAAGATGACGTAGTTTATAATGAAAATTAAAAAGTTTTTAAAAATGGACAAACTCTGCTTCAATTTTATTCAGCCTTTGAATGTGTTGCACGTAAGGCTGTTGAATACACAGTCAAATGTATTGTGCACCATGTAATTACTTATAAAAGTATGGAATGCGGCATATAAAATAAAAAATACCCAGCAGTCAAGTGACATGTCTTTACTGTGTAAAATACTTCTCACTGCAACAATGATTAAACATAACTGCTGATTTTAATTGTACTTTTCAAGGTAAATTCAAAATAAATACAAATGTACATGTTTGGGGTCAGTAAGTCTTTGTATGGGAATAATGCAAAGTAGGGAATCAGGATTGAGGGGGCATTTGTGGATTCAGCCATTGACTGACCTAACACATGTTACCTTTTCATTCAGACTGAATACAAGGATTGAACAAACATTGCACGGTCCTACGCCTTCCACAAACAAAATATATTTATAAAAATACATTTAGACCATTTACGCTTAACACACACACACACGCGCGCGCACACGCGCACACACGCGCGCACTCGCGCACACACACGCGCACACACGCACACACACACCTAAAGGATTATTAAGACCACCTGTTCAATTCCCAGAATGCTTCGCTGCCCTTCAAGGCCACCCCCAAAGCCACAGCTACTGAATCACTGTGACTAGATCACTTTCACTTTCCCACTGCGACTGCGTTCATTTTCATCAAATCAGTTCAGTTAGAGAACAGACACTAAAATTCAAAACTGAACGTGTCTGTTCAATATGTGATTTAGCCGCTGAGGGAGTGTCACAGTGCAAACTGCAAGAGTCAAATTACATACATTCGTGATGAGCTGAATGAGCTCTGTCATGAGACGCGACCGCACTCACGGGATAAATTCACAACGCGTGTTCAGTCTGGCGTGTTTTCAGTTCATGCCTTATTTGGAAGCTTAACTTTCATACGAAATTAATTTGAGCACTTGCTTTGCTCCACCGGCCGCACCGTTTGCATGAATGCCTGAGGTTGCGAGCTGTGCTGTGAGTGTGATCTCCCATCCCCCATGTGCGAGTTGAAAACGTGGAAATAGCTCCCTCTACTGGCTGTAGTCTTTAGCCTCTGGCCAAAAATTCTGGAATTTTTCCAGAAATAAAATGCATAAATCTCTTGTCTCAGGGGGATATGAGGAGGAGGAGCACAATCATTCAAATATACTCCAGGGTTTCTACTGATACAAAGCCACATGCTAATCGCTGAAGTAACCCTTTAATGCAGTTTTCTAATCAACCAATCACATGGCAGGCACAGAATGGTGGCACAAGAATGGTGTGAATAGGGAAAAACATCCAGTATGCGGAAGTCCTATGGATGAAAATCTTTGTTGATGCTAGAGGTCAGAGGAGAATGAGCCGACTGATTCAAGCTGATAGGGCTGATAGCAACTTTGACTGAAATAACCATAGTTATAACTGTTACAACCGAGGTATGCAGCAAAGCATTTGTGAAGCCACAACACGAACAACCTGAAGGTGGATGGGCAACAACAGCAGAAGACCCCAACGGATTCCCAACACACATTTAATTATTTGCATTTGTAAAAGTAGACATGATTTTTTGAATATTTATAGCCTACTTTTATATTTCAGAGCAACTAACTCCACTCCTACACTAAACCTACCCACTTATCAACAATATAAAACACATAACAGGCAAATAAATGTACAGTCACAGTTATTTATTGCAAAAACGGACCAGAAACAGTATAGAAGTATTAACTCATGTTGCATTCCAAGTCTTCTAAAGTCATATGAAGAACAGAGTTGATCTTAATGTTTTAATCGTTAAAATGTTTATCACGCTCCACACACGCACTCATTCATATTTCTCATGATTCAAATGATACAGACGACTCTTCACCATGACACGATCGGTCACGAGACACACGAGAGCCAATGCTGCCTTTCTTCCGGCAGAAATATTTGAAATGTATTAATATTTGCCAAATGGACTCAACGTTACTGATCGCTTTTGAGGATTCTCTTCACACAAATCAATCATTTGGCCTCGAAACACTTGGAATATTTGTCGTTTCTGAATAAATTGTGCCTGCCGTATCTGTGTAACTGCCTGTTATATCCTGTTTTTTTATAATACACAAATGGGTAGGTTAAGGGAAGGGATGGAGTTACGTGTTCAAAACGTGTCTGAATAAAAAGAAAATAAATGTAAATAAATTATGCGGACTGAATCAAACTGACGAATATAAGGTGTTGTAACAGGGAATCTGTATGTGGACCACGGATGCTGCCTGTCATTGACTTACATAGTCACCACTTCCGTGAACCCATCACAGAGTTTTCACCAATTCCGTGAAACTACCACAGATTTTTTCATTAAAGATCGGTGTTGATTTCACGGAAATTTGTGAGATCAGGTTGTTCAGATGGCAGAGTCAGAATTTGCCGTAAACAGAATGAGAACATGGCTCCATCATGCCTTGTTACCACTGTGCAGGCTGCTGGTGGTGTAATGGTGTGGGGGATGTTTTCTTGGCACACTTTAGGCTAAAATTTAAAATCATTTTATTTTATTGTATTTATTATTTTACCTGGAACTGTTGCCATCAAGCATTATTATTCTTAGATAATTTTCCTGATGTAATATATACTTTTCTTTTCTTTTAGAGCAATAAAGAATGGTGCCACTGAACCATAAGCAGCTGAAGGAACACCTCATAAGAGGGACAAGGACGATGTCATCACTCTGCAACCCACATCACTCCTCCATGAACTTCTGTCTTTCTTCACCAACACAGCACAAAAAAAGAGAGCAATTGAGCTCTCTTCTTCCAGAGGTCAAAGACCAATGTGTGCTTGTCAGGAGAAAACAGGCTCGGGGCAACAGGTTAGATCAGAAGCTGTGGCCTGTTGATTGGGTGAGGTATGATCAGCTTCCGCGAATTGTGCTGGGGGGGGAGAGAACAACTGATGTGACAGCGCGCGGGCGATGAGCTGTGAGGGAATAAGAGCTGACATGAGGAGATTCAGGGTGGGTGAGTCTTTCTGTCACTACCTGACACAATGACACTAAGGAGAGATACACAGAGAGAGGAAAGACAGAGCGATTGAGAGACAGAGTGTCAAAGAGCATGTTAGGAAAGGAAAGAGAAATACTTCAACAGGCAGAGTGAGGAAGATGAGAGAACGGAATGGAAAAACAGTTGACCTGAAATGTTTGTCACTGACGTTAAAGATTTTTCTTAGACCTACACCTGTCTGACTGTTTGGGACAGTTCATCCAAAAAAATGTAAATTCCATCATGTTGTTCCAAACCCAAATATTTGTTTTTCTTGCGAGAAGATATTTAGCAAAATGTCAAAGCTGCTTTTTGTCCTTTAAAAAAGTGGAAACGGGTTTGCATGAGGAAATCGATCAATTTCTGAATGAGATATATCTTTAAATTAGCTTAACCAAAATAATCATGAATTAAAGGTCAGTATTGTTTTCTGTTTATTTATTTTAATTGTATTCGTATTATCAAGGATGCAATAAATGTATCAAAAGTGACAGACTTTTAAAATGTAAAAAAAACAACTGTTTTCAACATTGATACTAATAAGAAATGTTTCTCAAGCAGCAAATCAGCATATTAAGATGATTTCTGAAGGATCATGCAGCACTAGGGATAAATTTGCTTTTGTCTGATCACGATTAGCCAAAATAAACATGAATATGGGGTCAAGACAATAAAGAAGCAGTATTGTTTCATTCTGAAGCATTAGGGAGGATTAAAATAAATCAAATTGTGAAACAACTTCATTAACAGCTAAATTCTTACAAAAACAATATTCAAAAAGATGCTATACTCATAACAAATGAATGAAGAGCCTTGGAAGATAAATGCATCTTTTGTGTGCGTACTTTTGAGTCTTTACTTTTTAGTTGTCTAATCATTGATAGAGCAACATCTACTCTGTAGTATGTTCACCATGTGCCAAAAAAAAAAAAATCTAGACATGATTATATAGCAAAGTGTATTCAAACAGACTTTATTCTCTCTAGTTGCTTTATGTTTGCTAATCCTCAGGTTTACTACTTCATATTTCAGTCCATTTTTCTTCTCTCCTGTCAATATGGGCTTGACCTTTGGGCGATCCATTTTCTGTGATGTTGACCACAGCAATAGCCTTAAAACAGCTTTAAATTAAACAAGGGAGAACACAGATTGTTGTATAATGTATCCGGACCTCCCGCCGAGATTCCTCAGTTCAGTCATGTTACTGTCTAGATTGGAATTTCCTTTCCCCCCCGTGTTTGTGTGATACACAATGTGGATTCCTGACAGGGCCCTGTAAATTACCTCTTTAAACATTCATTTGGCTTAAGCAAGAAGAGAAAGAGAAAAAGCTCTTGATTTCATATACAATGAATAAGTTAATAAAAAGGGATTTTTCTTTCCATACACACTTTTTTTCTTTTTTTCCCCCCTCTCATCATTCCCTCAGAAATCAAAAATATGTCTGAGGGAAAAAAAAAATACACACGCTCAAGAGTGTATGCGTGCACAGACATACAACAACAAAAAGAGAGGGAGAGGAGAGAGAAAGAGAAAAGGGAAGGAGGATGAGCAGGCAATGATGTGCCTTACAGGCTGCCTCCCAAAATATCCAGCGCGGGAGCCGTGCAAGGCGGCCCGCACTCCCCTGAGAGCCCGCGCCGCTATCATTAGCGAGGGAGACGGCAAGCTCAAGTGGCATACAAACTTCAGCAAAACGTCAAGTGAGAAGAGCACGCCACTGCCGAGCTGGCAAACTCCACCAAATTAATACTGCTGAAAATAAAAGGCAGGACAACTTTCAACCAGCCAGTGAGGCAGAGTGAAAGAGAAATGTGAGAAGTATGAGAACGGATGAAAGGCGCAGGGAAGAAAGTATGGGTCTGTGCTGGGTTCGCACATAAGAGACACGTTCATTTTGGAGATCTGTGCCGGAGCTTTTCTCTACCTCAGCGACTTGGCTGGCGTTTGAAGGAAAGAGACACTGAGGATGGGCGCTTTCCTGATGAGGTCATCAGCAGGGCTCGGAAACAGAAAACTTTGTATCTCTCGAGTTTGGTTATTAGTATTCTGCCAGAAATAAATGAATCTCAAATGGGAGTCTTGAATGAAGCAACTGCACATCCGCGGAAACCAGGAAGCTTTCAGTAAAAAAGAAACCGCAAATGTACATTTCGCTATCAGGGGTATCAAGCAACATGATGTGATGCATTAGAAGGAAGTAATGCTCCCAAATACAAATGCTCTTAAAACTTCAAAGAACAAAATATAATAAACTATACCTAAAAACAAACAAAAAACAAAAACAGTAGCAGACACTTTGATTAGTTATTGATTATATTATACAAGGCTTTGATTAGTCAGTGATTGACTGACTTTTTCTTAATTCTTAGGCAATGCAACTTTATTTCTATAGCACATTAAATACACAATGGTAAGTCATAAGTCATTAAATAATCATAAAACATGCATAAGAAGAAGCATTCAAAATGTAGGTAACACTTTATTTGGTTACACTTTATTTTACAGTGTCCTTTGTTATATCTACTATCATAGTAATAACAGTAAAATTATGCATAATTACATACAACTCAACTAAACACTAATCCTATCCTAACCCTATAGTAAGTACATGTAGTTACTTAATATTTCTCAGTACCTAAATGCATAATTGCACTGTAACATGAACACCTTCAAATAAAGTGCAACCCTTTACTTTAAGGTGCCCTTGTTACATGTAGGCCATAGTAATAAGTATAAATTATACTAACCCTAAAAGTAACCCTATACTAACCCTAAAAAAAACTATATTATTAAAGGGGTGCTACAGCGCTGGGGAGATGAATCTGTATTTAAACTGGGTCATCAATGTAGTAGAAATGTGAAATTATTTTTGAATTTGGTGCCTTCTAGACTGAGAAAAGACAGAAAATGTATTTTTGTCTCATGGGGATGAAAGACTACAGTTCCCAGAATGCTTCGCTGCCCTGTGAGGCCACTCCCAAAGCCACCTACTTGATTACTGTGACTGAGTTAGAGAAAACACTACAGTTAAAAACTGAACGTGTCTGTTCAATATAATGAGTGAGTCACCGCGCGAGTGTCACAGCACTGAGCACTAACTGCAGGAGTGAGATAAATGAGCTGAATGAGCTCTCGTGATGAGAGCTGAGGTAGGCTAATCGCGACTACACTCGCGGCATACATTCACAACGTGAGTTCAGTCTGGCGCGTTTCAGTTCATGCCTTTGCAAGCTTAACTTTAATATAAATTAATTTGAGAAGTTAAAAGACTTACATTGCTCACCATAGCTGCGTTTAAATGAGTGCCTGCAGCTGCCAGCTGAGCTCTGAGTGTGATCTCCCATCCCCCATTCGTGGGTTCAAAACATGTGGAAATGGCTCCCTCTGCTGGCTGTAGTCTTTAGCCTTTGGTCAAACATTCCTCCCATGATGCAAATATTGTCAATTTGCATCATAGGAGGAATTTTTCCAGAAATAAAATGCATAAATCTCTTGTCTCAGGGGGATATGAGGGGGGAAAAAAAATCACAATCATTTGAATATACTCCAGGGTTTCTACTGATACAAAGCCATATGCTAATCGCTGAAGTAACCCTTTAATGATTGTCTACTTACAGGACACCTTAAAGTAAAGGGTAATCACATTTTTATTTTAAAATGTATTCAAAACAAATAAGTAGAAAAGATGAGAATGTTAAAATTCCTTCATTGATAAAATCCTTCAAGAATATAAACTTGCAACAAAGGAGCCCATTCAGTCAATCATAGATAAACTATTGCAAATAATTTTGGTGTACCCTAATGAAACGTTATACTGTTTAAGAGAGCTGAGACCATATTGGCCCGGTTTCACAGACAGGGTTTAGATTGAGACACGCGGGAATAGGTCTCAGTTCAATTTGGACATTTCAGTAGCTTTTATAAACGTTGCTTAGAAAAACATTACTGGTGCGCATCTTGAGACAAAACAATGGCACTGAAATATATTATGATATCTCACTGCAAGTTTCAGTTAAAACAGCTCAAACATGCATTTTAGTCTGGGACTATCTTAAGCCTATGTGAAACAGAGGATTGACATCACATCCTTAGTTTGCTATAGGATGGAGGTCAAAGCAAATGTGCTGTAGGCCTTTAAATGTGTCTTCAGGTACTTTAAAGAAGTGTTAGTGAGATGGAGGAACATTCCAGGATCATGAAACTTCAGAGAGAGTCTGCTCTGACATCAATATATATTGAGATTTAAGAATCTCAACAAAGTCAAAGAAAGCAAAAGTTTATGTGCTTAATACTTGAACAGTGGTGTAATTTACAACCTTGAGAAAGTATTTTGCACACATCAATACATGTAATATAGTTATAACCTTTTGCAAGAACATTTTAAAATATAAATATGCTTAAATGTGCTATAAATACATTTAAAAGTGATGTTCGTTTTCCATGATTGGTCAAATATGCAACATAGACTAGAGAGACACACAACCGCCACTGGAATGGAACTGCCCTTTTCCAGCCCAGCAGCGATTGGCGACAGCATAATCATGGACGTTAAATGACTGGTTGAGAGATGTTGCAGAATTTAGGCTAAAGCTCTGTACAATTCAGAGGCATAATTACCAGTTAGGTTTAAATAAACAAACAGGACTCCGACTGACCGCTCATTCAGGAACAGTTTGGCTAGTGGTGCTGGTGATTTCTCTGATCTGAATCGCATTCGACTGCATGGGTGAAGTCTATGAACAAACACAGACATATACATTTGCAAGTCAAGTAAATTATTTATTAATATAAAAGTGCTGTTTTTCATTAATTATAACAACACTCAACCCCTGCCCACACTATTTTGCTGAATACATGCTTCTTTAAACCTGAGGGACTATTTTAAAAGAGCTATTTTCTCAAGGGATGAAAATAGTTAACTAGAAATACACATCAACGAACCCAACAATTTTCCCATTTTTTGATACATTTTTTTTACTCAATTCCTTGAAAACCAACTGAGGCCGCCAATGGCCTGACTGAAGGCACAGCATGGCACTAATCTGGGAGTGTGTATATGGAGAAACTCTGAAGCAGTGACGCTTTCTCAGAAACATATCTGTGCATCTGCACCACACCGCCACTAAAGACTCTGAATACAGTCTTTCTAGTAAATTACACGTACAATCAGGCAGTTAAGTTGAGAAAGCTCTGTTTTTGTGGTTGGTGGAGAGGATCCGTTTTCAATTGAAGTGGAAAAAAAAGGGAATCTAGAGGTGCCACTGCCACATTCTAAGTAAATACACTGATTACACGCATCATTTATTCACAGCAGTGCCACACACACACACACACTCACACACACACACTGATTTTGACATATGCTTGGGACCAACATAGCTCATGTTTGCACCATCTAGGCTTAAAAAAACTGTTTATTGTTCAGTGCAACTGCTTTCTTCCCCCCCAGAAAAGCACTCGGTGGATAGCAGCAACATTAAATAAAAACCAGGGTGTTTGACATTAAAGAGAGCCGTTTAGCGCTATCTTGGTTTTAGATGCAGTCTGCTATTTATTGTTTTAAGTAGTTTCTCTCACACATGGGTGACACCGACATTCACAGACCCTTTCAACACATACGTAATGCTACATCAAATGCTTCTAGCTAACCACAACAGGATCGGGCAGGAAGTGTACGATTTGCAAACCCAACAGAATTATTAACAACTAGAGATAACCAGTCGCCATTTATACCATCCGTCTTATTTGTTAGATGTGATTGTTTTTTGTGTGGGAAGAGATATATTTTTATTTCAACTGGATTTTGATGCGAACGCTACTAAAGATACACAGAATTAAAATAATGCATTTGTGACTTGAAAATAAAATATTAAAGCACCAAAGACTTCATGTCCCCTTAGGAAAGTATACAGAGTTTATAATGGCCTCTCTCTCGCTCTCTTGAAACTTTTAGTCATGCAACGGCAGCTGTAGGTTTTTTTTTTTGCAGGACTACTGGCTGAACCTGGAGTCACTGCTAACTGGAGAAAATATCAAAATCAAAGTCCCCTTCAGTTCTGTCACATTCACAAACACTGATAATCACTTTCCCCGTCTTTTTCTCCCCATGTGAAACATCTTATTTGCTTTGATTGTGCTGTTTAAATGATTAGCATGGCAGCTCTGCGGAGACGGGGGCTGATGGCGCACAGAGTGTGTGTGTGGGGAGTGTGTGAGCCGCATCTCCTGCTGAGCTCACCATACTGGGATTGAATGGAGCTGAGTTCACCCCTGTCACATCACATGCATGTGAATAAACATGAACACACCATCCAACATACACACACAGTACCGCACTGTGTGATGTCGCTTTCTTTATAAAAATGCATCTGTAGTTCCATCATCTGTAAGGCAACTATGACTAAATCTAATCGCCCTTATATGAGCTAAAGAGCCTTACAGTCTCCATGGTGACAGTGGGCAGCCAACAGCTCAGGGGATGCTCAATATATAATGACAAGACTTAGAAGAAATGGTGTAAGTGAAGTTTAAGCAGGTGGATTCCATAAACAACTGTTAATTAAAAAGTTTTGTAATATAAATAAATATATGTATATTATTGTGAAAAGCTGTTCTATTCATTATGTGTGAGGGATGTATTTTAATTTAATTAATTCCATCAAGTAGGCCTTTTTTAATTTTTCACAAATGATAAGTAAACTGACTGTTTACAAAAATGATTTGGCCTCTCGAACGAACATTACGAACAATTTTCAATAGTTTTTCTTTTTTAGGCATTAGCAACCTCAAAAACATTTTAGTGGACGATATTACATTACTATAGGCCTACTACATTTTGTCCACTAAAATATTAAATTTACAATAACTAAATATCTGTGGACAATTTTACATGGTTTTAACCTTGGATTTTATAAAGACATTTAAATTGTAATACCCAAATATTTATGTGCACATCACAAAATTTCCGTGACTTGAATTTCTACTCAAAACTATACATTTTTTAGTCTGTTTTATACTGAAAATCAATAACATAAGTGCAAATAATGTTACAGATTTTTCATCATTACAATATCACTAAAGCACAAGATGGGCTGGTCACTTCATAACCGGTGACAGACAGTGAACTGAGCATTCAAAAACAAAAACAAAAAAGTGGTGAAGAAAAATCATTAAATATTTTAAGATAAATAATACATTTGTTTTTTATAAATATATTTTTTTAAACCTAAGGAAACAAAGAAAGTGGAAGAAATGTATAGCCTAAAGATAATGCAATTATTTAAATGTAGTTGTTAATAATAAGTATTATTATTATTATTAGTAGTAAGTAGTAGTAATAGTAGTAGTAGTAGTTGTATATTTAGGGAGTTATAAAAAGCATTTACTACTATTCTCATTTTCACCTGCAGTCAATTCAAATTATGATGTAAGGTTAATATTTATTGATAATGAATATATATATATATATATATATATATATATATATATATATATATATATATATATATATATATATATATATATATATATATATATATATATATATATATATATATATATATATATATAAGATCCTCTCATCTCTTTTCTTTGTATTTTAAAACTGACTAAATAGCCTACATTTATTAATCACTGTCATTTTCGAATTCGTAGTAGTAGTTGTATATTTAGGGAGTTATAAAAAGCATTTACTACTATTCTCATTTTCACCTGCAGTCAATTCAAATTATGATGTAAGGTTAATATTTATTGATAATGAATATATATATATATATATATATATATATATATATATATATATATATATATATATATATATATATATATATATATATATATATATATATATATATAAGATCCTCTCATCTCTTTTCTTTGTATTTTAAAACTGACTAAATAGCCTACATTTATTAATCACTGTCATTTTCGAATCTCTTGGAAATTCCCTTTAAAAGGAACTGAAAAGTTTTGGCCTCGCATATTTTCTTTGTGATGTTTCCGAATGCCGTGTTCTCGGTGGCTTTAAAGGAGTTCGTGTGATGCGGGGAAGCGCGTGTTTGTCTTGTACTTTACCGCCACCAGGTGGTCGAACGACAGAACGCGCACCTGCAGAGAGAAACGCTGGAGCCGTTTGAAGCTCCGGAACTCTGTCATCCCACTCCTCTGTCCAACACGATGGGAGCCTCTCTTCAGTTTGTAAGCATAATACAGCGCACGGTGAGTAATGCAACTCATAAACCTGCCTATAGACATGAGAACTACAGCAAACAGCAGACAGTGGCATGACAGTCTCCCTTGTTTTTGCTACAGCAGAACGTCCAGCACTATCAAAGCAAATGCTCACTTTTACAAAGACAAATATAGCTCTTCAAGCCAACGCAAACATCTGATTAGTGACAAACTGTCTTTCTGTGTTTCCACTTCGCTTCTAATCTGTCTTGGCACCAATGCTTCCATTTATATTTGAGGATAAAGCAACAGAAGGCAGAGCAGCCACCAGATATTACGACTGGAGCCCAGTGTGCCGTGAGATAGGCAGGCCAGCCCTCTCTCTTCCCATCTTTTCCCTCGTAGCATCCGCACCATGAAAGCCAAATGAAGCGCAGAAAGAAATGAAAGTGTTTCTTTTCCCACCCAATTCCCTGCCAACATCTGTCACTGCCAGTGCTTTGCATTTGTGGTTTGTGTTTGTTTTTGCTCTTTGTGTGCACAAGTAGGTGTATGTGTGCATAATTGTGTCTGTGTGCTGTCCTGCATCCTTGTTTACAGTTTTCTATTGTGGGCTATGTTGATTGCCCCTGACAGGTGTAACACTTTCTCTCTCTCCCACCCCCTGTCCATCTCTGCTTCAGCTGCACGCTGTCTATCACCGTCCAGTCTGGCCTCAGTAAAATAATGAATCCCTCTGATAAGCGCATGCGAGCGGCAGACTCAGCTTCATATTAGTCTGGTCCTGTTCTCATTGAGTAGGTGCACGGAGGCATCATCCCTCGACGCAATACCACGAACGAGGCCTTTCTTTGTAAAGAGCGGAGGAAAAAACATGTCTCGCTTTTTACGCCTCTGGCGCTCACACACCTACAGCTACTCTGGGAACCCGCGGCTGAAACTATGAGGGTGTAGAAAGGAGAGAAAGAGAGAGGGAGGGTGAAAGAAGAAAACACAAAAGAAAAGAATGAAAAGACACCTGAACGTGTGAAGCCATCGAAAGACTAAACGCGCTAAACTCGCCGCTTCCAATCTCACACTGTTCGTGAGCTGGAGTCAGATCTATAAATCATCAGCAGTCCATCTGTGTTCTATCAGCGAAGCCATCGTCGGTATATGGACAACCCTGGCCTGTTCCAGCAATCAAAACGTTTCCAACATTTGAAAAACCCATTATCTCCGAAATCAGATCCAATAAGCAGAAAAAGTGGACCCCGACATCATGGATGAAGCGAGGGGAGAACATATGACACTATAAATTAAATTTTTCGAATGAGTGGCAAGCCACGTGCAAAAGTCGTTAATGTTTGATCTCAACCTGAACTCAGATCAACATGCTTGCCTTTCATTTTATGAAGTTCAGTTATTTTCTTCTGAGCCTATAATTAGGCCTATTTGTATTTAGTAAGTAGCCTAATCATAAATATAAATAATACAATAAAATAATATAGCTATTTTATTACATGGCTATTTACAATATAAAAATATGTGAACATGAAATATTTACTATAGTTGATAATTTTATTATTTTACCATTATATTATTTGAAAACTTCCAGCAATATTAAAGTCTATTGCAGCATGTAACACAAACAGTCGGCCTAGCAACAAGATAACATACTGCAGCGATATAAAAATGTATTTATTGATGATGGCTGCGTCTAAAACCTCCTACTCCCTGAAGTAGCCAACTTTTTCATACTTCGCAACTGTATGAATGTGTGATGTAATATTCAGATTCATGTTTTCATTGACAAATGACACTGTAAATTCCAAAAAGAATAAGTGCACTTTAAATAACCTGCTTCCTGGAAGGTGCACCGAAATACAAAGTGTGAAATATTGGACTGGACTGTCACAGCTTTCCTTAGTTGAGGGGCTATCGGATGGACTCATGAAAAAATAACCATATCAAATTCAGACATTAGATGGTAGAATACATTAGTAAAGTGCATAGTGTTTACTAACACGGTGTATACTATGTAATTTGGTACACAACTACTGTTTTGGGTTTTATACAATATGCATATTCAGATGCCACCACTTGCGTTGTTTGTATGAAACAATAGAATAATGACAATAGAATGAATTCACGGTGAGATTCGAGATACAATGTAGCATTGGTTACCTAAAAAGGCACAGTATTGTCACCAACAGTGAATATTAGGAAATACCACCAGATTATCAAGTATTGGTAATAAGTGGAGAAAAGTCTTTCATAGATTAGCTGTCTAAAAATCACATACTGTTTAGTAGGTAGGCCCTACTACATTTGGTTTGAAACTTACTTCACAAACGTTTAAAAGGTATGTTTTGTTCAGAGTTGGAAAAGTCTAGGGCCTATACTTGGAGACTACTATCATTGACTTTCATATTAAACTCCCCAGAAGTAGATCTGAAATCTAAGATCTTTGCTCCTGTTGAGCCTTTATTGTATAAACTGTAACTGCAAATGCCACGTTGTTTATCACTCTGAGAACAGAGTTGCCATTTTGTTTGGTGTCGTTATAGTGGTGCAAAAATTACACATTTATCTTTCAAAAGCTATTTAAAAAAACAAAACAAACATGCATTCTAAGATTTAGATGTTACTCTGTTACTTAAATAAATAATAATATTAATAATAGGGCAAGTCATTCATTGATGTTTACCTCACCAGCACATAATCTGAGCAATATATTAAGTCAAATATGAATTGCTATTAATTTAATGTGTTAATTGCCACAATGGTTCAAACCATGCATCTAAACCTCCAGCCTTCTGTTGTAATAAATCATTAGTTAATGATTTGAATATAGATATTATGTTATGATGTTACTTTTTAAGGGAAATGACTATGAACATAATTAAGTAATATGTCATTATGGTTATTGGTTTTGACATCCGCACTAATGTTTAAGCTCTGTGGGACCAAACAACAAGTTGAGTTGCACGTAAATACAGTGAACAAGTGTTACATTAACTCAAGATTATCTGTGCATGCATTAGAATTAAAGCATAATAGTGTACCCGCACTGTAAAGTGTGACCAATAATTGTAATCACTTTAAATGTCACTGATAATTCAATATATTCCATTTCCACTTATGATAAAAACGCAGGCAGCGCCTGAAACTGCTTGTTGTTAGCTAGTTGTTTCAAAGCCTTATGAATGGGAGCTATTCCTCAGCCAGCCCTCTCCAGCTCAGACTGTGTCCACTTTAACTGGCCTTTAAATCGAGCTCTTCCCTCCCTTACTGCAGCGATCCATGGCTCTGATAAGATCTCTCCATCTGCCCGGCGGCGGGCCATTCGTCCTGGAAGAGCTTTGTCCTGCGTGCTGATAAGGATGTTTTCTCCTGCTCAGTTCTGACCCGCTACACTAGTATTAATAATTGGAATGCAGTCTGCTTCCACCAGCAGCCATCAGGGACCGACCTCTGCACTCATAAACACGTCTAGGTCATTTTACGTCTCCTCTGTGTATATATGTGTGTCTTGCGCAGGTGTTTCAGAACATATGTTTAATTCTATTCCAACGGGCCTGGCAGTTTTTTAATGCCTGCTTTCTTAAGTTCACTGGAAACATGACTATAAAACATCAAAATATTGTCAATTCATAAAACGAAGCGCACACATGAGCGCAGTCTCCAGAGATACATGCTAAAAGATTATATTAGCTAAGCCAGTGCTAGGGCATACCTTCACATCTTTAGCTGGATAAACAAATCTAAGCATCAAGACCTTTGTCATCCTGGTTTTGGGGTTTTGTCTCGACAGGGCCGTATGGTGTGAAATCTGCTACTTAGCCACGGCGCTGCCAACACATCTGCTGTTGGACTCCAGCCAGGTGCATCCAAATAAACTCTTACAAATAAAAAAATAAATGTGTTGGGGGGGAGAAACAGCTTTGGGTTTAACAGAGCCAGTGTAAAATCTCTGGCAGCCAAAACACAGCCCTGAAGTTGGGGATGGTAAGGCAGTGAGTAGGCAGTGTGAAGTCATAGATCACTGTCAGAGCTCGGCCGAGAATAACTTTTTTTGACATGCTTTTTTCATTGGCTCTGCAATGGGAACACACTCTCTCTCTGTATCGCCCAGACATCTGCAAACTGTTGCTGAGAAGGAACCCAGAGGAAAACATTTACCTAACAGAATACTAATTCTTTCAGGCCCCGGTGTCAGCACTTCGTAAATAACAGCAAGTGTGCGGGGCGGGTTTTTCGCTCAGGCACATGTGGAATTGTTTTTTCAAGAAAAGTCTGGGAGAGCGATCTCTCTGCAACCGCTGTGAGCGGCACATGGTTTAAAAGGGGAACGCCACTCTTACTCATAGCGTTCTCTATTCCCATCTTCAAGTTCTATTCTATACACAGTCAACCTTTTCTGTTGACTATAGCTAGTCACAACATTACTCCGTTTTTTCATGTCCTGTGCTGAGCACACGGTTTTACTAGAAGGGAAGAGACCAGACTCGATGTGAAAAGCTCAAGTTATTGAAACTAAACTGCATCAAAGCAGTGAAAGTATGAAAGCCACAGTATTAAAGGGCCTTAAGTAGTTGGTGACAGACATTAGGAAGGCTGTCAGGCCACAGAGACTTCAAAATCTCAGGCAGAGCTGGTGCGCAGATGCTCTCACATTAATCATATCTAAAAAAAAAAGTAATGCATCCTTGCAGAATAAATACAAATTCTAAAAACAATTCTGTTTGGATTTAAATAGGCAAATGATTCAATGAGTGGATCATTATTGCAGTGATATATATGTTTCTAGCCTTTTATATGTTTGGCAACAGTTCTTCTAACCCAAACTGATGGAGTGTGTAGCTTTTCATTTTACAAACAACCATGTAGGAAGACACAGCATGGCCATATTCCAGGACAACAAATTAAAGATTAATCAGACTCAAACTGTGAAAGAATGGTTGGGAGGGAGCATGTAGAACCAGACATTAAGTTCATTGAAAGTCTTTGTGCTGGAGGAGACTTTACAGAGTGTAGGACTCTTGAATTGTCAATACAAGATCTTGACCAAAATTGATGCACCTCTTGATGTAAACTAATGTTTTTAATGCTCCCTCCTTGCAGTTTGAGTCTGACGAATCTTGAATTTGTCATCCTGAAATATGGCCATGCCCATGATGTGTCTTCCTACATAGTTGTTTAAGTCTGGGTTAGAAGAACTATGGCCAAACATAACATATACCATGCTAGAAACATAATTATCACTGCAATAATCATCCTCTAATAATTACCATAGACTCTTAACCATTGACCTATTTAAATATAAACAGCAAGTTTTTTTTGGTCGGGCACAATATCAATCAGGCGTGTTCCCTCTGAGGGAATTCAGGGGTGTTTCCTTCGAGCAGTGTCTCCTCAAAAAAACTGGATGGGAAAATAATTGTTATTACAAAAATATAAACACAAATATTACAAAATGTGACATTAAAAGTGTAAAAGTCACTTGTTTTTCTAAAATAAATATCCAACAGCAACCCCCATAGGTTCCTCCTGCCCTCCTCTGATCTCATCGACTTCAAACTTTAGTGGGGGGTAATTGAGAATGAATGGGGTAAAGTCACGTGAGAGGAGGCAATGCCTCCATCGAGTTATGATTGGTTTGTGCGATAAATCCTACTTGTTTTCGTGCATGTTCACGAATCGGCCTAAATAAAGATAAAGATTAATTGGAAGACTAATTAAAAAGTAACCAACTCAGCCATTTAGATATCACCGGTTTATGTCTCATGTCAAAAATCAAACTTGAAATGGCCTGAAACCATGACGACTGCAGGGGTTTTAGTGAGCAAAACGCTATTACCAAGCAAAACGCTATTACCAAGCTAATAGCGTTTTAGCAATTAGCTTGGTGAAATTAAAAGTACATCTGTGACCAGTGTGTTCAAGCCTGATGACTGATGAAAATAAGTTGAAAAAGAAAAGCTGAACATTAGTTCACAAATAAAATATATTACATTTGTTACTGTTTATTTTGTTTTATTTTATTACTCGTTATTTTGGAATAAATGTAAAAATGCATAAAAACACTAACTTATAAAATAAAAAAATTGGTTTAAATAAATAGAACATTGGTGTAAATATGAAATATTACATATATAAAAAGAGGGTTTAATAAGAAATAGTTTAGAACCATATTTCACAAAGTAATTGCAAATAAATGTTAATTTGATATTTGTTACAGCACAGCTACCTCACAAATGCCGTCATGCATAAAACACAATCAACTTCCTATCGTATGAACTCGGCTTCCCAGTTTGAACACAACGTCCACTGGGAAGAGCTCAGAGCCAAATAACGCACGTCACCTAATGACAGCGGCTGTGGTTAAGAAATGAATAAGTGACAGAGACACATGCATAATTCAGTGGTTTTATAGCAGCTTAGTGGAAGTGGATGAACAGCAGCGAGAGGGAAAGATACCTCTGCGTCTGCCTCATCATCCCTTCCTCATCCTCTCCCCTGACATCTCTTTCAGCGCCGAGCCTGATGCAGACCAGGGACCGCTGCGAACAGGTGAACACACAGGCACGGGGACCAGCTCATGAATAAATGAATGCAGCACACAGCAATAATTTGCATCTTTAAGGGGGAACAAAAACACATCAGCGCTTTGTCTGCCGAGAGGTGGAGATGCGTGCTTTATTTTTTGATTGAGAGTATTGTTAGTTTGTTATCTAATAAAATGCGTTTCATTAACAATGGCATTCCAAAAGGGTGTCATTGGCGATGCCGAATGTTGTCAAGCGATCATGTGCTCTCTCAGAATTGTTTCCCTTAATTAGGTTCTCACAGTACACGTCGAAATGAATGCTGAAATGCATTTGTCCTTGACTAATCCCACATACTAATTTTTGAGGTTATTATGCAAATCAATACTGTTTACAAACATGAAAGCTGGCAGTTGGCTTTTGATCTGCGGCAGAAATACCATCGGTTATCAATAGCTAAAGCCCCCTCTGCAGGTGTCATGTCAATAACAGCAGGATCGATAGGGCCTAGTCATGGGGGATTGGGACCGACGGGTCTCTGAGGAGTATTTAGTCTGTGAAGACCTGGACACATTGCAAATTCAAAGCCAAACCATATTGCTAACTGGCCTTTGGAGCTTGTCTCCAGATAGGCAGCACACACAAATTAAGGCTAATGGTTCTGCTCAACAGATTCTCACTGCTCGGCAGGAAACGTCTTGGGAGAACATCGCACCACAGACCATCAGTATCAAATTGTAAAAGCAGGCATATTTCCTGGCTGATACATGTATTTAAATATCGCATACCAGAGTCTAATGCTCTTTCCTTTTATACCTGCTTTCCCAAATCGCTTTTTTTTCATTGAAGTCATATGTCAGTCTGTCTGAAGATGTACTTCTTTTACTTCTGTGCACGCTGACCCTTGGCTCATATAATGTATAAGCACTCTTTTCCCTTGCTTGAGCTAATGTGTAGGCAATCCCCACAGAGCAAAGGATTGTGGGTCAGAGGCAAAGTCAAGAACGAGAGCATGGTGATGTTGCAGGGGGCATTTAGAGAACGCACTGCTGTTTAGCAAGTAATCAAAATGCGGAAAGACCCCGTTTCCTGAGGTCAAGGATGTTTCTGAATGTTAATGAGGTGCTAAAAAGCTGTTATGGAGGGCTGTGGCTTCACCACAAAAATACGGTGCACTAGGAATAAATTAATATATTACGTTTTAATAGGCAAGATTGTTGATGGGATAGTTCAAACAAAAAATGAAAATCTTACCATCATGTCGTTCCAAACATCGTTCCGTCGAATACAAAAGATACTTAAAATGTTTTTATTTATTCATGTTTATTATTATTTTTTTCCATACTACCCAAGTTTTTTTTTTGTCCAAAATATATTATTTTGTGTTCTGCAGAAGAAATATATATAGGTTAAAAATGACAGGAGGGTGAGTGTTTTAATTTTGGATGAACTATCACTTTAAGATATTTGATGTTTTATAAGCTATAATTTCCATGTACGCAATTTTCAGGGATGTCATGTAATATTCATACAGCAATTACCATTATAGCAATACACCCTTACAACTAACCTGCGGCGGTCCCTATTAGCTAACAGATCTTAAACATCCACTATGGTTATTAAATCCACAGATTTGACCGAATTAAACATTTAAAAGTTAGCACATCAGAACGCCAGAAAATTATAGGTAATCAATACAGATGAATATATTTTTCATGAAGCAAAACACTATAAAAATAAGGCCGCAAAGTAACAAATTATCACCACACATGCATGCCATAAACATGAAATAAAGTCTCAACATAACATAGACATAAACATAAAATAAAATGCATTATGACCCCCAAAAGCAACAAAAGGACTGTAAATGACAGTGCTAATTGATTTAGGAGCAGAAGAGTTATAACAGCAGCCAGACCACCAAGGATGTTCGCCGTGATGTCTTCCACATGTATTCATCTTTCCCTTAATAATGGGCTCTGTATCACACATTTAATCGAATATGCACTCTTACCGACGCATACAAACTTATCAAAAACCTGGATTAAACTTGAACCTGCAATCACAGCAAGATGTACAGTTTGTGATTCAAGGATATAATGACACCCACACAGTCTGAGCTTTGGAGAAGTGGATTCTGAAATACAACAGGCACACAGAGCAAGCAACTCAAACCGAGTTCTAAAAAGTGAACGATGCCTTAGAAAGAGTATCAGAGTAGCTGATAATTGTGGAAGCAGAAGCAGCGACTAGTAGAACAGTGAAATGCGACGGTTCTAGAGCCCTCACTCCTTCCTGTCTTTCAAACAACCTTGACAAAACACACCATCTCTCAAGTTTGCACTTGAGTGGGAAACATAAAAAAGGCAAAGAAACTGTCGCAGAGAGGATGATGAATACACAGAGTTTTGTTTTTCTTTCTTTCATTTTTTCTTTCTAATTAAGTGCGAGAGACACTTTGTGAAGCTAAAGTTGGATGACACAAGGGTACACTGAGGGACACAGTCACTTTAGGAAGATTTTCAAAGTGCCAAGCACAAATAGAGGTTTGCTAAGTCATAACGGCTAATTGATACAAACTTAATGAATGCGGGTGGTACCGAGACAGATGCTTTGTGGAATGCGGCAGATTTCTGTGACTGAATGCCTCTCGTTGCGTCGCACATCAAGACACCGAGAACATTTGGCAGGTCACAGAGTTACACAAGGAGAGGGGAGGCTTGCGAAAGCGGGAAAAAAGCCCAAGCGAGTCGTGTGTGTCGGTGTGTGTATCTGTGGTATGTCTGCTCTTGAGCTCGCCTGTTTGTTTGAACGCTCCCTCTTTTGTTTGGGCTTTCGAGGCTCGCCAGCTCTGTGGCTTGCAATTAGCGCTCAGGCCTCAGGGACCTAATTAACCAGTGCAATTAATTCATTTCTTATTTATTTATTTTTTTAAATCCTGTACAAGTCACCCTGACATTTGTCAGCCAGTCAGGAGGTGTTCATTGTAAGCGATGATTAGCTCGTTTGCAAGCTCTCCTTTTCCCCCAGGTGGTGGTTAGTCGGGGGAGGAGGGGTGGGCCGGTGAAGAAGAGGGACGGTGATGGTGGGCTCATGTCTGTGGGGAGGCAGGCGCAGAAACATTGCAGCTATGGTGATGAGTGGAAGCGGGGGTCCGCTGACCTTTCATCGAGTCCGCGATCAATATGGTGCGAGGGCCGGTGCCTTTGACGAGCAGGCCTCGTCCGCCTGGAGACGACCTGCGGCCGTGGCCACAAAGAGGTGAGGGGAAGGAATGTAGGAGGTCTTAGCCATCTTTTCTCATTAGCACATTATGACATCTTTGTCTTTTAGAAAAAGAGCAGGGGGTGGGTTTGGATGCCACTGGTACCCTGCTTTAATAACTGTTCCAACCATCTGGGACCAATCTGACCACATGGTAATGATGTAGACTAAGAATTAGCCATGTTCATTACTAATAGGAAAACAAAAATACATGGATTGTTGAGTGGTTTTAAAACCACTTCTGGAAAATGCAAAAATTAACTAATGTGTTGGGGTCAGTGGGATCATGCATGTCCACCACCCTCCTGAGTTGATAAGCTGTAAGACTCTATCAGAGACCGGCGCGACGTAACAACCGGCAAGATGCAAGTGTTTTTTTGCTAGTTTCATGTTGTTTAAATAGCAAATGCATTTGCACCCATGGGTGTGCTGGTCTGAAAACGAGGTGTGTCCAGGCGCATTGTTGGAATATTGCTATTTTGGGGCAACTGAAAATGACTGCGCAACTGATAAAAAAAAAACGGGTCTAAAGTCAATAGCACAGTATTTTTTTTGTTATTTAGAAGGCACATTATGCTTAATATGTTGCTTTTTACACACACAGCAGCACACAAACATTTTGAAATATTAAATATAAAAGGAGAATCGTTCAGTCTTTCCGCTTGCAAATTCCGTCATGTAAATAGCGAATCCGCCATGGCACAAGCGCAACTGGCTTTCAATGAGAATGGGAGATGAGACTCTGATTGGTTTATTGCATGTTACGGCCAAAACACACTTCATGACCACGCAGACCATTTTTACCATTGTTAAACTAGCAAAAGTGGATTCGGACATGCCCTAAGCGCACCTGTGCCGCACGCTTTAGGCTATGCTCTTCGTATGGCCCTTTGTGTAAAACCATAAAGCCCCAAAACCAAAAAAGGTAACTAGATATATTCCATCTTCTTGGCAAAGGCTATTTACAGAACATTAACTACACCCACCATTGTCTGGTTGAGTCAGACAAGATTCTATCTAAACAGGAATAGTGACATGGAGAATAAAGATAGTGAATTTAGTTTTTGATGTGGCTAACCCAAGTACCAATACACCATTTTCAGATTCCGTTCTTCTCCCTTTTCCCATCACATGTCAGCTTGGAGCAGCTTTTATTTGATAAATAATATATAAAAAACATTTTAATTGGAAATAAAGTGCCTATAGCGAGTATTTAATATCTATAATTAAAATTAGATATGGTGCCCTCAAGTCGAATGGACAAGATGGTACATTAGCCACAACCATAAGGTCCCAATAAGGATTTATGATTTTAATGAATTTACACCAAATAGGTTGTTATAATTGTATATATTTTTATAATGGACTACAATACAATGAGTTGCATCTAACTGCTATTTACACAGAAAATACTGCTATTCCCTTAGTGTAAATAGCATTTAACACTATATGCATTAAGTGCAAATAGCCTCTTCCAAAGTACTTTTAGAGCTATAAGCCTATGTTTAATTTTTTTTAAACTTATTTACAAAAAAAATTCCCAATTTACTTTGCCACTAGACTAGAAATCTAGACGCAGCCTAGTGGCAGCAAATCTAATCTGCCGCGAGTGTCGTCTAGAAACTCTCAATACACGTGACATCTGAGCTATAAACGCCAAACTCTGGTCAGGCCAATCACAACGTGTAAAGAGTCGGTGGGCGGGGCTTAACATGATGGCAGAGTTACGCTTGTGTGCTACCAGTAAACACAGAAACTGGCGAACGGTGGTCTTTCGAATCAGCTTTGACCGCGACTCTGGACGACTTGGAGTTAAGCTTTTCTCTGAGAAAAGAACATAGAACGGCTCTGAAGTCATTCTTAAAAAGAGGAGATGTGTTCAGAGTTTTGCCGACCGGATACAGCGAAAGTTTAATCTATCAACTAACTACGCTTAACCTTCGTTGCTCTGGTCTATTGCGTGCAGAGGGAGTTTGAAACACAACTGTTTATCCCGCCTCACTATTGAACCCTGTCAATGGTGAGTTTCCAGACCAAACATCTTGATGTGGGTCTGGCTTGTCAGGCTACTTTGCCACTGTTTTGATTTAAATGCTTTAAATAAAATGAAAAAAGTAATTTAAATACAATGTATTTATCTAAAAACCCAAGTAGTGGAATTGTACATGAAACTGATCTAAACGAGGCTAATGTGTACATCTTTACATTTCATATATCAGACACTTTGGCAAAGTGGCTTGAATTGCTTCTGAATATAAACTTTCAAATTTGTACACCTAATAAAGTTAATCTCAGATCACAATGTAAACATTAAAAGTATTTCTGCAACTACCACTCTAACTATCATAACTGAAAATATATTAATTATTTAAGCAGAAATTCCCTGATTTGATATCCAGTCAAACGAACATTTCTTCAAACACGTTTAACATTTTCTCACATTATTAGAGTTTTTAATAAAATATGACAATTGAACTGTGTTAAACTCTGTCAGAACAAACTCATCTTGATAATGTCAGATAACTTTGATAAAAAGGTATGTAATGGATTACAATCAGCTGTTAAATTTAAGTACACAATTAGATAATACTAATCTAGGTCAACCAATTACCAAGAAATGCTCCATTATTTTCAGTCTGTGGTGTAAAAGGTCACATTAACACAAGCAAAACATGCTCAGGTCAAAGTGTTTTACAATTTTACTGGTACACTGTAAAAAAATATTTAGAAAAAATGTAACCTGGTTGCCTTAAAATTTTGAGTTCATTGAAATTGAAATTTTGAGTTAATACAATGAAATTTTTTTGAGATTCGACAACCTTAATTAAAATATTATTAAAAGATTTTGTAAGCATATTGAGTAATTGTGTGTGTTTTATTTCTGATGATGCAGTGAAACATGCCAAATAGTGCTATTTTCATGATTTATCAATTTTTTTATGTGGTTCAGATACAAAAATATTTTGAGTTTCCTTTTATTAAACAATTTTCCTTCATTGTATCAACTCAAGTTTTTAATTTCAATAAACTCAAAATTTTAAGGCAACCAGGTTACTTTCTTTTTTAAGTTAAGCCAACAAAAACCATCAATTTTTATATATTCACTAAAAATATATATCTGGTGTCTGAATAATTTTTGGTTTGACTGTACATGTATTATAGAGAATTTAATAAGTCTGGATGGGCATTATTAAAATATTTTTTTTTTTTAAAGTTTGAAGCTATTGCAATCCATCCATTAAAAAGCATCTTTAAAATCACATTCACTTATGTCAGTTGGATCTAATAAATGTCAACTAGTCTATTAAAATACAATATTTGTAAACACTCCAGCTGGAATGGATTTCTGAGATAGCGCCATGGCAACCCTGACGCTTACATGCTGACCTGCATACATTTATTGGCAGATTCGATCCAAGAATGTTTCTATGCTGTCGCTCACATGGGACCGCGAGAGAGCGTAAAAGAATCGGGCAGACAAAAAGAATGAGAGACAGAGTTGTTCCTTGCTTAATATGACCGAAGTGTGCCCTTTGCGAGGTTGTGCATGCTCACTCTCTCTCTCTCGTTCTCTCTCTCAGTCTATCTCCAGTGCCCTCAAACTTCCCCAAAGAAAGCACAGCAGAAGAGAGCCTCTGCAGCTTTGATAGGGAGGGGGGCTGTTGTGTAAATATTTTGTGTGAAAGAATGCCTTTTGTGCGTCTTAATCGTGCGTTGGGTGATCTCTCTCGAGCGGCACGGCGGGTGCTGGCTTTCATACCCACTCCCGGCTGGTGATGGGGTCTCTGTACTTCCAGGAGTGCTGGGAGCGAGAGTTCACTACGGGGGCGTTAAGTGTGTCAAGAAGAACGGTTCCCCCCATTGCAAGCCCCAGGCCCTCTCCGCAAACATTAAAAAGCATAAACAGTCAATACCGAGTGTTACAGTCAGAAAAAAAAAGACAGAGTATGAGTTAGGAACATTGGCTTTCTGAGGAGTTACACAACATGGCGAGATCAGAGTGGAGCTTTGGCTCCGCTGCATGGCTTTTTCACCGTGCTCCACACTCTTGGGGAGGGAAAGCGCTTGTTCTCGCAGTGAATCATTCATACCAGGGGGTGCGGAGGGTGGGGGCACTGCAAATAGAGGAAAAGGGGGATCAAGGAAACCCACACCTGGTGCAAAGAAGAGGTCAAAGCATCCAGAGGAAAAAAAAGAATAAAGACAAGGAAGAATTGCTCTGTGTCATTCCTTGAAGAGACGTCCGCTCTCCATCGCACACGGCAGCAACTCGGTAGTATTTAAGCACGCACGGTGAATAGACGGGCTGTCTATTATCGAACTGACATTGAAAGCTGCCTTTCATGATAAGTGAGAACAGTGATGATGAAAAAAAGAATCACACATCCACGTCTGAGAATTTCCTTTTGAAATGTGAAGGTTTGTTTATCTGTTGTGTGTTGCGAGTGAGTTCTAAGTGAGAGGCTTTACAAGTGAGGAATAAAAATCTGTCTTACACACACACACACACTCTCAAATAATTTCTCAAAACACTCGACACCTGCCTCCTGACTCAAGATCTGTAATAAGTGGAAGTCCGGATGTTTTGGGGGATTTTTTTTCTGACATATTTTTTTGTTTTCAACAGAGGCCCTTTCATATGAAGAAAGAAGGTGCAATTGATGTGAATTCCATGGAAATTTCTTCAATATTGACTGACTGCATCAGATTTTAGTAGTGCTCTCTGTTGTGCACTGACTCAGCTGTGCGGTGTAAGCTTACACTGCTGAACTGCTGATTAGAGATTATTATCACATTTAATATTCTTAGTTTAATGGTGCAAAAAGTGAATAAAAAAAAGAAGAAATAAAATACATTGTGAAACTGACATCTGTAAATAATAATAAAAAACAAAAACGGGGAAGCCTATTGTAACTTACTAACTAACTAACTAGTATAAGATAATTCGTATTATTATATATACAACAAAATTGTTTGACTGAATTGGAGTGTTAGATATATATATATATATATATATATATATATATATATATATATATATATATATATATATATATATATATATATATATATATATATATATATATATATATATATATAAACACTCCGATTCAGTCAAACAATTTTGTTCAGCTAGGATGCAATAAATTTATGAAAAGCGACAGTGAGACATTTATAAGGTTGAAAAGATGCTTCAAATAAATACTGTTCTTTTTTTAACAAAAAGCCTGTTATTCCCCCAAAATATTAAGGAGAGCAACATTTATAATAACGAGGAATGTTTCTTGAGCCTCGAATCAGCAAATTAGTAATGATGCTAAATTGATGCTGAATTTTCAGCTTTGTCGTCACAGGAATCATTTTAAAATATATTTGTAGTTTTAAAACTGTGGTTTTAAATTCTAATGCTATTTCACAACATTACTGTTTTTATTTGTGATAAATGCAAACTTGTTTGATATGGGAATTCTTTCAAAAACATAAAAAAATATATATACTGTACCCCAAATTTTGGACAGTATACCGGTATGCTTATCTTCTGCAAAAAAAGATGTTCCTAAAGCCCAATTTGTACTTCTGTGTCGAGGGACTATATAGCTACATTGTAGGTTGTGTGTTGCGCGTGTAGCCTACAACATACTCTGACATGTACCTCTCCAAAAATATAACAACGCATCGATTCTACATGGTCCGCAAGCGCTGTGATTGGTCAGCCAGAACCCCTCCCTCAGAGACACACGCTCCCTCTACATACAGTAACTGCATGTCGACGCGAACAAGGACCCAGAAGTATAAATGAAAATCAACATGTAGCCCATGGCATAGAGGCTACGCCGGAGGTCCAACGCAGAAGTATAAATCAGCCGTGAGACATAAATAATAACCAGGGTTACTTTAGAAATGTAATGGGTTACAGATTAAAGGTACCCCATTTAAAATGTAATAAGTAGTGCAACTATTTCAATTAATTTATTAAAGTAATGTAACTGACTACATTTTATTATTTGTATACATTTCTAATGAATGTTTTCAACTGTTAATCATTTTCAAACATTTAAACCAGGCAGGGTTAACCTTACGGTAGTACTCAGCACTGATTACTGTGACTTTCAAAATCCTTAAAGGATTAGTTCACTTCAAAATTAAAATTTCCTGTCTTTCTTTCTTCAGTCGAAAAGAAAATACTTTTTTTCCATTGCAACCAAAATGGTGAAGGTCCAAATCATTTTTATACTAAATTGCTGATCTTGCATTGCTGTGCACTCATTGTGCAATCACGTTGAAAACATCACACTAGATGTAGGCGGATGTACCGAAACACAGATATCGGATGATGTTAAAATTGAAAATGGAGTGTTTTTTGGTAAAGGGCATTCCTCGCACGTGTACTTGGGGCAGTACTTCCGCCTACGTCTAGTAGTGTGATGTTTTTGGCGTGATTGCACAATAACTGGTGAGCGCAGAGCAGCGCAAGGGAGCAATTTAGGTTAAAAAGCTATTTTTATTTAAAAATTACAAATCGTTTTGCCAGATAAGACCCTATTCCTCTTCTGGGATTGCGCAAAGCCTCTGAAGCCCTTCGAAGCCCTTTGAAACTGCATTGATTTGGCTGCAATGGAACTCAATGGTGAGGAGAAAAATCCTGGAATGTTTTCCTTAAAAAAAACACACACACATTTTCTTTTCAACTGAAGAAAGAAAGACATAAACATCTTGAATGAGATGGGGGTAAAATATCAGGAAATTTTCATTTGAAAGTGAAGTAGTGAACTAATCCTTTAATCTTTTGCATTTTAAAGCACAGCCACCACAAAATCAGACTTTAGCAACTCTATTTAGAGATTGTTCTGAGGTTAAATAGAGATTTCTGGATTAATTGATTTTTACATTTCCAGCACTGAAACACAATTGTATCACTCGCCATGGTGGCAACATTCAGACGGGTTGTAGCAAATTCAACAAAGAACCAATCAAAAGCAGCAGAATAGTATTGCTTTTTTTTTTTTTTTTTTTTTTACATATCCTAGCTTTTTACAGAAAACATTCAGATGTAACCCCCTTTGTATTCATTAATTTCATAAGTAACTAATCTAATTACACATTTTTTTTCTGATTAACTGTAACGGATTTACAGTTTCATTTATTTTGTAATAAAATTACGTAACGCCATTACATGTGACCAGTTACTCCTTTAACATTGACAATAACAGTGATATACACATTAGCTAGGTAAACAGGTGATTTGTGTCAAAGTGGTTGCTATTCTATTGGTCTAGTTTAGCTCGGTCTTGACCAATCAGTATCCGGGATCAGAACTATCAATTTTATAATGGTATTTATCATATCATCCAACAACTGTACATACAGGCTTATAGTGAAGCAAGAGCAAAGGAGGGTGACTCCCTGGAATTCAGACACTTTCCTTTTGTTGTCAAACAGAATCATTAAACATGCTCATTCCCATAATACCCTGGTGCAGTGTTATTAATTTATCACTTTGGAGTTAACTGTGCTCTAATACACGTGGCCTTATGTGAATGGCAATGTGTTAAATTTTGTTTGAATTTGGCTGCGATGAATTATGTAACCATAGACACTGGAAGCTTTGTTGCTTCTTTTAAGAGTACCCTCACTGGAGGAACTCACATACATAATGCGATCCGTGCTTTACTTTTATAATGAGGGTATGATGTGATGACCAGGAAATCTTTTCCTGAGATTCTGGCTCTGTCGTGACTGACAGAGAGTCACCATTGCTTCCCTCCATCCGTGAGACAAAAACAACCCGGCGCTTCTCTGAGGAAAGTGGGGCACTTCATCCCATCATGGTTTAGCTCTGATGTTAGCTATGATGTCTCAACAGGCTGGTTTACAAAATAAATAAATAAAATATATAAATAAAAAAGGGGGCGGCGGCAGCGCTATATCAGAAGTTGATCGTTGTGGCTAAGGCAGTCTTTGATAGGCTTCTGAGGAGTGACAGGACTATTTTTCCCCAATGCTGCTCTGCTAGACGGCTCGAAGGAAAAAAAAAATCTGCTTCATTTGATTGGTCTGAACAGACTGTCAAATGTCAAGCTGTTATCAAATGCAAGATGTGTTTTTATTTAAAAAGATGTTGGCAGAGAGGGGGAAAAAAGTACACCTATCCGAGGCAGGGTGCTAGACACTCATCGTGTGCGGCCTCCAAAACTGGCACAAGGACCTCTTGCATTAAAATTTACTTCTAGCAAATATAACAACAGATATTGGAGTCATTCATATTAGGCAATACATTTTCATTTGTCTGCAAGATTTATGTCCTGCTATACTCGGCAAAATATTACACTAAGGTTGGAAACACTTTCAATTAGCAAGGACGCATTAAATTGATCAAGAAATTGACAGGTAAGACTTTTACATTGTTGCCAAAATCATCTTTCTATTCGTCAAAGAAGCCTAAAAAAACGGTTTTCAACATTGATAATAATAAGAAAGCATATTACAATGATTTCTGAAGAAACGTGAAAATCAGATTTGCCATCAGAGGATTCAATTAAAATTTTAAATATAGCAAACTTATTTTAAAAAGTAATAATATCTTACAAAATTGCTGTTTTTACTGTGCTTTTGATCAAGAAAATGCAGCCTTGGTGAGCATAAGAGACTTCTTTAAAAAAAAAAAAAAATGTTTTTATAAATCTTACTGACCCCAAACTTTTGAGCAAATAAAAGGCATAACATAAAACGACACATAACAGAAAGGACCTTGGGGTTTTATTTATTGGAACCATTTTTCTTAAGTCTTGAAGTCACCTATCCTTAATAGACGGTTCTTATTCATAAAATAATCATTTCAGCCAGCACTGCAAACCACACTGAATCTACACTTCTTCAAAAGAACCCTGCAAAAACCTATTTCAAAAAAACCAATGAAACCTACATTCTGTTGATTAAAATCAAAAGTTAAATGACCACGTGCAAGGACGACTCTGCCGCCGTGTTTTTTAGTGCTGCTGTGAACTTCTTGTCCTGCTCTTTTCATTCTCAAACAGTTATGGCTAGTGTGTATACATGCACAGAGATGAACTGGCTTGCGGCGGTCCTGTCAGAATCCTGACACTCCAAAGAGTGTCCAACTCAGTGTTTACACTAGAGGAGCCTCATGTCTTCATCTCCCCAGACTGGGAGCGACAAAAAAAAGAGAAGTTTATCTGCAAATACACTTCTGAGATACTTTCAGTCTGCAGAAAGATCATTTAAGGCCATATACACAACTGCTTATGTAAGCAAATTATATATAGTGATACACTGTGTCAGCTCGGTTAACGCTCAAACAGCCTTAAGTATGGTTGATGTTCTATCTAGATACATAGCTGATATACTGCATTTAGTCCATTCAGTGTCACAATACACTGGTCCCTTTACTCTCTGACAATCTATTGCATTAAGTTCACTTGCATCACTTGCAATGCAATCACAAAGCACTCATATCTTCACCTATTTTTATTGCATTTTCTTTCCCGGCTTCCAAAAGAGTAGGCTAACGCTCTGAACTGGATCTCCATTTTAGAACAAAAGTCCATTTTCCATATATAAAAAAGCTCAACGTTAAGTTTTGTTTAATTGAATCTCTATTGAAAAGTGTAAGTGGGGGTTGTGTTTTATTTATGTGTTTTTTCCTCCTCTTCTCCTTTCTTTGTTGCTTCTCTCCGCTCTCTGACAAAAGACGCCAGCCTGCCAAGCAGGGCTGCTCTGGGACGAACCTGTCAATCACCGCTGACGGCACCCTGACAACATGTACGTTAAAAATTAAACTAGCTCTCAAAGCCGACGCGTGACAGCCGAGCCTTTGAAAGTGGCTGCAGTGCTCAGCGACAGAAAAAGGCAGAACGAGAGAAAAACATACTAAGAAAACAACAGTGTGATGGGAGTAGAGAGAGAGAGAGAGAGAGAGAAAGCGAAAGAAGGGAAAAACAAAAGTTAAAAGCAAGAAGAATAAGAACCACGGTATTGATGGTGGGAATTTGTGTTATTTCCCTGCCTTTTTTAATTTGGTGATCTTCTCAGAGGACCTGCAGGCATTTCCAGGGATGCTGCTGCAAGTCGCTCTTGATTCTTCGGGTCTTTCAAACAATCTCAAAGTTCTAATCAGTTCAACAACTGAGACTCGGCTTCTGCTTGCCTTACACACACAGTCATGACTCAGACCGGTGTCAGTCTTTCAAATGATTTAAAAGAGATGCAGCTCTTAAAACAACCACAGAGATGCATTTATCAAAATAACAGGGATAATACTTCCATGCAAACATTTTCTGAGGTAGGAAATAAATCTAAGGACACACGTCTGATTTCCCAAAGCCACTGAAGCCGTTAATGCATAGAAGAACAATATGCTAATTTTCTGTAGGCCTATGCTTGAAATAACATTACCAATTGGCAGCTAGCACACAGGCATGGTACATCATAAAATGCAATGTACGTCACATGAACAAATCTCCTTTAAAGTCATTAAAATTGCATTAGAAAATCAAATATCTTACCTAAGTTGATCTAACTGGACACAACTCACTGAATTAGATTATATGCAACATGAGGTCATGTGACAAATGGAGTCAGGTGGTCATGTGACAACAATGTGGCATACTGCTCTTATTATTTCTGTAATGCTATGAATTAAAATCGTATACTCAAAAATATGGTGACACTGTTTTTGTTTTTTTGTCAAATAGTTTGGAGGGAATTGTGGAAAATTATTTTTGAACTTACTCTCTGTGGTCTGCATTTAGATATTTATGATGTAATTTACGCTGTCAGTATCAGCATTTCCTGAAAATAATGATCAAATGTTACAACCTTATAACTGCAGTAAATATTATATTAAACTTGTGTGTGTGTGTGTGTGTGTGTGTGTGTGTGTGTGTGTGTGTGTGTGTGTGTGTGTGTGTGTGTGTGTGTGTGTGTGTGTGTGTGTGTGTGTGTGTGTGTGTGTGTGTGTGTGTGTGTGTGTGTATGTGTGGCCTGGTAATCCCTACGTTATGGGGACAAAATGTCCCCACAAAGATGGCAATATCCGAAATCCTTGTCCTTGTGGGGACATTTTTAGGTCCCCATGAGGAAAACATCTTATAAATCACACAGAAGGAGTTTTTTTGAGAAAGTAAAAATGCAGAATGTTTCCTGTGATGGGTAGGTTTAGGGGCAGGGGCAGTGTAAGGGGATAGGATGTACAGTTTGTACAGTATGAAATCCATTACGCCTATGGAAAGTCCCCATTAAACATGGAAACACAACATGTGTGTGTGTGTGTGTGTGTGTGTGTGTGTGTGTGTGTGTGTGTGTGTGTGTGTGTGTGTGTGTGTGTGTGTGTGTGTGTATATAGCTCTGGAAAATTAAGAGACCACTTAACATTGAGAAATCCATGTTAAGTTCTCCTAAGAAAATCTCAAAGTGCTACAAAGAGAGGAAAATAAATAAATTATATATATATATATATATATATATATATATATATATATATATATATATATATATATATATATATATATATATATATATATATATATATATATAATATTTTATATTATTTCCTGTGTATCTCTTAAAAAGTTTAATGTACATTTCAAAGCCAACAGTTGCTTGTCCATCCAACAACCATACAACATGCCAGAATGTTGCCGCACCAAAACAAAAAGCTTTTACATATGTCCACGTGTGCTGTGTGTGCACATATCTTTGTTTGTATATAGAGCGTGTGTATTTGTGTGTATGAATGCCCGCTGTGGCCTGTGCTCCAGGTCAGTTCCCTCACAGCAGCTGTTTAAAATGACTTGCGTCTGAGTCTGAGTCTGAGCCCAGCCCAGCACCTGCTGCAGCTGATAGGATTTAGAGCACAGAGAGATGACACAGCCAGTAAATACATATCTGTCTGCACACTTCTTCCAGGAATTATTTTACAAATAGAGAGAGAGAGAGAGAGAGAGAGAGAGAGAGAGAGAGAGAGAGAGAGAGAGAGAGAGAGAGAGAGAGAGAGAGAGAGAGAGAGAGAGAGAGAGAGAGATTTAAAGCTCTACTGCACTCTAGTGGTGTGAAAAACCTGAAAACAGTTCAAACTGTTTGCTTGTTGAATTTTCGAATACGATTCAGGGTGCAATTTTCCCTAAACCGAAAATAGCCTAATTAACCTAATAAATTACTAATCATTAATGAATTGAAACGTATTTAATAAGCAACGCTCAAATAGCTAAAAGGTGTAGGCTACACGTTCAAAATGCACATAGGACGTTTTTCTCAGCTTTTTAATTGCAGAATTGTTTCTACTCCAGTTTGTTCGCGCAAAATACACAATTAGGCTAACTACAATAAACTGTAATAACTTGTATTCATTAGGCTACGTTTATTCAAGAAAGACAACAGGTTAAAGAAAGTAGCTAATGATAGTGCTGTGCAGATATATTTAGCAAAATTCTCTTCTCTAAAGTCATTTTACCTAGATAACTATGAGTTTATGCACCTTGAATAGGCTAGCTTCCTTGAGGAATGGCTAAATGTAACTAATGTTAAGTGACATTGTGTAATAAGCCAAGCTGTCTTTCCCCGGTTCAAACATTGAACGCGACTGCATGAGACATGATTTGGTAAGATGTAGGCTAATGTATTTTTTTCTACATAGTAGCTACCTTTTGATGTTTATTTCGTGCTATAACTAATAGATATGAGATGATCGGTTCCCCATATCTTGACTTTAACTTGAGTACGTAGGCTACACTGTAAAGAGTCAAAATTAAATTAAAATAAAATCGACAGAAATGTAAAGTTGAGACTTTGCTTCATGTTAAAACTAACAAAGCACACATGATTATTGAATGGCAGGCCAGCTACAAAATAGTGAAGTTTTGTTCATGCATCAACAGAAAACATAGCACGGATTAAAAGATTAGATTTGAGAACCATTAGGCAAATTACCAATTAAAATCATTATTAATTAAATTATTATTACTGCAGTACTGACATGTTATTTGTAGTTTATCCACGTTGTGTGCATGAAATAAACAGTCAAAATGTGCCTTAGTTTGGAGGAGCTCTAATTAAACGTTAGCCTACTGATTTCGACCCTCCAAAGCCATTTTGACCCAAAAACAATAATAGCAGTTTCGGTCATAACATTTTCTTTAAAATTTAAATAATTATGTAGCCTATTATTTAGTCATTGTCGGTTATTATTTTTCTAACCTTCATTATCTGCATTATGAGCTCTGTAACAACTTCAATACCTCGCATGCCTCTCATACAAATTTAAAGGGTTATAGGCCCAGTTACTTTACCCCAAAACTGAAAATTCTGTCATTTACTCACCCTCATGTCTTTCTAAACCCTGTTTATCTTCGGAACACAAAATTAAGATATTTTTTAATGGAATCTTAACGATTTGTGTCTCTCCATGACAACTTGCACTTTGACGCTTCAAAAACGTTATAAAAAGATTGTTTAACTAATCTGTATTAATTGAGTGGTTTTGTCCAAATTTTCAGAAAAAAACAATCGCTTTATACGTCGAACAGCTGCGGTAAATGGAAGCTCAAGCATGTTCGCTTGATGTGCGAGAACCAATGAGCTTCATTCTTGTGTTATGCAGCTTTCATTTAAGTGTTTATGTTCACTGATCAATGTTTATACGTCAATAAAAGTCTACATTCAATCTGTTCATCATATAAAGTGATCGTGTCTCTTCAGAAAATTTGGACTAAACCACTTAATTCATATGGATTCGTTTTTACGATCTCTATGAACCTTTGAAAACCTAAAGTGGAAGTTGTGCAGCTGTCAGTGACAGAAATCGTTCAGATTTTATTAAAAATATCTTCATTTGTGTTTAGAAGATGAACGGAAGTCTTTCTGGTTTGGATCAACATTAGGATGAGTAAATGATGACAAAAAACAGTTTTAAATACCATATAAATACAATGAAAAACTATAATTGTAGGTATAAGCACTAACTCAGTAATGATTTTTGTAGTAATATTGCAAATTAAGAATATAGGTTATATTATATATTGATATAAAATGGTATATTGATATATCATATAAATAATATATCTATTATATTATTTCAAGGAAACTCAAAGACATTGTCAAGCATTCTCTGAGATTTTTTCTTTTTAACATTATTATAGTTTTTGTTGTTGTCATTTTGCCACACAATGCCATTCTAATTTAACCAGACTGAAGACATTTACTTCATTTCAAACCACTCAAAAGGAATTTCACACTGCTCTCTATTTTCTTTTATTTCTTCATGCCTTCACTTGCTCCCATATGAATGCCCTATTTTTCTTCAAGCCTTCCGCTGCTCATAAGAACTGCTGCGTCCCTTTGAAATAAACAGTGTTATTTATTGCTGGTTACAAAGCAGAGTGGCTTCTTCCACTACCATTGATAGCATATTTTTATGTACTCGTGTGTGGCTACAATTGGAAAGTCAGTAATGATAATCAGCAATGACACCCGTCCCTTATCAATTATGGTATGTAACCGTAAACGATTAAAATAAGATTGTCTTACTTTTGTTTGAAAGGAGCACTTGAGCTGAATGATAAAAGCTGATGATCATGATCTGCAGCATTGGATAAGTTCCAAAGGGCAAGAACGCCAATTGAAAGGAGTTTGCATGATCAGTGTCACTAGGTTCGTTAGGAGTTTTTGAATAGGCCTAAAATACATTCTGAATTCCAGATTTTCAAAGCGGATTCAGTGTAGTTTTAGACCCCATGGTAAAGCTTGATTCTGCTTTTGTATCATTTAAATCAGACATGATTTCAAAATATTGTCATAGTTACAACTAAGGACCTGAACCAGCTTGGATATAGGCTACATTCATTTGACAAAGAAAGCGAGCAAGAAAGAGTGACGCCTTAAAATTGTGATTATCCTGAGTGGCTTGGTTCAGCAGTGATACCTGCTGGGACACAAGCGCAGGGCTTCTAAATAAATTGCAAGTGGCCTTGGGCAAAAAGAAGAACTGTCTTTTGATCTCCTTTACTAGTGAACGAAGAGAATTTGCAGGCTGTCAATCAAACTCATAAGTCTTCAGAACAATGCAACGACCTTTATCTGTCTTTTTTTTATCACATATTTCATTATGACAATGCTCTCTCTCTTTCTCTCCGGTCGAGCGCCGCACAATCAATAATTGATACGGAGTGGTAGGGCAGACTTTCCTCTTTTCTTTTGGAGCCCTTGTCACTAACTGTTGTCAGAACACATTTGCTTTGATGCCAAATTTGAAGAAGCAAAAAATGGCATCATATGTGATTATATATTTAAGGCTGTAGAAAGGTTGGGATAGATCGGCAGCTCCTTTTCCCCATGTGTTCAAGGCGCTCTATTGAAGTAGCTTGTGTTGTTGCCAGCTTCTGCCTTAAACACACGGATGCATTGTAAGGAGATTCTTCCATCTAAAAAAAGAGATGAAAAGATCTGAGTTTTTTGTGTGTATGTGTCATGTGTCAGTAAACACAGAGACTGTTTTAAGATGAGGGCAGATCATACAAAAGAAACTTACTCTTTAAACTCTGAGCCATGGGATGGAGGGGGAAATGTCTTTACCTGGACAATGTGGGGAAGACAAACTGTAATGCAATGAGGTTAAATGATCTGTTTTAATAATGCAACCACTTATGTAAAAATAAATAAGTACAATTCATAAATACATCATTATATATAAAAATATATATAAATGTTAAATTAGGCCTATTTAAAATCATAAACATAAAATAATTATAGGTGTCAATAGCTACACAACATTACGACATTATTCCACGTTAGATCATATTACATAAGAATCAGAGACATTGCAAGAAATTACCAGATTTGCACTAAATATTGACAAACCGTTGTTTGGAAAAGTGCTGTGATGGTTTTTTATGTTATTTAGTGTTTTAAGGTGCACTGTGTACATTTTAGCAGCATCTAGGTTGCGAATTGCAACCGCACACCGTTCACCCCTCCCTTTTGAAGCAAATAGAGGAGCTACGGTGGCTGACACAGGACATAGATGTCGTCATCTGAGACAGCAGAGAATAGCTAGCGCTCTGTAGAGAAGTTTGTGTGTACGCTCACCTAAAGGATTATTAGGAACACCTATTAAATTTGGTCCTGGTCAAGACAATTTCCTGAACTATAAACTGAATGTCAGAATGTGAAAGAAAGGTGATTTAAGCAATTTTGAGCGTGGCATGGTTGTTGGTGCCAGACAGGGCGGTCTGAGTATTTCACAATCTGCTCAGTTACTGGGATTTTCACGCACAACCATTTCTATGGTTTACAAAGAATGGTGTGAAAAAGGAAAAACATCCAGTATGCTGCAGTCCTGTGGGCGAAAATGCCTTGTTGAGGCTAGAGGTCAGAGGAGAATGGGCCGACTGATTCAAGCTGTTAGAAGAGCAACTTTGACTGAAATAACCACTCGTTACAACCGAGGTATGCAGCAAAGCATTTGTGAAGCCACAACATGCACAACCTTGAGGCAGATGGGTTACAACAGCAGAAGACCCCACCACTCATCTCCACTACAAATAGGAAAAGAGGCTACAATTTGCATGAGCTCACCAAAATTGGACAGTTGAAGACTGAATGTTGCCTGGTCTACTGAGTCTTGATTTCTGTTGAGACATTCAGCTGGTGGAGTAAGAATTTGGCGTAAACAGAATGAGAACATGGAACCATCATGCCTTGTCACCACTGTGCAGCCTGATAATTTCTAATAATCCTTTAGGTGAGTGTATGTAGATAGAAGTTCAGTTCAGTTTAGTTTAGTTCATCTTTATTCATTTCCCGGGGGAATTTGGTATACAGCATGCAGCATAAGACAATTACCATACAAGTCAACATCAACTTATACTGTAAAAACACATAAGGTCATCAAACAACATTTTTCCTAACATTTAAAAATGAAGAAGTGGCTCATTCTAAGGTAATAAAACATGACAGTACATTTAGTAAGGTATTTATACACCCAAAAAAAAAATTTTTGAAAAAAAAAAATCATTTTTTTCAATAGATCAAAAGTAGATTAAAAATATGCTCAAAAATACAATACTGAGCCAAAAATACGCTCTTGATCCATTTTTGTTCAATAAAAACATGAAAGGCATTCAAGACATGAAAGTGTGCTTTTAGCTGTCACAGTCACCCCCGTTCCCGGACTCCATTTCCCAAGATCCTCCCTGTCTCACACCTGAACTCACTTCCTCATCTTCTCTCCCGCTCTACCCGGATTTCCAGCACCTGGTCTTCATCGTTAGCGCACCTTTATGTTTGGACTCACTCCCTTCACTCATTGTCAGTTCTTGTGTTTATTGTAGTGTGTTAATGTAGTTTCCGTTCTCCAGCGTTCTGTAGCCTATATTCTGTTCTGAGTTTTTGTGAAAATAAACCCGTTTAGTTTTGGATGTCTTGGACTTCTCATTGCCTGACTGCATCATCACGTAACATTAGCCCTGTTGTACCCTAATAAAATCTCAGTTTTATTGTATCTTCGATCAAATAAATACAGCATGGGTAAGCATATAAGAGATTTCTAAAACAATTCAAAAACCATCCAGTAATATATGTATATTAAAAACATATGTTGGGTGTTAACTGGGACTAAAGTCATTATTAAAAGAGAAAAGTTTTATGAAACGCCCAAGAGAGTGTAGAGAGAGAGAGAGAGAGAGAGAGAGAAAATTGCATGTAAACAAAGTATAAACTAAATAATAACCACATTTGAATGGCTTCAGAAGCGTCCCCAATCCCTCCATTATTCAGTGTATATTCCACCACTATTTCCTCTTTTAATTATCCTCCAAAAGAAAAGATGGAGCACATCAGACACATCTCCACAAAGCCGTCCCTGGCACGCTCTCAGAGTGGCCGGCAAGCGTAGGCAGCGTCTGGCGAAGCCGATAGCGAGGCTTGTGCATTGGCAGGGACAGACAGGGCCCGTCTGCAGCTCCGCACAACAACAGGAGGATGATCTCTCAGCAAAGGGGCCCTCGTCTTCCTCCCCCTCACATGGGAGGTTTTGGCTCGCCCAGCCACATCACACCGTCTCCGACAGCAGATTAAGGCCCATTCGTAGAAACCCACAAGGCTAATGAAGAGAAGCAGCAGCTGCCATTCACTAGGGCAGAGCTTTTGTCCTAGAACCATAAAGTACTTGAAATTACACATTTTCTTTATAAGAACCCGCACTGATGGCTTCTTTAAATGCTCATATCTGGGACTGCAATAGTCCATTGCATATTGTCTTCAACCCCTGAAATAATAAAAATGAATTGTGTTTGTTTGGGTGCAGGACTGCCTATAATTCTAGATTATACAATTCCAATTCAATGCCATAATCAAAAAGCTAACAGTGTATTTGTTTGCCATTTTGTCTATTAAGACATTTCTTCTTGGCCTTTCCTGTAATATCACAAAATTAGACCATAACCATTTTTTCTTCAGTTCCAAAAGACTAGTTTATGGATTATGGTTACTTGGTTAAGTCCAAAAGTCTGAGACCACACTAAAACCTGGTAATAACAAAAAGCCATCTCTACGCCTTAGACAGGGCGTAGGTTAAGCCACAATTAGGTTAATGAAATGAGGATATTTAAATATCTTTTATAAATGTTCTTTAGAAAAAAGGTGTTAGTACATCTTTAGACAAAACAATGGCATTGACATTTAAGATATGTCAATTTGCTTTCAGTTAAAACAGTTTAAACATGCATTTTAGTTACTAGCTTAAAGGGATAGTTCACCCCAAAATTTAAATTCTGTCATCATTTACACATGTTGTTCCAAACCTGTATAAATTTCTTTCTTCTGCTAAACACAAAGGAAGATATTTGGAAGATGGACATGCTTTTTAAATATCTTGAGCGTGACAAAATGATGACAATTTTTATTTTTATTTTTGGGTGAACTATTCCTTTAAAGGGGGGGTGAAACACTCAGTTTCAGTCAATCTCATGTCAATCTTGAGTACCTATAGAGTAGTATTGCATCCTTCATATCGCCGAAAAGTCTTTAGTTTTATTATATTTATAAAAGAAATATAGGCTGTACCGAGTCTTTCCGGAAAAAAACCGACCGCCTGGAGGCGTATCGTGTGGGCGGAGCTAAAGAATGACAAGCGCGCAAAGCGGTGACGTCCTCAAGCGTGGAGAAACCCATCGCTATCTAAGCTAATACAGATAATGATCCAGAATCAAATCTGAGGGAGAAATAAATTGAACAGGAGAAACGGCAACATCAGGACGTCCGTCTCTGTGCTATGTAAGTTACTGTATTTAGTGGCCTCTCCACATTTCTGTGTCTTTACTCGCAGTTTATGAGGACATGATTCGGTTTATGGACTATTGTATGCGACTAACGTTAGACCTTAGAAGTAGCAAGCAAAACGGTTTTGCACGTCAGAATACTGTAACGTTATACAGAACAACAATGGAGTAACCGTTAGCGCATTTGAATGACGAAGCACGCGATCGTGTCGTTTACTGATGTTTACTCATGCGTCCGTAGCCAAAAGCAGAGACATTTGAAGCAGTTTTACTCACCGGCTGCTTCCAAAGCAGGACCGAACCTTTATCGCTGGAACTGCTCCGTCAAAAACACACTTCTTTGGTATGATTTGGTGAAGTCCTGACAGCAGTGGCGTGTAAATCCATTTTGAGACGCGACTGAAACGATGTTGTGAAGCTTCCTGTCATTTCTGTGTTCAAATCGGTTCAAATGCAGCGCTGCCTTCCCGGAATGCTGTGCTGAAGCGTTGAAGTCGCTCGACGTCACCCATAGGAATAAAGTGGAGCGCGGCGCCACATAAGTGTTCACGGACGACTGGATCTGCATCTGAGAGACTGTTTACGGCGTGCATTTCCTCTCTTTCGCTCTAGTCACGCGCGCGCGCACCCTACCGGGATAAGAGCCCGTACGGCCCATACAAGGACCTTCCGATCTATTAACGTCAAGTAGACCCATACTCGAAAAAAACTCGCCGAAACTTGTGAGAAACCGGAAGGAGTATTTTTAACACAGAAATACTCCATCAAACGTCCAACATTAGTTTTTGAAACTTTGTCTATGTTTAGGATGGGAATCCAAGTCTTTAACAGTGTAAAAAGCTCAGTATGCATGAAACAGCATTTCACGCCCCCTTTAAATCTTGTCTGTGAAACCGGGGTTAGAATTTAAAAACAATATTTAAAAAAGAAAGCAGTTTTAGCTATTAAAAATATTTAAGATTCTGCACTATTTCTAGGTCACTAATCAATTGCTGATCGTGCAAACTTTGTACTGATGGTCGGATGACATTTGGAGAACATGATCATCAGGTTTTACAAACTTGTGAAGTTTAAGCAGCTTGTGATCAACTTTCACCAAATGTTCATGCTGATTATAAAATTATTAACAAGAATAAACTGCAAACAATTAAAAAAAATGTAACATACAACCATTTCTCACACTGAACCAAATGAAATTTATGTATTTCGCACATTTTATGTGAAAACACTGTACTGTTGATCTCTGCCTGTGTCCAAAGCAATTCACTCCATTTCACTCTCTCTCTCTCTCTCTCTCCCCATCTCCCTCAACCGGAGAGGCAGCAAAAGATCTTAAGTGTTGGCTTTTTGTTCTCCAGGGGGAACCAAGAGAGAAAGCTTGGGCTTATTTGAAGTATTCCACCCCGTGTGGGGAGGAAATGTCTTGTAGGGCTTTCAAGATTACTATTTGCAAGCCTGTGATGTGAGAGAACCATTCCTGTAGTGCAGAGTACATGCAGTACAGTAATCGCTAACTAAGCCAAGGAAAAAGGTAAAAAGAGGAGGAGACAGGGAAAAAAGTTAGATTAAAAGACCATTCCTCAAAAAAGTAAAAAATTAAATAACACTAATGAATCATTTACACAACAGGGGCCAGGTTAGAAAAAGTTACATTCAAAAATAAATCGCTAACATTAGTATTGTCCACTTTTTGCTTTAATGAATTCAGCTCAAGAAGTTTGTGTAAAATAAATAAAAATTATCAATGTCACATATTAGTCAAGTGATCTAGAAATAGACTCTTATTCATTTAATAATTACTTTATTTTAATCATCCACATTGTCATAATGTTTCTTTTAATATTTTCAAAATCCTTAAACTTTTTGTTTATCTCCAGGTCTAAAATAGATTTTCAGTGTGGTCTCAAACTTTAATGAGTCTTTATGGAATTTTTAAAGAGATCTGACACATTAATAATGTTTGTGACTGTCAGCTCAAGCCACTGACAGATAAAGAAACAAAGCGCTAACTACAACTTCTCTCACTCTCTGGGCTGTGTTTTAAAACAATGCCAGAGTGGCTATCAAAGAACAGTGTGGCTATTGTTTTACAAAAGCTGTCTTTCTCTGGAGTAAAACCAGCTAAAAAAACAATACACAAAACAGAGCGTCGCTCCTCATCTTGATGAAAGGAGAGATGAGGGGAGCTTTGAAAAGAATAGAAACACAAGGCCAACTCTCTTTGGCCTTTTGCCTGTCAGCTGAGGGGTTTGCTTACATGCCAGAGTCTACTGTCCTAGAGTTGAAACAACCATCACACAATAATACAAACACATACACATGAAATGTATGACCTACCTCAACACAGCCTTATGAAGGCCTTGCATCAGAGTGGCTCTTCAGGCTATGGAAGCAAAAGAAGGCAACATATTGTCGGAGGTTATGTCAACACATTCCAGAACAATCAATAGTGTCAGAATCACTTAGATGAGTACGCCTGAAAATACACACGGCAGGAAAAATAGACACCAGATGTACTATAATGTGTGCTGTGATGAAATCACTCTCTGTGATGCCAGTATTTGAAAATAAATTATTCACTAAAAATCTCCAGACCAAATGGTTGACAAAATGTCTGTCAGGCTGGTTTGCCTCAGTCTAAACAGAATGTGACAGCTGTGTTTCCCTCTAATTGCATATTTGATGATGACACCAAAAAACAAAGCTATAAAGAACAACTTCTACCATATAGGGATTTCAAAAACCTGTGATGAACATTTGCTTTATCTGCAGTCTTGACACATTTCAAAATAGGTGTGCCGTGCTTATGTACAAAAGGAAGGAAATGTGAGAGGGAAATTTGACTCTTCAAAAGTTTTCAAATGTATTGATGTCAAGAACAATCAAATATGTTAAATGTTATAACTTAAAGGGATAGTTCACACAAAAATCTAAATTACCACTTAATTTACTCACCCCATCAAATGACATATTTCTTTCAGACGAATACAATAAGAGTTATATTAAAAATGTCCTGGCTAATCCAAGCTTTATAACAGCAGTGAATGGCAGCTCAACATTTTTTTGTGCATCCACCCATTATAAAAGCAATCCACATTGCTCCAGGGGGTTCATAAAGGCCTTCTATAGTGAATCAATGAGTTTGTGTGAGAAAAATATCCATATTTAACACGTTATAAAGTAAAATATCTACACTCAAAAAAAAAAATTACTTAATTACTTTACGTAATATTTTACTATTTATTTTTGTATATTTATTATTTGTAATATATTGTAATATAACTTGTTGAATTTACTTAAAACGCAGCGTCAAGTGGTGCCACACAACAATATTGAGTCATTTTTTGCAAATAACAGTTATATGAACAAAAAGTAAAGCTGACAAAATTTCTTTGAGTAAATACAGTCCATTTAGATTTGTCACTACATAATATTTATATGTGCAGTAGTGATGTCCGGTTCGCGAACGAATCATTCTTTTTAACCGGATTTTTTTAGTGAACCAGTTATACCAGTTCACCAAATCGGACTGAATTGTTCTAAACGGTTTGCGTCTCAAATCAGTGCTGATCCCACAGGTTACTATAGTTACTAACTTTCTGACATGAGTGACAGTCCCTCCGACAAGAAATTGAATATATATATATATATATATTGTGACAAGTCTCCCGAGCTCTCATCAGCGTCGCCCTGGCAATTGATGGAAAACACCTGCACACGATCAGCACGGGCCGGATCGTCACAGCTGCAGGCCATCAGGCCCGGGCTTAAAAGCCTCGACTCTGGGACACCAGTTGGAGCACGATCTCCATGCAGCACTACGCTAACCTGTCTCTCTCTCTCTCACCCAGACTGCAGCCTGTGACGCTCCGGCCACCTCGCCGCACCCACGTCACCGCTAGCACCAGGGCACCCGGAAGAAGGACATTCACAGCGCACCTGCACCTAAACACATCACGTCTGTCAAGTTTCACACTAATAAATCCACCCTCTGGGGGCTTTGCACCAATTCCATTGTTGCGTGATCCTTCACCCTGCCACACTGGTGGAGAATGCGGGCAAGAGCGTGAAGGATCACCAACCACCCCCTGAACACTGACATTGTTTTTTTTTTTTCTCACCCCCGCAGTCAACTGGATCGGAGAAAAAGGCGGCGCTCCTCCCCCATCATGGATGACCTGCTAAAATGCCTTACCGAAGTGAGTCTGCGGCAGCAACAGATCACCGAGCATCTGGCGGCTCGCCAGCAAAAAGTTGAAGAGGAAGTCGCCGCTCTCCGCCTTGCCCCTGCCCAGCACGTTCCGCTGCCTGATCCGCGCGTCCGCGCCACCCAGATACTGCCAAAGTTAACCGGCCATGACGACATCGAGCTGTTCTTGCAGCTATTTGAGACCACGGCGGTTCGGGAGAACTGGGACCGGAGCGAATGGGCGCGGCTGCTGGGACCCCTGTTGACCGGTGAGGCACAACAAGCATACTTTTCGTTACCCACTGAAAGGGCTGATAATTATGATGCATTAAAGAGAGAAATCCTCGGACGCCTCGGGCTGTCGTCCATCTCAGCAGCCCAATTGTTTCACGACTGGGAGTACAAGCCTCGTCGCCCAGCCCGCGCCCAGGCCGCTGAACTCTCCAGACTGTCCCGACACTGGCTGCTCGAAGGAACATCCACCGCGGGTCAGGTAGCGGAGCGTGTCACGATCGACCGTCTGCTCCGAGCTCTCCCACCGCCCACGAGGAGGGCGGTGGGAATGACGAATCCAACCTCCATCAGCGAGCTCGTCGAAGCCATCGAGTTGGCGGAGGCGGCGATGCACCGCGACCCTGGGGAGCGAGCGCCGTCTTTCCCCCGGAGGGTGGTCCAGGAGCGACGCGCGCCGGAAGGTACCCAGCGCGCAGTACACAGGCCTGCGGCTCCCGGCCCAATCGACGAGCCGATGCCCACGGAGGAACCGGTCCCACCGGTACGTACATGGTTGGCTGGCTGTGTCGTCCATCAAGAGCCGCCCCGCGGAGCCCCGCGGTCGGAGGTGAAACTAAATGGGCGGCCAGTTCTGGCCCTTCTCGACTCGGGGAGCTCGGTCAGTCTCGTCCAGGCCGCCATCCTACCGCCCCAGAGGAACTCCAAGACCCAACTTCCGATCACCTGTGTACACGGCGACACTCGTTATGTCCCGGCCCGCCGAGTGACGATCTCCGCTGGCCCGGGCACCTGGCCGCTGGAAGTGGGAATTGTGAAGGACCTTCCCGTGGCCGTACTCCTCGGACGGGACTGGCCGGGCTTTGAAGAACTGCTGCAGACCTCCGCCCAGCCAGCCAGCCAGGCCGGGAGCCGCCCCCGAGAGCGGCGCGGTCGGAGAAGGAGGACGACCCAGGCCGCTCTGTTGGCGTCGGACAGCGGGAGAGATGGTGAGTCCCCCTCCCAAACTCCTAATGTCTTCTTTGATGTATTCCAACAGGTCCAGGGAGGGGGCTCCTTCGCGAAGGCCCAGTTGGAGGATGACCGCCTCAAGAACTGCTGGACTCAGGTCCGGGCAGTCGATGGCCAGGACCATCATCCAGCGCCCCATCCTCTCCCGCATTTCATCGTTCGGAACGGCCTGTTGTACTGTGTCGCCCAGCGGAGGGGGGAGGTCAAAGAGCTCCTCGTGGTGCCGAGGACCAAGACAGAAATGATCATGGAACTCGCCCATGGCCATCCGATGGCCGGTCACCTGGGAGTCGCCAACACCATCCAGCGGATCCGGGACCGGTTCCACTGGCCAGGCTTGGATGGGGAAGTGAAGCGTTTCTGTCAGGCCTGTCCCACCTGCCAACGGACCGCACCACGAGCGCCTCCCCCCAGCCCGCTCATTCCGCTTCCCATCATCGGGGTACCTTTCGAGCGAATCGGAATGGACCTGGTGGGGCCGTTGCCTAAGTCTGCCCGGGGACACGAGCACATCCTGGTGATCGTCGACTACGCCACCCGGTATCCAGAGGCAGTTCCCCTGAGGAAGGCCACGGCCAAAAACATCGCCCACGAGCTGTTCCTCCTCTGCACCCGAGTCGGCATCCCAGCGGAGATACTGACGGACCAAGGGACCCCCTTTATGTCCCGGCTGATGGCCGACCTCTGCCGGCTGCTGCAGGTAAAGCAACTCCGCACCACGGTATACCACCCACAGACAGACGGCCTCGTAGAACGGTTTAATCAAACCTTGAAGCAGATGCTCCGGCGTGTGGCAGCGGAAGATAAGAGAGACTGGGACCTGATGCTCCCATACGTCCTGTTCGGCATCAGGGAAGTGCCCCAAGCATCCACGGGATTCACCCCATTCGAGTTGCTCTTTGGCCGTCAGCCGAGGGGTCTCCTGGACGTGGCCCGTGAGGCCTGGGAACAGCAGCAGCCGGCACCTCTCCGCTCCGCCATTGAACACGTGAGAGAGATGCGTGAGCGGATCGAGAAGGTCATGCCATTAGTCCGGGAACACCTCACCAAGGCGCAGCAGTCCCAACAACAGAGGTACGACCGGGCGGCCCAGCCACGAGAGTTTCAACCAGGGGATCGAGTCCTGGTGCTGGTCCCCACCTCCACGTGCAAGTTCCTCGCGACCTGGCAAGGTCCGTACACCGTCGTGGAACGAGTGGGGCCCGTCAACTATCGGCTGCGCCAGCCGGGTCGCCGGCGAGAAGAGCAGCTATATCACGTTAACCTGCTGAAGAGGTGGGTGGGGACCCGAGAACAGCTCGCCGCGTTGGCTTCCGTCGATCCCCTGGTTGTAGACGTCGGGGACCATCTGGCGGCCGCCCAGAAGACGGAGTTGAACCATCTGGTCCGTCAGTTCTCTGATGTGTTCTCCACCCGTCCCGGGCAGACCAACGTCATCCAGCACGACATCCGAACGCCACCAGGGGTCATCGTGAGGCAGCGGCCCTATCGGGTCCCAGAGGCTCGGAGACAGGCCATCGAGGATGAAATTTGTGAGATGCTCAAGTTAGGGGTAATCGAACCATCCCGCAGCGCCTGGTCCAGCCCAATCGTCATGGTACCGAAGCCGGATGGCACCCTCCGGTTCTGTAACGACGTCCGCCGGCTCAACGAGGTCTCGGAGTTCGATGGCTACCCGATGCCCCGTGTCGACGAGCTACTGGAACGTCTGGGGAGGGCCCGGTACATCACGACACTCGACCTCACCAAAGGATACTGGCAAGTCCCCCTCACGAACTCCGCTAAGGAGAAAACGGCGTTCTCTACTCCAAGTGGGCACTGGCAATACCGGACCCTCCCCTTCGGCCTCCACGGGGCACCGGCGACGTTCCAGAGGATGATGGACATCCTCCTGCGTCCTCACCAAGCCTACGCCGCCGCCTACCTCGACGACGTGGTCATCCACTCCGAGACCTGGCAGGACCACCTGGAGCGGCTCCGGAGGGTGCTCCTGGAACTCCGGCGGGCTGGGCTGACCGCCAACCCCCGGAAATGTCATCTGGCCCTCGCCGAGGCTCAGTACCTGGGGTTCCGGGTGGGTAGAGGGCTGATCCAGCCACAACAAAGAAAGGTCGACGCCATCCTGACAGCGCCCCGCCCGGAGACCAAGACCCAGGTACGAGCCTTTTTGGGGTTGGCGGGCTACTATCGCTGTTTTATCCCTAACTTCTCCTCCTTAGCATCTCCCCTGACAGACCTGACCAGGAAGGGGCAGCCGGAGAAGGTGAAGTGGGATGACGCGCTGGATAAGACCTTCCGGGCCATCAAGACCTCGCTGACCACGGAACCGGTCTTGAGGGCGCCCGACTTCAACTGCCCCTTCCTGCTGCAGACGGACGCCTCCGACACGGGCCTCGGAGCGGTCCTCTCCCAAGTCCAGGAGGGTGAGGAGCACCCCGTCACCTACATCAGCCGTAAGCTGACCCCAGCCGAAACCAGGTATGCGGCGGTGGAGAAGGAAGCCCTGGCCATTAAGTGGGCGGTCCTGGAGCTCCGCTACTACCTGCTGGGACGCCGCTTCACTCTGATGACGGATCACGCCCCGCTTCAGTGGATGGCCCGCGCTAAGGACACCAACGCCAGAGTGACGCGGTGGTTCCTGGCGCTCCAGGACTTCCACTTCACAGTGGAACATCGGGCCGGGACGGCCAATTCCAACGCCGACGGACTCTCCAGGCTGTGGTCAGCTTACGCAGGTCTGTCAGGGCGCACTCCCCGCCCACCCCTATGTTCCCCAACGTATGCCACTAACTGTCATTACAGGACCAGCGCGACGCTTAGGGGGGGGGAGTGTGACAAGTCTCCCGAGCTCTCATCAGCGTCGCCCTGGCAATTGATGGAAAACACCTGCACACGATCAGCACGGGCCGGATCGTCACAGCTGCAGGCCATCAGGCCCGGGCTTAAAAGCCTCGACTCTGGGACACCAGTTGGAGCACGATCTCCATGCAGCACTACGCTAACCTGTCTCTCTCTCTCTCACCCAGACTGCAGCCTGTGACGCTCCGGCCACCTCGCCGCACCCACGTCACCGCTAGCACCAGGGCACCCGGAAGAAGGACATTCACAGCGCACCTGCACCTAAACACATCACGTCTGTCAAGTTTCACACTAATAAATCCACCCTCTGGGGGCTTTGCACCAATTCCATTGTTGCGTGATCCTTCACCCTGCCACAATATATATATATATATATATATATATATATATATATATATATATATATATATATATATATATATATATATATATATATATATATTGAAGAAACTAATATCTTGAGGTATATGTTGTAACTCCAACCGTTCACATGTTTTGCTCAGAGAACTGCTGAGAACATGAGCAGCTGATACTGAGCATGCGTGTGTAACTGAACGTACAACGGTTCTCGGATCAGCAGTACAGAATCGAAAACCGTTTCTTTCGTACACGTTCAATACTGAGAACCGACGAGCCGATGATCTGAGCATGCGTGTTTTTTGTTCAGAGGAACGAGATGCAGGTTTCAAGTGTATAAAACTAATCACGTTTGGAAACATCTCATAAAGCCGTCTTATCACTGTAGCCTATTTTAAAGTTTGCAAACACAATGGACTGTAAAATGGTCAAACTAAACATTTATTTGTTTTATCAATAATGCATGATATTTTTAGTAACAGCTTTTTTCTTATTTAATTTCTAAGTCGATACACATTTTAAAATGTAATCAAAACATGTTCGATATCTGACTACATATCAGCTTGAAGTGCAGTTCGCAGCTCAGCATTATTGCCTACTGCTACAGTGGTTCTCGCTTCTCGGGTCACCAGTACAGAATCGAGAACCAATTCTATCGGACACGTTCGATCTTTCGGACATGTTCGATTCTGTGAACCGGTGAGTAGAGATACTGAGTGTGATAGCATCTTCTTGAACCGAACTGTTTCTCTCAGAAAACTGATGCTGATGATATGAGCACGGGTGAACCGAGGATTTGTGTAAGTTTATGTTATGTCAATGTAAGTTTATTTAATCTGTGTAAAACATTGCGCGACAGTGGCTGTATTGAATGCTTTTGCAAAACATAAATGAAAAAACGTATCCAAGATGATGATGATAAATGACAATAATAATTATTACTATACTAAGTTATATAAATCTGTATTTAAACTGTATTTAAACTGGGTCATAGTAGAAATGTGAAATTATTTTTGAATTTGGTGCGTTCTAGACTGAAAAAAGACAGAAAATGTATTTTTGTCTCATGGGGATGAAAGACAACAATTCCCAGAATGCTTCACTGCCCTACGAGGCCACTCCCAAAGCCACCGCTACTTAATCACTGTGACTGAGATGGAGAACAGAAACTACAATTAAATACTGAACATGTTTGTTCAATATAATGAGTGAGTCACCATGCGCGTGTCACAGCACTGAGCACTAACTGCAGGAGTCAGATTACATTCATCGTGATGAATGAGCTAATGAGCTCTCGTGATGAGAGCTGAGGTAATCGCGATCACACTCGCGGCATACATTCACAACGCGTGTTCAGTCTGGTGCGTTTTCAGTTCATGCGTCGGAAGCGTAACTTTCATACAAAATAATTTGAGAAGTTAAAACAATTATATTGCTCAGCATAGCTCCGTTTCCATGAATGCCTGCAGCTGCGGGCTGAGCTGTGAGTGCGTGAGTGTTAAATATGAATATTTTTATTATACAAATAAAAGTAATCTATACAGCTCCGGGGGGGGGGGGGGGGGGGGGGGGGTCGATGTTTGATGTGATCGATGTTTGATGTGTACTTTTATATAAATGTTCTATTCACTGGCAATTATTAAACTTGGATTAGCCAGGACATTTTTTTAATATAACTCTGATTGTATTTGTCCGAAAGAAGAATATCATATACACCTAGGATGGCTTGAGGGAAAGTAAATTATGGATTAATTTTCATTTTTGGGTGAACTATCCCATTAAATACTTTGCCAAATTAAATAATTGGCTTTCATATAATAATACAAATTGTTTCAATATTTAAAAAATAAATAAATAATATCTTAAGCCTTATTCTGACAGGATTAATTTTACATGGAGAGGTGGAGTAAAGTAATTATTACCAGAGTTTCTTAGTGATTTTAGTCCCATCTGAATGTGCCATCTCAGTAATCATTCGGGACAATGTCTGTAAAGATTTCAGCAACTTTTACCGTCTGTAAATACTTCAGAGAAAATGTAATGATAATGCTGTGTGAATAGACCAGCTGAAAATATGTTGTAAATATTCCATCATTTCCTGAATAAAATTAGGTTTCCACGTTTTTTCAAGTATGGAGGTGTTTGAAGAAGCATTCAGTTGCATTTAGATGGTAGGATAAGTCTTTGGCAAACCTCAAGTGTCTTCTGAATACCATTCAGATCAAATGAAGGTTGAAAGCAATTGTTAGAGAGGCACGAAACCGCTTTTAGCTATAAGTGCCTATATTGCATGTGCAAATTCCAATTGGAAATGAGCATACCTATGCCCTACTTACTCCAAAGGGTAGAAAATGATCATAAATGATTCAATTACTTCCTTAAAGTGACCATTGTATGCTCCTTTCGCTAATGGACCTGTGAAAGGGACCTTCATGATGGGATTCAGTTGTGCTCTTTCGTTTGGAACGCTCCTACAAAGGGAATCCCCTTCCCGAAGTGCACTCCAAGGGCAAAAAAAAATGCTGTTTGGAAGTTGCCCCATATATATATATAGGTTAACATAATGCACACATGACGACAGGGAGGTACGTAAATCGATTTACCCCCTCCCACTTGAGATTTCTTCTCCTGTGAATTGGCCATGAATATTACAGATGGCCTGTGGTAACGTGACATTACTCCGCCTACCCTTGTAAAACTAATTCCAAATAGGGCTTTAGGTGAACGTTCATTTTTAAATCCACAAAACCTTCTCAAACCTAGCAGCTGCTGTGTATCTCCCTTTGAAAACTCCCCGTTTAAGGGGTCACCTAAAGGGAACTTTGATTTACATTAAATTAAACTTGTGGACTAGTAAAATTGTTTACATGCCCTTTTTACTACACATTGTGCCATATACAGAAAGGCCTGTTATAGTACCTCCTGATTCTTTTGTGACCCGTTGTGAAAAGAACACATCACAAGGTCATGGGTGAACAAGGCTTGGTGTGCTGGTAAGGCATGAGGTGAGGGGAATTTGAATAGGTAAATTCTAGCATTGGGGAATAATGGGAGTGTGGCTTTAGTTGTTTTTAGAGAAATGAATAATGGGAAAGGTCTGTGACGTTTTCAAAGATAAACTCTAGGCTCTGTGACGTACCTCTGGCAGCAGCATGTATACATCTCTAGAAGAGTATAAAAGGTCCACTAGGACCTCTATGGCAGTACGGCGCGGACATCCTGCTCTGCAACCATGGGAAAGGTAGGCGCTTATAGTCGCACCTTCTAGTTAGAGCGACTCTGGATGTTTAAAATTGGTTACATGCCACAACTGGGGAATGTGTGCTGGACATTAGACAGAAATGACATGATGATCATACATTCTTAAACTAGATAGAAGAAAGCAGAATAAGACTCCACAAGAGCATTATTATGGTCTAGAATAAGAACTCTATCCAACATACAATTTTACATTAATTTATATATTACATATTGATGGAATTCCTAGCTCATTGTTTCTCGTGACTTGACTATAAACCATAACACAGCATGTTATTTTCACTCACAGCTCCAAAAAATAAGATAATATATAGGCCCATAAAATGTGTAAAGTAGAGACTGGACAAAATGAATCAGGATATTCCTTCAAACACATAACATACACATAACTTAATTTTTTTTAACATCCTTTCTACCTGCTGTGCCTTTTGAAATCACTGTCTTTCTGTCGTCAGATCATCTTTTACGAAGGCAGCAACTTCCAGGGGCGTTCCTATGAGTGCTCCTCTGACTGCTATGACACCTACAGGCACTTCAACTGCTGCAACTCCATCCGGGTCATGGGGGGTCATTGGGTGGCCTATGAGAAGCCTAACTATATGGGGTATCAGTACGTCCTGGGCCGTGGGGAGTATCCTGACTTTCACCACTGGATGGGCTTCAACAATTGTATCAGATCTTGTCAGATGTTCCCCCCAGTAAGTCAATCAAACTGATGGGTTTTATTTCAAACAGTTAGACACCTTTAAAAAAAGCAACGTCAATCAACCAGCCCTTTGATGTAATTCATATATGCAGGGAAAAAACAGGTTCACAGGTCCACCAGGAGATCTAGTTATTTGAAATGGAGCAAGACACACTCCAATGACTGCACAGCTCATCATAATTCCATTCATCTCTGTTTTTGGCAGTGGAAGAATCATGACACTGTCACTAGAGTTTGTTCGACAAAAATGACTAAACGTCTACTTGAAAATCTTTGAAACAGCAGTACAGCAGGAAGTCATGTTCAAAGGCTCAGTCTCAACAGCGACATGAAGAATTCAGAGTTTTGCCTCCCTAACGTTCTGACAACTGGTCTTTCAAACGTGTCTGCATTGCCCTGATTATTGATTCCTCTAAAGCCTAACCGCTGGTTTTTCTCCCCACACAACAGTACAGAGGAGCCTACCGCATGAGAATCTACAACAGGCCTGAAATGTACGGAAACATGATGGAGTTCACAGACGACTGCCCCAATGTCTATGACCGTTTTGGCCACCACGGCATCTACTCCTGTAACTGTATGGAGGGCTTCTGGACCTTTTACGAGCACCCCAACTACAGAGGCCGTCAGTATTTCCTGCGACCCGGAGAGTACAGAGCATGCATGGACTGGGGTTGCATGAATCCCATGATTGGCTCCTTTAGGAGAATGAGGAGCAGTTTAATGTAAAAGCTGTCTTTTTTTATTAAATACATTAAAATGAAATAAAAAAGTTATTGTATGCTGCCTTTTTTCAGCGCACTTTGAATTACTCTAGCGAAGGAAAGAGAAAGATTGTTCAGCTTGCCTTTTCTCTTTCGAATGATGATCCACTGATCTGCTGCCCAAGACACATCAAAATAAAGACTGAATATTTTTTTTTAACAAATCTAACATGGTTGAAGAATTTATTTTAATCTCATACCAACAAATCATAAAATAAACTGATTTAAAAAAAAAATCTTTGTGCCCATCTAAGGGGACCATTTAAATTAAATCTTGTTTAAATCAGTTAATCAGTTAAATCAGTTAAATCAGTTTCATATGACCATTTTATTCTCATTCATGTGTCCTGCTAGTTCATGACATTTACATATAAAGCCCTCAAGCAACTAAAAGCAGAGTTTGCAACTTTTTTGTCAAGCACTGAAAAGTGCAGTGGTGAGAAAGCACAAAGCTTGCAAAGATACAAAGGGGGCGCATGCTGGCAAATCTACAGTCACATCCACTCTATAGAACACATTGTGCTGACTAGACTTTTTTGAGAGTCACACACAAAGCCCTGATCCATGCTGGGTCTATAAAGAGGTCCTGACCTCAGAAATGGTTTGGTCCACTTGGAAAACAGTCACAATGGGCAAGGTAAGTGAGCAAATGGTGTCTCTGCTGTGTTCAGTTAATATGTTTGGGATTAAATCTGACTTTTTTGCAATACAGAGGACAAAAATGTAAACTGACAGACCACAAAAAAATCACTTTGAAAATACTGTATATTGGAAAGAACATTTCAGCTTTTCTATATCAAATATATAAATCTAATAATATACTCAAGAAACAGTGTGCACCTGTAATCCTGTATTACATCCTTTCATTATAACATCCAACAGATTACTTTCTTTGAAGACAAAAGCTTCCAGGGCCGTCACTATGAGTGCACTGGAGACTGCGCTGACATGCATTCCCACTTTTCTCGCTGCAACTCCATCCGAGTAGATGGTGGATGCTGGGTGGCCTACGAGAAGCCCAACTATGGTGGATATCAGTACATGCTGTTCAAGGGGGAATACCCTGACTTTAAGCACTGGGCTGGATTCAATGACTGCATTCGTTCCTGCCGCATGGTTCCTCCCGTGAGTCTTTGCTGAACAATCAGCATTAATAGAAAACTACTTTTCTATTTGTATCAAAATGTTAGCGTTTAGGCTATGTTGTGAGAAAATAGCTCACCAAAAATAATTGTTGAATTTTTATATTTTCATATGTTTACTCTGTTTATATCATGTTAATAGTAAAACATGCTGTATATAAAAATCAGGTTTCCCAAAGAGTCAATCCACCTGCCATTGGTCTGTCAAACTGAATACACCCTGCCCTAAACTCAAGCTATTGGTTAATCCAATGTTGACATGATCAATCAGAGCAAGGCGTTACATTTTTGGAGGGAATTAAGTTATAAATGCATAAACAGAATAGTATATATAGCATAAAATAATACAACACTGGTTATTTCTTCTTCAGTACACTGGAAACTACAGGATGAAGATCTTTGAGCGCTCTGATTTCGGCGGTCAGGCAATGGAGCTGAATGAAGATTGTCCTAATCTGCGTCAGCGATTCCACAACGGAGACATCTCCTCAGCCAATGTCATGGAGGGCTACTGGATCCTCCATGAGCACCCCAACTACACTGGCCGACAATTCTTCCTGCGTCCTGGTGAATACAGGAGGCACGTCGAGTGGGGCAGTCCAAGTCCTACCATGGGCTCCCTGCGACGTGTGACTGACATCAACTGAAGATCCAAATCACGCAACCAAATCTCCCAATGTGTCAACAGCACTGCCTGTCCATGCAGCGACTATGTCTAACCTTTAATCACCTCGAGGTGGCCGTGCTGAATGTATTTGTGATGCTTGCTGTAATCCGGCACAAGTGCCGTTTAGCCTAGATTAAGTAGGGCTATCTGTCTCCTTTAGCACTGTTGACTGAGCAAACTGTGTATTTTATCAGCACCCTTCCCTTACCAACTACAACTGAAAATAAAGAAAAATGTATTAAAATTAATCAAATGACATTTGTGTAGTCTGAAATGCAATGCAGAGTGAAAACATGTCAAAACACTGACGCATTAGTATCAAGGGATCTGCAGGTTTCACAAATTTAAGACCTTAAAACCATTATAAATTAAATTTAAGACCTGTATCACGCAATAAAAAAACGTACAAAGGATATGCAGAATTATAAAATTGAACAAAAAATGTATAAACTTGCTCTTCCTCATAGCTCAATCCCAGCAGGATTTCACATACAGTATTGTTCAAAATAATAGCAGTAGGCTACAATGTGACTAACCAGAATAATCAAGGTTTTTAGTATATTTGTTATTGCTACGTGGCAAACAAGTTACCAGTAGGTTCAGTAGATTGTCAGAAAACAAACAAGACCCAGCATTCATGATATGCACGCTCTTAAGGCTGTGCAATTGGGCAATTAGTTGAAAGGGGTGTGTTCAAAAAAATAGCAGTGTGGCATTCAATCACTGAGGTCATCAATTTTGTGAAGAAACAGGTGTGAATCAGGTGGCCCCTATTTAAGGATGAAGCCAACACTTGTTGAACATGCATTTGAAAGCTGAGGAAAATGGGTCGTTCAAGACATTGTTCAGAAGAACAGCGTACTTTGATTAAAAAGTTGATTAGAGAGGGGAAAACCTATAAAGAGGTGCAAAAAATGATAGGCTGTTCAGCTAAAATGATCTCCAATGCCTTAAAACGGAGAGCAAAACCAGAGAGACGTGGAAGAAAACAGAAGACAACCATCAAAATGGATAGAAGAATAACCAGAATGGCAAAGGCTCAGCCAATGATCACCTCCAGGATGATCAAAGACAGTCTGGAGTTACCTGTAAGTACTGTGACAGTTAGAAGACGTCTGTGTGAAGCTAATCTATTTTCAAGAATCCCCCGCAAAGTCCCTCTGTTAAAAAAAAGGCATGTGCAGAAGAGGTTACAATTTGCCAAAGAACACATCAACTGGCCTAAAGAGAAATGGAGGAACATTTTGTGGACTGATGAGAGTAAAATTGTTCTTTTTGGGTCCAAGGGCCACAGGCAGTTTGTGAGACGACCCCTGGTAACTTGTTTGCCACGTAGCAATAAAAAATATGCTAAAAACCTTGATTATTCTGGTTAGTCACATTGTACTGCTATTATTTTGAACAATACTGTATATATAAAGGTGCATGTTGATATAGTATATATAGTGATTTGTGTGAGATCAAAATTACTGATTTTGTTGTGGTCATTTCCAGATGGTGATGTATTTATTTTTCCTCCATAATTAGGATGCCATATTTACCATATCATTATGTTAGATTTTTTTTGCCCGTTTGCATTTTTTGTGTTTTACTACTTACACAATTAAGTATATATAATTATATTATTGATATATAGTGTAGAGTAAAAAAATGCTGACCACAGTTAAGATTTTAATAAATAAATCTCCCTCAGTTTTAATAAATTGTTCACCTGTTTGGGACGTGTTTATCAGGTTTTGACAATAAAGGATAGTTTAAATATGGACATAAGCATAATAATGTGTGTATTTGATAATTCGAAGACAATTAGCTTAGAACATTTACTCAAACGAGCGATGACAGGCAGCAAACCCGTGCACAGAATCTCCAGCCAGTCTGAAATCGGTCTGTGTGTCAGTAGCAAATTGAGTTTGGGGTTTATATTGATTTTAGTATTAATTTTTTTTTAGTATTATTATTTGGCCATTATGCGATATGGCAGGTGAGAATGCGAAACCTTTTATGCGTCTGTGGTAGAATCCAAATGATTTGCACCAATAACACGAAAGCTGATGATCTCATGGTAACGCGTATCAATTATAGTACGAGTGTGAAATCTTGTGGAATGGATATGCCAACATTAGTTTTGGTGTGCAAATGCTACGCAGTTTTTTTCGCGTGCATATGATACGCACCCTATGGCGTGCATATGACACGCTCTTGGGTAGGATTAGGCCGTGTGTCCACCAAAGCATTTTTAGCCAGTTGAAAACGCTAGGCGCTCTGCTGAAAACGCCTCTCTGTGAGCGCTTGAGAGCGTTTTGGCAGGCAGTTTTTTTCCTCATTTGAGACTCTTTGCTTGTTGTTGTGATACGGAAAATCCGCGGAAGTCTTTCTCATTTCACAGATAGTTTGTTCCTGTATTGATTCTATATAAAATTGCAGATACAATGTAAAATATTTGCTCTGTCTCTTGTTTCAAATATTTTTTTTTCCGTTATTATTGCTTGTTGTCATCTGATGACGACACGTAGAATGTGGCGGTTGGTCTGTGTTGGTCTGTCCCGCCCCTCCTCCACTGTGATTGGACGGCTGGGTGAAGAGTGACAGTGATGAGCGCTGCGTTTTACTCAAAGTTGAACATTCTTCAACTCTTGGCGACCAGTAAAAAATGCTGAGGGCTCAGCACATGAGCGTAAAATACTCGCTCAGCGCCTCGGTGCGCTCCAGGCTTTCTAAAAACGCGGCGCTCTCATTGAAAACAATTGAAAACGGCAGGCAGCAGCGTGAAAAAACGCTCTGGTGGACACACGGCCTTAGGGTGGTGGGGTGGGGGGTTCGTACGTATAATGCCATAAAGTGCGTATCAAATGCACGCGTAAAAAACACGTACCATATGCACGCCAAAACAAATTTTGCCATATACATTCAACGAGATTGCACATTCATACTATTTAAAGGCATTTTCGTGAGCACTGGCTCACAATATAAAGCCCCGTCCACACGGAGACGCATTTAGGTGTATACGTATAACATTTTTACCGTATCAGCGTTTCGTCCACACGGATCCGGCGTTTTAGAAGCAAGCATCCGATATTTTTCGAAACCGGGTCCCAAAGCGGATAAATCTGAAAATGATCGTCTTCCGTCTTCGTGTGTGCAGCGAATCCTAATATTTTCTGAAACGGTGATGTCATCACACTACGTCCAGCACGATGAAAGAGGTAAGGGATACAACTACGGGCACTGGGCATGCGCACATCAATATCGCGTCATTTAATTAACGTATCTGCATACCTGTAAGGTATGCAGATATTTATGAGATTTTGCCTCACCTCCGACCACTGCTATACCCCTGCCTAGCCACAACTCTTCTTCTCCGTTTTTAGTGTATTTCTGTGGCAGAATTACAGTGCCACACACTGGCCTGGCATGCAAACTACATCGTTTTAGTCCGTTTTTGTAATCTCGTGTGGACGCAGATATTTCTTGAAACGAGGAAAAAAAAAGATCGGATTGGGAAAGCACTGGCTTCATGTGGACAGGGCCTAAGATGCATGTTGGTCTCATTTATAATTGTAATATAGCGAACTATAGTTGGATTAGCAAAAGAAAGAAACACCCTGAAATAAACACACACTAAAGCGCTGCAGGAACATTTCAATGAGCAATAGAAAAAGCTTTGCTTGGACGCAGGAAATTAAGACCTGTTTAAAATTATTTAAGACCTAGAACTCAATATACTGCAGTGAAATTTAGACTTTTTAAGGCCTAAAATTTTCTTTTTAAGATCCGGCAGATACCCTGTAGTATATGCCGTCCATTTATGAAATTACACGTTAACATGTCAGTTTTACATGTTTTGGCCCTATTGGTCTTCCATATAAATGCATTGCCATGATTGTGCAGGACGTCATCTTGTGCCCAAGAGACAAAAGAAAATTATTAAGGAAACAGGACTTGTTCTTTGAACTGAGTTATTAAGGAACAAAAAAAGAGGGTATCTGAGGATGGGAGAGCAGAAGACTTTTATAAGATCACATGATGTCTAGCAGACGCTTTGGGCCCTTGAAAGAGGCCCCATATTAGCAGCACATCATAGGGCAACGCAGACTCAAAAAGGAAAAGTCAAAGTGGCCTGGTCTTAGCCCCAAGCATGCAGCTCTCTCAGAACACAAAACCAAGTCCATATCTCAGCTCATGCATTTTTCATAAGGTATGGATACCAAGCCCTTTCAGAGATAAATATCAATTATTGATTTTTTTAATTAGAAGCCCATAATTGGCAAAGATACAAATGAATAAATAACTTTGACGATTAATTATACATTTGAAAAAATTAGGCTCTGCAGGGAGCACGTTTGAGTCTCTAAAGATCAAGGAAACACAAAAAAAAATGAGTTTTCGCCTCAAGTAATGTTCAATTAAAGCTGTACTGACTGTGAAGGTCCGGTGGCTTGCCATAAGACTGCTTCTTTTAAATTTCACTTCCATATGTCCCAAACTCTCAAGTCAGACCTTGACATGGGACATTTCGTGTGCAGGTTGATATAATACCAAATCAAGAATTATTTAGCAGTCATAATTTCAACATCGTAAAACTGCAGACAAAATATTAGGGTTGATTAGTAGCTCATGCTACTTTACAAAAAGTGATCCTATCATTTAAAATTCAGCGTAACAACCTTTGTATTGCGTGTTAGTTATAATTATGCTTTCTTACAGCTGCACCTGTATTTTTATCTCCTGTTTTGGCAGTAACACTCTCCTCATTTGAGCATTTTTTAACCTCTTTCATCCAAAACAGTCATTGATCACAGATCTTACACAGTAAAGTTGGAACACAATAACACATAAATGAGACTCTGTTTCTCTTCATCTCTGGATCTTTTTAGTTCCCGATGAAGGCTCATTGAGCGTAAACCGCATATTTTGGAGAATAAAAAGAATTCATAAGTCAAAAGGCACTGGCACTTTCATGGCAAGCCTCAGTCTTCTCGAAGTCTCTTCTTTCCTAATAGCAACATAATTAATCCTCTGTAGTATTGTTTTCACTCTTCCATGTCCCACTTAGTGCTTGGCAAGTCTCTCTCCCCCTACAGAACAGCCCATTGATGTTTCCCATACTGAACTGCACTTAAGATTATTAATCAAGTTCAAAATGGCCCCGATACTTCTATGCTTCCTCCCTAAATCCTTTTCCAAACATCTTTCAGGTACAAATTAAACTTTCAGGTACTAATCAGAAGCATAGAATGTATCCAGATGGTACAGCATTTTTAGATTAAGTACCAAAAAGAAATTTATTATACATACAAAAATTGTGAACATCTTCAGAATACTCTTTTCACCATAAGCATCACTATTCTGTGGAGCGTTACAGCACTTTTAAATACACATAACACTGCCTTCTGTGGAAGTTCAGGACAAAGGCTGTCTTCCCCAGGTGAATTTTACAACAGTAACAGGGACATGTCTACAGTTCTGCACATTATTCATTAAAAATCAATGAGCATAAACAAATGGAAAATGAAAGAAGTAATGAATAGGAAAATTATGTTTTTTCTTTGTTTTCTTGAAGTTGTGTACACAATATGTTCAAAATAAGACCAATGATTTTTTTATGCCCTTCATGAAATTTAATTTTGAAATTGCTACTAGTTTTCAGATATTAAATATTAAATAGATAACATTGGCAATCCGGGAGTGTCTTTTCATTACCTCAGTACTGGGGTGTCATTATTTTTGCCATGATACATTTCGCTACTCAAAGAAAATTAATACAGCGCCTAAAAATGACAACATAAGACGTTGGACCAAGGCGTTAAAGGTTTAGTTCACCCAAAAATTAAATGAATGTCATTAACAATTCACCCTCATATTGTTCCACACCCGTAAGACCTCTGTTCATCTTCGGAACGCAGTTTAAGTTTTGTTTATATTTAGTCCGAGAGCTTTTTGTCCCTCCATTGAAAATGTATGTACGGTATTGTTAACCCCTAACAGTTTTGATGTTAGGGGTCAACAGTATACTGTCCATTTCCAGGAAGGTAATAAACACATCATCAAAGTAGTCCATGTGACATCAGTTGGTTAGTTAGAACTTTTTTAAGCATCGAAAAAACATTTTGGTCCAAAAATAACAACAGCTACGACTTTATTCAGCATTGTCTTCTCTTCCGCATCTGTTTTCAATCCGCGTTCACGACTGCGCATATTTTGACATATTTATTTGAACCCGAATACACGGGCGCACCAGATAACACATCAGCAGCGTCACCGCGGATGACAACAGACCTGGAAGAGAAGACAATGCTGAATAAAGTCATAGTTTTTGTTATTTTTGGACCAAAATGTACAAAACCTTTTAACCAACCCAATGATGTCACATGGACAACTTTGATGATGTTTTTATTACCTTTCTGGACATGGACAGTATAGCATACATACATTTTCAATGGAGGGACAGAAAACTCTCAGACTAAATATAAAATATCTTAAACTGTGTTCTGAAGATGAACAGAGGTGTGGAACAACATGAGGGTGAGTCATTAATGACAGAATGTTCATTTTTGGGTGAACTAACCCTTTAAGCAAAAACCCTTACCCATAAGTGTGGCATGACCTTTCAACTGGTTCATTCTGAGAACAGGATACACTTGGATAAAAGTTTAAATGAAGATCTTTGAGACAGTGCAATTTATGGGATAAACAATGGAAAATTAACCTCTAAACCCTCTTAAATGTATGGGTTTAGTGAACAGCTCTCTATCCATGTATGGTTTTCCAAGTATTTGCACTTACTCCACCTGAGTCTTTAAATGAGTTTTAAGTGAGTGAGTTTAACTTTAAGACTCTAGCTAGTGGTTCTGCGTCCAGGAAGAAGCTGCGCCACTGGAATATTCTCGTGCAGATACGTCATGCTGCCCTGCTCAGAGAAGTCTGCAGCTGTGTGGCCATCGCCCCGTAAGACCCACTTGGTAGTGAGAAGCCCTTCCAACCCCACAGGCCCACGGGCATGAATACGGGCTGTGCTGATGCCAACCTCTGCACCTACAAAGCACCACAGGGTCATTAAAGGATTAAAAAGGAAATTATTTTAAAAATTAAGTGTTTGAGGAGGAAAAAAAAAAAGAAATAAAAAAAAGAGGCCTACCAAGACCAAAACGATATCCATCAGCAAACCGTGAACTGGCATTCCAAAAGACACAGGCACTATCCAATTGCTGAAGAAACTGCTCTGCTGTGCCCTCTACACAGAGCATAGGAAAGATAAAGATAAATAATTCATTAAATACATTTTTAAAATGAGATGTCAATGCATGTGGAAGCAGCAACAATTTTCCACTAGATGGCACTAAAGCACTGCTTTTTTTGTTCACAACACATTTTTTTTATACTTTATTAACTTTAACATCAACAAGATTTGTAACTTTAATATTAACTCACTAAAGTGTCTAGATTTATGATACATGATTATACACAACTATAGGGAAGGTATACTATTTTCAGCCTTACCATTTTCTGTGACAATAACATCAGTGTGGGAACTGCCGTATTTATGAATGTGATCAACAGCTTCCTGCATACTGTCCACCACCTCAATACAGCACTCCAGATCCCCGTATTCGGTACGCAGAGATTTCACCTCTGATGGACTGAAGGTCAGATAGGATGCAAACTTGGGGCCAGCATGGATCTTCACCTACATGGGTCAAAGAATCAATCACTTTAAGAAAATGTAGTTAAAAACAGACTATAATTTTGTAATATTTATACTATATTAATATATATATATATATATATATATATATATATATATATATATATATATATATATATATATATATATATATATATATATATATACACACATACATAAAATAGAATACATAAGAAAAAAAAATTGAATCATAATAGTGAGATGTACACTACCATTCAATTTTTTTAATGTGTTTCTCACATTTCATTTGCACACTCTGAGACACAAGTCATTTAGGATAAAAGAGCCACAGTAGCTTCCGCAATGGCTGCAACTTCTATTTCTATTACAGATATTTTGTGCCAATTTCCAAGGAAGTGACATTTTTTCTCTTGAAAACAGTGCTTCGCAAATGTTGTGTGTGATATTCCAATTTTGCGCACAAGTTCAATGAGTAACTTTGGATGGTAACGTAGCTATTGACAGTCGGCCTTACATGTTCTGTCCTCAGCATGTCGATGATCTGATCAAACACTGGGGTTCTTAGAAGATCTCGATGTACCAACAGGGTTTCCATGGCATTACAGGCTGCAGGATAGTCACATTTGGAGTCTCGGACTAGAAAGATAAAACATAACCAGTGTGATTTATACCGTTACAAAAAAGTTATTATTTATAAATTTTCCCCACATAGTTGTACTTTATATACATAATCCACTCTAGTAAATCTTAATTGGCAGTCTTACTGATCTTGATGGCTTTGTCAACACTGGCCTCATGGTCCACATAAACATGGCAGATCCCCTCACTATGGCCAAGAACAGGGATGCCCTTCGCTGCACGCTGAATATCTCTGACTAGCTGAGAGGAGCCACGGGGAATGATCAGATCAATCATCTTCTCCAAACGGCACAGGTCCTCCACCTCTTCACGTGTGCTCACCTGCCACAATATATCATTCTTGAATGACTAATATACATTTATATGAATCAATACGCATCGATACATTAACATATATTTTTTTTAATATATACTAATATGCATTAAGTATGCATTAACTTGTTCAAAAGTGACAGTAAAGATAATAATGTTACAAATATTTCCATTTCAAATAAACTGATGTTCTTTGAACCCGCTATTTATCAAAGAATCCTGAAAACTATGTATCGTGCTTTCCACAAAAATATAAAGCAGCACTACACATATTAATAAGAAAATTGACACTGAAGCCTGGAGTAATGCTGCAGAAAGATCAGCTTTGCCATCATAGGAATCAATTACATTTTAAAATATATTAAAATAAAAAACTGTATTTTTAATTGTAATACTATTTCGTATTCAGATTTTTTTTAAACTTTTTTTTAAATTATTGAATTAATGCAGCATTGTTGAGTTTGGGGAGAGACTTCTGTTCAAAAAACATTTAAAAAAAACATACTAATCCCCAAGCTTTTGAACAGTAGTATTTGCGTGTGTAAAGTGACAATCTACTGTGCAAAATTGTTTAATTTACCAACTGTATGGCGTCTTTGACTCCATGTATGGACAGGGCCTCCTGGGCGAGCTCATGCAGGATGCGATTTGTGTTGGCTGCCTCTTTGCCGCCTTTCAACAAAAGAGCATTTCCACTTGCAATGGCTAAAGCAGAAACCTGTTTAGATAAACAAAATTGAGAAATTTTGCAAATGTTTATAAAAAAGTGTCTAACAGAACACACACTAATTTGTCAATGAAGCAACCGGGAGCCTTGGTCAATCTAGTGACGAATGAAGGATTGTCTACTGTCGGGTTTGAACCCACAACTTTTCTGTTTACAGCACTGGGGCCTATTGCACAAAACTAGGATAAGGGATTTAATCAGGATATATTGGGGATCCTGGCTCAATTTATCCACTAATATACAGTTATCTTTCGTTATTGTTATAGTTCTTGGTGTGAGTGTGCCTTCAGGGTACGTTTACACGACAGCGGTGTACTAAATATTACAAACAGAAGACAAGATCATCAAGATATACCGGCTTAATCCCTTATCCAAGTTTTGTGCAATAGGCCCCAGATCTTTAAGTTTTATATATATATATATATATATATATATATATATATATATATATATATATATATATATATATATATATATATATATATATATATATATATATATATATATATATATAAAAAAAATCACATTGCACATGGTCTAGAGAGAAGCATATATATATAGGCATGCATTTTGTGCACCTGACCTGAGGCAGGCAGTCTGGCCGAGACTCAAAAATGACCAGCAGTACTCCTATGGGGACAGTGATCTGCTCCAGCTCCAGGTTGTTTGCCACACGTGTCCTTCGCAAAACCCTGCCAACGCTGTCCTGAGAGGACACTGCGATCTGGCGCAAACCGATGGACAAACTGTTCAGCTTTGATGACGACAAACTGAGTCGCTTCAGCAAGGCTGGAGAAAGACGACCTGCAACATCACAGATTAAAACTGACTGAACCTCTGTGATATGCAACTACAATGAAAAAAAAAAAACACATTGCACATGGTCTAGAGAGAAGCAATCAGTTCCTGTTACCTATGCTGGCAGCATGCTCCATGTCCTTTTTGTTGGCAGATAAGATCTCATCTTTCCTCTCAGTGAGAAGATCAGCAAATGCACAGATGATGTCACTTCTCTGTGGACAAACAGAATGATGTAATAGGTGCTGTCAACAGATGTTAAAATGAAAATAACCCATTTTAATAAAATTGTTCAATAGTTTCTGGAACAATAGGCACACATGATTCCAGTCATCCATTTAAAATAGTGGTTTTAAAGTTTAGCTGACCTGTTCTGGTTCAAGGGAAGCAAGTGTCCTGCCAGCAGAGCGAGCCATCTCTGTCTGCTGCTCAACTGTGGGGCCTGTGGATGAAGAAAAGTTGCATCTGAGCACTTTTAACAGATAAAGATAACCATGCCACACAAAAACGGATTCAGGAGAATGTGTGATAACTTACCAGCTGGCTTGACCTCTGAGAAGAAGGTTCCCACTTTCTTGCCCTCAACAATGTCAGTGATCACATGACCGGTGACTTTGGGGTGTGTACCATTTGCAATGACAACAGAAGTCCCACCTTGGAGAGCCCAGAGAGCAGCTTTCACCTAAAGTTTGGTGAACACATAGTCTGTCAATTTCAAGAATTCATCCTAACAAAATCACTTTTAAAACACTAATTCTAAACTAACCGAAAGTAACACGCACATGGCCGCTTGGCCATTAATAATGGAGCGGAGCAAAGCGAGTGGTTTCAATGAATTCCTATTAAAGTTAAGCTTCCATATGCATGAACTGAAAACAGGCCAGTGCGCGCACACCGTGAATGACAGTTTGTCCGTAAAAGCATGCTCTGTAAGGCTGTGCATAAAAAACAAATTGGTTTGATTCTACTTTGATTGTAGAATCAAAACCAATTTGGCTGTAGGTTGCTTGAATGGTGGGTTCATTAGTCCATTATTCTTAATGAAAAACACAGCAACACACAATGGCACACTCCCTAAAAAAGGCGCCTTTACATTTAGCTTTGAAACCAAATCTTTCGCGATCATCTTGTATGTTAGCTCCTCACTCTCATGATGAATGAAATCTGACTCCTGCTGCATTTGTGCGGCAACACTCGTTCGGATCATGCTTTATTTGTATTGTCTGTTCTCTAACTGAACTAAACTACTGTATTACTATAAAATACACATAAAAAATTAATCTCTAAATTTATATGGCAACATAAAAGACCCAGAATTAAACTTAAAACACTTAATTTAGCTGAAAATTAGGGAGGCTTGGCTTTACCAAATATAAAATTGTATTATTGGGCAGCTCAACTAGCAGCAATTGTGACTTGGAGCAGTGGAGATGAGGAAGCAAAGTGGACTCAAATAGAGCAAGGGGAACTGTCTGCCCTTCCCTTTATGGATCCAAAACATGTCAATAAAATGCAGATTGAAAATGAGTGGATAAAACATACAATAAAAGGTATGGACAGAAGTAAAGAAAATGCTTAAAGATGTTGGAACAATTTCTTGAGCTATGCCCATAGTGGGTAATGTAGATTTTCCACCTTCAATGTGTGACCATGGTTTTAGGAGAAGGGCAATTAAAGGCCTACTTATTTTTAATCAGCTCTTTGAAGAAACACACTTAAAGTCTTTCACACAACTTCAGGAACAGTTTGATCTTCCCTCAAGTGCTTTTTATACATACTTGCAAATTAGGCACTATATTACAAACCATAAGGAAAAAGAAAGAATTTGCAAAATCCAAAATGGCATCGAACAATATTTTATCACGATTAGGGCTGGGCGATATGACGAAATATATCGTCTGGACGATAGAAAATGTCTATCGTTTTATATAAGGCTCTATCGCTTACGCCACGATAAGGCGTTTATGGCAGAATTTTACGTCAAGATGCACCTCACGCCACGGCATGCCCATGCAATACATAAACGCGCTCCCTCTGTCTCTCTCTCGCTCTCTCACTCACACACACACACGCGCTGCAGCCTCCCTTCCACTCACGTCACTTTTTTAAAATCCCCCACAGCGCGAAACACGAGTCCCGCAAACGCGCCGCAGAGGAGCTTGTTTGTAATCAGAGGACAAATGGCTCCTTAGTTTCGAAATGGTTTGGGTACAAGGTGATCGCGTTGAAAATAAAGGCGTTTGTCCAGCGTTAGAAGCTCATTTGAATGAATCATTGCCGCGGCTCATTTAAGAAAATGACAGCTCCGAAGAGACGCCGCTTTAGTTTGAGGTAACGTTACTGCTAACAATAATAAAGAAAGACGATCAACACCTTATGTGTTACCACTGAAATGAACATGTAATATATTTCCAAATGTAAGCCCATCTTAAACGAAATGCACGCTTCATACTGTCGTCTGCTCTGGCTCTAACCTCGAGTGTTTACTTTTTGCAAACCTTGTGAGCGCGCAAACCCAAACGCTGTGACCTCGTGCCAAATGTTTTTATTGGTTTATTAAGTACAAACAGGCGAGTTATGAAAAATTGAGTGCGAGGGATATGTTCAATCACACAAAAAGATTTTGGAATGAGACGGCCAACTGTAGTAGCGTTTAGTCCACTGTCTATAATAGCCTAATTTAGAGATCACTTTTTTATTTATTTTAACCGACAACTTTGATCGGTTAACGTTGATACGGTCAGCCATCGGTCAAACGGTCATCGGTTAACATCCCTAGGCAGGTGTTAACTTTACTAACAGTCTTGCTTTTAAAAAAGGTTCTAAATAAAATAAAAATGTAGTCCATACTACCTTTATTTGTTTTGTATATCATTTCAAACTGCATTTCCACATTGCAATTTTGTATAGACTATTCATAAACTGAATTAATAGAAAGGTTGCTATATCGTTATGTATATCGTTATCGGGATATCAAATGAGCTATATCGGGATATGAAATTTTGGCCATATCGCCCAGCCCTAATCACGATTACAGAAAAACGTCTTCCTGTTGGTAAACATGTTTCTCATCTCTATAAAAGGTTGCTAACAGATATGACCAGAAACACTTACAATATTAAAGGAAGGTGGGAAATAGAAGCGAATACAGTAATAGAGGACGAGTTATGGGATAAACTTTGTTATGGGTGCCATAAGGGAATTAGCAGTCAACAGTGGAAGGAATTCGACTGGAAAATTAAAATCTGTTACTTTCACACCCCTATGGTTATTTCAAAATTTGTAAAAGATCCCTCTGCAGTTTTATGCTGGAAGCAATGTGGTAAAACAGGCGACCATACACGTATATTTTGGGAGTGTCCAGCAATCCTTGAGTTTTGGAAAAACATCAAAGAAGAGTTGGAGAAAATTGTAAAGGGAGAAGTTCCCTCAAATGTACGATTTTTCTTATTGAGTGTTATACCAGTCGATGTTTTCAATGCTGACCAAAAATATATTTTACGTGTATTACTACTAATTGCAAAAAAAAAAAAACATTACTGCTAATTGGAAGTCTGTAAAAGTACCAACTGTAATTGAATGGAAACAGAGACTAAAACAGATTTATATGATGGAAAAAATGAATGCATCACTACAATTGAAAACTGACCTTTTTAATCAAAGATGGCACATGGTTAAAAAATATTTAAAGGTATAAATTAAAATAAGTTAATAAAATAAGTAAAATATATATATATATATTTTTTATATCACTATATGGCTGTACATTACTGTATCTTGTTTGTTGAGATGTGAACATTCATTTTAGGTGCAGCAATATATTTACACAGAATATTCTTATTTAGTATTATTGTTATTTTCCTCTGTAATACTCTTGTTATTTTATTACTTGTCTCAGACATTGTTCTGTTTGTTTTATATTGTTTTGTTTGGAAAAAATATATAAATAAAAAGTTAATATAAAAATATATAAATAAAAATAAATAAAAAAATAAACATAAACGAGGGTGAGGGTGAGGGCAGTGCCACGCAAGTGATGTAACCGATGTTGAGTTTGAACACCGGTAACACAGGCAACACTGACTATCGTAGCAAGCCTATTCTGTAATAATACCTTAGCTTCCATTCCTCCAATGCCGACCCTGGACTTCGTGCCGTAGGTTATGGAATGCTGGTCCCCAGGGTAAAATGTGTCCAGGAGCTTGGCATCATCTGACCCTGGAGGGCTGTCATAAAGGCCTAGAGAAGAGGCAAAAAGAGTAAAATGGTGTAAAATTATTTCACCCGAAGATTTAAAGCCTGCTATTATTTAGATAATCTGGAAAGGTTCAGACTGCATCAATTGCAACTGCATGAAAAATCTTAGGCGTTTAAGTGTTCATTTTTGGCTTAATTTCATAGATCAAAATATCTTAATTTTTATATATTATAGGAAATATAAAAGTAATGATTGTTATTAGATTGTGAACTAATTTATTTGAAATAGAAATATTTTGTAACTGTCTTTAAGATCAATTTTGATTAATCTAATGCATTTAATTGCTGAATAAAGATACTAATTCCTTTAAAAAAATTATGATGTAAAAATGTATAGGCATGCATTTTTTGCCTCTGACCTTAGGCAGGCAGTCTGGCCGTGACTCATGAATGGCCACGACTACACACACAATAAATTATTGATATGGCAAAATCCCTAAAAAACTAACATCACTTGTTTTAAAGGCTACAAAAAATATATATATACAGTATAAAATGGTTTTACATTTCAAGACTGTTATTACCCATTTTAAGTGAGCTTTTTAATGAAGGCAAAGGTCAGCTTAATGTAAAAAAAAACAATAAACAAGTAACTATCAAATAGATCCAGCTGAATGAAGAATACAGGATTAATCTAATATCGGCCAATAACAAGTATGGTACTGATCAAAACATTCAATATGAAATCTCACCCTCTACATCCGAAAGAGCGATGAGAAGATCAGCCCTCATCTCCACGGCAAGCCGCGCTGCAAGACTGTCGTTATCCTTGATGCTGATAACCTGCTCAATGAATAAGAGAAATACAGAGTGTGAAAAGAAAATTAGAGAAAGAGCCACTTTGTTTTAAAACCCATAAATACATCACCACATTAAACCACATTTGAAGCCACAGCCAGTGCATGATAGAGCAAGTATAGATGTGCCCAGAAAGTAAGCGACAGTACTGTGAATGAAGTTATGAGAGTTCCTTTCCCGTTTCTATAGAAAAACCCTCAGGCTGCAACAGTGCAGAAGACAAAGATCAAGCCGCTGCATAGCTCTGACTCCCAGCATGCATCTGTAAAGCCCCCGCCCAGCATGCAGTTCCAAAAGGAAGAGGATGGGTGGCAAGGCTGCTGAGCAGACTCTCTCTCTCCCTATTCCTTTTACTCTGTAGTCTGTACCCACATTTACCCCCTGTAGGTCACTGTTGGGTTCTGGGGGAGGCACTACAGCGTCGTTGGTGTTGATAATGGGAACGATGTTCATACGCAGGAGCTCGTGTAGGGTGCTGTTCAAGTTCCGTCTTTTCTGGTCGTCGTGAAAGTCCAGATTTGTCACCAGTATCTAAAACAACAACAACAAAAAAGAATTAAAATGTGAACAAGAGTGTATTTTCATCATTCATATGCAAGTGTGTGTATGTACCTGGGCCGTACAGGTGCTGTACTGAGTGAACATTGCTTCATACAGAGCCATAAGCCCACTTTGTCCTGCAGCGGCACACGCTCTCGCCTCTAAAACTGGCAGTGCCTGACATAGGAAAAGTCTTAAAGTTAACTTCTTAAAGTTAAATGGATAGTTCACCCAGCTCAAACATGCTCGCTTGACATATGAGAACCAATGAGATGTTCTATTTATGTGCTATGATCAATGTTTAAATGTGAATAAATCCCTGAACTAAATCTGTTCATCATACAAAATTACTGTATCTTCAGGAGCCTCGAATTAATCCACTCAATACATATGGATCTCTTTTATGATCTCTTTATGAATGTTTTAAAGAGAAAGTTTTGGGTAAATGGGCTTACAATTTGATTTTTCAAATAAAAATATCTTCATTTGTGTTTAGAAGATGAATGAAAGCCTACTCATTTGGAATCATGTGAGGGTGAATAACTATCCATTTAATGTAACATTGTATTTTTGTTTAAAGCATTTTAATTTTTCACCAAAAACAACAAATGTGTATGTCCTCTCACCATATCTTTGAGCTGATTCTGGCCTGAATGCAGGGCTTGTCTGACACTCTGTGAGAGAAGAATTTCGTGCCTCAGCCTTTGTTTTCCAAATGCTACAGCGCCACTGGTCACGATCATCATCTCTCTACCCTGATTCTGAAGCACGGCCACCTTAAACAATCAAGATTCAGAGTCATATTGTGTCAACAATGAAATATAGCATCACACGTTAGTAAAATGTGTTACATTACATATTTATTTGCACAGCTTTTACCTGTTCTACTATTGAAGCGAGTCGACCCAAAGCGAGGCCGCACTCGTCTCCCCGGGTTACGACGGCACTCCCCAACTTCACTACGATTCTTTTGGCTTGGCGCAGCTCACTGCGGTGGGCAAATGACTTACCGTGGGCCCGTGCCAGTGGCACTGTAAAAAAAGGCACATTACTCCACTGACGCACAGCATGGAGTATAGGAAATGGGAAGGAAGAGGGATCTGCATGGGAGAGAGAGCCAGGAAAGCACCCAATGAGGAGACATGCCATGCAGGAAAGCCGTGAGTGCATAGATGGATTGTGTTAGTGTTTATTGTATCACAGATGAATGTCAGAATAATGGGGAGGTGGTAAGAGACAATCAAAGAAAACAGGAAGTATGAAGTGCATGTCCATAACGTAACAAATGGCAATGGATACTAAGAATACCATTGGCTCTGTGACAAATTGCTTCTGTTCTGTTCTGATTCCATCTGATAAATGCATAAACGCAAACAAATGAACACTATGCTGGTCCCCTAAATAACTGATGTAAATACTGTATAAAGTGCCTTGTTTTGTAATACAAAATTAATCAATGCATGTTTTCATAATCTATATTATGATCGGTTTCTTTTTATCTGAAGGATCTTTAGAAAATCTTCAATTTGTCATTACACTAAGGAAAATAAAATATTTTTTGTGAGCTGTATGTAGACATTATAACTCTCATCATCAAGTTCCTGAATTAATACTTCGTAGAGCAAACTTTTGCTTTAATTACCTATTAAACTTTTCAGGTATGTCTTTACTAGCTTTGCACTGGGAATATTTGCCCATTCTTCCTTGCAGAATTGCTTAAAGTCCCTGTAAATGCAATTCTATAAAAAAAATTCTAAACAAATTATCAATGTTAGAAATGTATTGCTAAAACACATTGCAAAGACTGTGAACTGTGAAGTACTAAATTGTGGAGTCAGACCGTTAAACAGTTTTTCACCATTGCTGTGCTCCGGATTTTCTAGGCGGGACTAAAATGGTGACGAACTGCTGGTCGCACTGGATGACGCACTGGAGGCTCTATAACTAGAGTATTTAAGGTACTCGCTTAGTCGAGTACCTTAAACGATTAGTTAGTAACTACTAATCAGGATAAAAACCCTACTAAACCCTCTGCTAGACAGCTGAAGATGGGACAGGTCATTCACCTTCCAACACAACTGTGATCCTACCTAAACATACCGTCAAAGGAACAACAAAATGACTTAGGATAGGAAGGTGAATGTCCTTGAGTGACAGTGACTTAAATCTGATAGAAAATCTGTGAATGGACTTGAAGGGCACACAGGCAAAGCACTGCTACTTGGGAGCAGAGATATCACGGCTCTCATCCGCACGTCCTCTGGCTGTTGAGTGATATCTCTGTGCCCAAGTAGCGGTGCTTCCCCATAATATAGTCCCAAGGCAGATACTGACTGCATCACTATTTGTACTCCTTGTGAATACGCAGGCCACAAGAAGTAATTTGGTGCACTTTTACTCTGGACATGTTTGGATTCCATTTATTATATGATATTATTATATTACATAGGATTCCATTTATTATGCTAAGCTAAGCTAGCGGCGACCCTGCCAAACTAAAACAATGCATGCACTGAGACAAAAATGCATTTGCCCACAATAAGCCCTATTTGAATAAGCTATTTCTAAAAACGGTGGCGTGTTCCTTTACATTTCATATTACAGGTTAAGTTTTAAAAAATGTGCTTTAATAACTTCATAATCTACACTTTATATTGTAATTCACACAAAGCATAATAGCTGACATCAAGATACATTAACAGCAACTAATCTCAGTACAGTCACAAAAGATATCTTAAATCAAAGTCAAAGCAATCAAATGAACTGAAGTGAACAGAAATCGGGCACAAGCCATTCACAAAGCTGTGAGGTTGCAAAAAACAGCATCCACCAAAGCCATACCACATTCTTTATGAAAGAAAATAACATAGTAAAAGGTGCCACATCAGCAAAGCCAGACAACACAACCAAACGCTTACAGGACAGAACTCAAAGCATGGCACTGGCCCAGTGAATGAGACAGACATGCTGTAAATTAGGAGCAAGGGTCATGAATGAAAACTGCTTGCACTCCATATTTTAATTATTGACAGATTTTATTAAGTAAGAAACAAGGATACAATGATATACTGAACAGTAAAGCCAGTCAGTTTTGCTAAACTTTTCTTTATTTTACACTGCATATTTTTCTTTCTTTAAAGAGGTACAGGATAGAAGGTACATACGTAATACATTACTTACTTTTGCCTTGTGAAGCAGCTCTTTTGAAGGTTTGCAGAGCATTTGGTCTTGCTAAAAGCCGAGAACAGGACAACATCCTCTGGAGATACATGGTGACCTGATCTGTACAACTAAAATAAAACACAGAAATGTATATTTCAGATAACTGATTTACTTAGGTCCTGGGCAAGTTCTTCACATAAATGAATTATTTAAGGCATTATTTGATCATTATTTCTACCTAGTACATTTAATTCAAATTCAAAGACACGTGCATCAAAAAAGTAAGTGCTGTAAAGTAAAGTAGTTACCAGGGTTTGATGTTTTTATTATATCAATACGACACTTTATTCGTTTTGAGTACATTTAAGATCCAAGTGCATGGTATCTAATATTCAACAATATTTAAAAAAAACAAGGTTCATGAAACCTTTACATTAATAATCAATATAATTAATTAACACAATCAATACAAACATTAAAGGACAACGTCATATTTATTCAGCAAACTTTCTTTGAAGACACGTTGGCTGATGCAAGAAGGAAGAATAAATGGCCCAGCATACCATTTATAATGCAAAGTGAACGTGTAATGGCTTAATGTGTAAACATTGTCTTACGTACCTTAATCTCCAAAATAAATATTATTTAGTTAGTTCAAGTTCACTGCCACTGCTGCTCTTCAGTGCCACATCAACTCTCGGCAGCTGCTCTCATGGATTCAGCCATGTTGACGTTCATTCATCCACGTAGATACGCAACGAGCGTACGTACCAAGCTATGGCTTTACGCTTTACGTTGAGAACGTTACGATTCACAAACAAATTTACGGTCGCTGGGATACGCCGCTTACCTTACATAAACAATATTCGTAAAACTTTACTGTTTATTTTGAATAATATTTAAAATAATAATTATAATGATAAACTTCTAAAATGCCAATAAAGGTACATGCTGCACAATATATACTTTTGTCGGTATCGCAACCACAATGACAAAAGTAGGCTAATACATGGGTTTGAATCGTCTCCAGCACTAGAGGGCGGCGTGTAAACATCAGGATACACTCACGGGTCATCTGCATTCCAAGGGTCGGACATGGACAATAGACCATTATAATGCTGACACTTTGCATAGTTTTCTTAGGTCTTTAGTGGGTTGGTGACCCACTTCTTCCTCCAGCACGTCTACTAGCTATGACAGCGAAACTCGAGTGAATTTTTAAAGGGATAGGCTATATTCACCCAAAAATGTATTTCACCGTTATCTCGCTTACCCACCCTCATGTCGTTCCAAACCTATATGAGTTTCTTTCTTCTGTTGAACACAAAAGAAGAACCCAAAAGAAGAAATGAAGAAGGCCTGTATCTGGAAACTAGGCATTTCTGGAACGTTTGAATAGCTAATAAAGCAGACTTTCATGTTCTGGTTAATGCAATAAACTTTTCAACATTCTTTTTTTTCCCGAAACAAAATTTAAAAATGTGCAGCCTACCTAAAATGTAAAATTTATTGAATAATATCTTTGTTTTTATTGTTTGAAACAATAAAACCTTTAGGCTAGCCTATTTGAAACATTAGAGAAAGAGAAATGTGAAAATTAGAGAACCATGAAAAAAAAACCGGTATAAATATTAAATACATTTGTGATCTCAGATTGCAGATATACCTGATTTGATTTCCATATTTCATAATTGTGAGTTTAAAACTTAAGATTGAGTCATAAAAATGTGCATAACAGGAATGATGGCCTCGTGTAATCTATTCAGTGTAGCCTATATGACTCTGCAAGCAATTTAAAGGAGCACGTCATCAACAAGGACACTCTAAACAACACAGTCCAGATGTTTGGACAGGTTTTATTTATTTTCCACATTCCACAGCCTTAGCCCTGATCCCGTGACAAATTCTAAGACAAGTACCAGAGTGAAACACCTGGCACAACTCATGTGTCAGTTTAGACAGAAATCATACTTCTGCTATAAAAACCTGGGCCAGTTGCATTAACTCGATCACTGTTAAGACTGTGAATAAGTGTGAATCAAAGGGTAATCCATCTTACATTTCCAATTCAAATTATATAGGCTACCTTTTTATGTAACTTGTGATAAATAAATAAAAAGACCAGTCTTGAAGAAAAAAAAATAGATGACAATTTTAAGACTAGTCTAAGCAGTTTGCAACTGCACACTGACTTAAAAGGCAAGATAGTATCAAGTTTTTTGTCGTTCTTTTTTTTTCCCTTCATTAACACAGCTAAGTGAATCGATAGATGATTTTGTAAAGTGGGGAATAATGGGCCATACATGCTTAGCCTAAAAAATGCAAAAGCACTGAACAGCTCCTTAATGTCTGACTAAACTAGTTTAAAACCTATTTCAGGGAGTACCACTCACAACACACAGAAATAATCTCATTCATAGTGTCATCATCATCACATTATGCACTCTTTTATCTATATAAATCAAATGAGAATGGCATCTGCGTTGAATGTTCTTTAAATAGACTTCATTGTGCTGCAGGAGCAATGGGAACATCTGATTTTTTCTCATGCTAATATAGTTTTATTTCATTTTTTATTAATTTGATACTGCTGTCCTGCAGCATTTGTGATGACCTCAAAATTATTGGATTAATCGAAAATCAATATAACTGACTGGGTGCATACTTTTTGTCCAAGTTGTGTACCACAAATGTCCTTTTTATTGTGTAGCAGAAAACCTTTTTGAAGGGAAAAGAGTTTCTCCATGTGGGAAGCAGATGGTTGACATCATTGCCAAACAGCCATTATATATAGTGAGACTGCTGGATCTGAATCACCATTTGCAAAGTTTACAAAGTTTTCCGTTTACTTTTTGAAGATTGGCTAGTGCGATTATTCTGATGGGGGTTCATTTAAAAATACTTTGTTAGTAACACTTTAATTAATATACAGAGATCAGTGCAGAATTGGTTGATTATTCTTTTGAGCCCATGCTAACAACACATAGTATCTTGAAAATGAGAAACTCCATATTATCATCAGACTCTTTGGGAGCCCATAAGGTGTGGGGTCAGACAATGACTGAAATGTAGTTTATTTTTATTTTTATGGGAAGGTCACGGAAAAGTTTATATTGTGCAATGTCCACCCCAGTAACACTGAATAGTTCAGTCATATACCATATCCTGAGGATGCAAGGAGATTAATAGGCTCTCCCTTTCAAAGGTTTCCTATGAACACATCTGCTATTTTTTCTTCAATCAGATATTTCAATCCAATTACATTTTTTCCAAAAAATAAAAACGAAAACAAACAAGTCACATGGAAACCAGATGAGACACTTGATTATGTTGTTACCATCCAAATACAGGGGATACAAACATACACAAGGAAACAGCTTTCTGGAGGTTTAATTGAAAGAATATGCTGTTTAAGTCTGTTTCTGCATGGGCCCCAGGAAGTCATTCAGACGATGCATTTTCTTTTGAGGAAAGTCGTGTAGAGAATGAACTTTTAAAAGTTATGTATTATGCATTTGGTATATCACAGAGGTCCCTTCTGTGTTCTAAATTTAAAAGGGCAACTAGTTTGCACTTTGAGTGACCACGTTCCAATGCATTTCCAAGGTTAAGGAATTGCCTCAAAGACTTTTATTGTTCAAAATATATTCAGAATATTTCACGCTAACTTTTAACAAAAACCTAAAATTGCATATTAAAGGATTAGTTCATCCAAAAATGAAAATTCTGTCATTAAATACTCACTCATGTCAGTCCAAACCCATCAGACCTTCATTTATCTTTGGAGCACAAATGAAGATATTTTTGATTGAATCTGAGAGCTCTCTGACCACTCTATATGAATAGAATGCAGTTTTAATTACCACAAGGTCCAGAAAGGTAGTAAAGACATAAACTAGTCCATGTGACTTCAGTGGTTCAACCTTAATTCAGTCAGGACCCCTTTGTCAAGTATATTGTGTATTATTGTTGTTGACAATAAAAGTATACAGTTAGTGTTGGCGGTATGGCTCTGTTCTGGGAAAGAACTCCCCACACCTGTCCATGCACCCATGCCTGACAGAGTAGAGAGAGCAGCAAGTCAACTACTTAAGGAGTACATAATGGAACCAGTATACATATGTTATTAAAAATTCACATTATATGAGTGTAGACAATACATGAGAGAAAAGCTTGCCAATCTAGAGACCTGGAAAGATATAAAGCAAATTAAACACATGGTAAAGGTGGAGTTGGGGAGAGCGTTTGCTTGCGAGCAGCAATGCGACAGAGAAATCCTGAGAAAGTGGTGATAAGTGTCCAAAGTGGATTGGTATGTCAGAAACAGCTGGCTATTAGCTGATGCGAGCTTGACTGACGTGGCCTGCCTGAACTGACGCAATGCTTGATTTTTTACAAAGTGACGAGAATACTTTTTGTGCGTGAAAAACAAACAAAAATAACGACTTTATTCAAAGGTGCCCTAGAATGATTTGAAACAATATTTTACATTGTTCTCTGAGGGTATGTGGCTTATTTAAGGTCAAAAATTGTCCAGATACGGTTTTACAGGTCCATTTACAACTCTAGAAATCTTTCTAGGATGTAATGCTCTGACATTAATAGAGAGTTCTGTATTAATATTCTCTGATTGGCTGTTTCACTGCACGGCTCAATGACAGCTAACACATCTTTACCATCCGCCATGCAATGATTTTACAAGCTTCTTAACTTTGAATCACGAATTGAACTGGGTAGCGCATAAATATGTTGTTTACAGTAACATTACAGTTTGACAGTAGAGTACTGATTTAAAACTCGATATATTTAGCCAAACAAAGTAATGTAGAAGCCACTCAAAAAAGTCAGTGTCATGTTTACTACTCACCCGCTGCAAAATAATCAGACTTCAGTTCTCAAAAATGTGTATTTATTTAAAGGTCCCGTTCTTCGCGTGTTTTCGAAGCTTTGATTATGCTTACAGTGTGCAATATAACATGAGTTCATGTTTCGCGTGTAAAAAAAACACAGTATTTTTCACACAATTTACTAATCTGTACAGCGCTGTTTCCTCTGTCCTAAAAACGGCCTGATGATTTCCTTGTTCAATGAAGTCCCTCCTTCAGAAACACGTAACGAGTTCTGATTGGGCCAGCGTTTCCCGTGTTTTGATTGGACAGCAGCTTAGCGCACTTTGCCCGGAAAGGTCCCGCCTCTTACCATAACTGGGAGATGCAAGCTCTGAATGCGCTCTTCTCCACGTGAAAGAGCAACAAGACCACGCCCCCTATTTTGCGTGTACTTGTAGGCGGAGGGATAGTAAACAAACGGTTCTAGTGACGTCATTCAAGCAAGGAAATGCAGGGGTGTAGTCCAAACCCGACGTTCGCTGTAGGCTTTGAAAGGGAACTTCTGTTAAATAAAATATCTCGCTTGGCATTGAACTTTGAGCTTTATAATTTTACAGGTATTATTTATGCTCCAACAGCAACATTACACACTAACTAAAGTTTGAAAGATGGAATCGTGAAGAACGGGACCTTTAACAAATTGACTAAGTCTTGTCAAATGAATATCATTTCAACTTAGATGGTGAAGAAGATGATGTTAGCAGCAGTTCTGCCTGAATTGGCTGACATGCAAATGTTAGGGGTGTATATATTAAGGATCCCAGCGATTGCATCACATGTGGCATTATGTTGAAAATAGCCTGTTTTTCCGTGGTGTTTTTCACAAAGAAGGTTTACATATGAAGGAGGAGGCAATGGTGTTTGAGACTCACTGTATGTGATGTCCATGCACTGAACTCTTCTTATTTAACTATGGCAAGGTTAATTCAATTTTTCATTCTAGGGCACCTTTCAACAAATTCCAGTCTCCTATGCTGTTGACGTTAAACAGTGCAGCCTTTCCAAGTTTTACGGCAGAACATGCGTCATGTGAGCAGCGTCAGCCAATGGTAAGCCGGCATTCGACAGCGCTGCACTGTATTTACTAGGTCAACAGCAAAGGTGACTGATGCAGACGAGAAGAGATTGTTGAATAAAGTCGCTATTTTGGAGGGCTTTTGTGGACAAAACATATTCTCGTTTCATAAAATTAAGGTTGATCCCTTTAGTTACATGGATGATTTTAACGATGTCTTTCCTACCTTTCTGGGCCTTGAAAGTTGAATTGCTGTCTATGGTCGGAGAGCTCTCGCATTTCATCAAAAATATAAATAAATTTGTGTTCCAAAGATAAACGAATGTCTTACGGTTTATGGGAAATGAGTAAGACACAATATAAAAAATAGGGAAATGACTAAATGTTCACTTTGGGTGAACTACCCTTTTAATTAGCAACAGCTCATCTCAGGGAAGCTGAACACTGCTCTTTCGAGAATGCATCTGTGTTTCTAAGTATTCAACAACAACAAAAAAATTCTCTCTTCAGTAAATCACAAGATAATTGTTCTCATGCCAGCATACCTTCTTATGTGTGTGTCAATCAGTTTCACTGGTTGAGGAAGTGAAAATGCTGTACAAATGTCTCTTGTATAGATCCCATTTTCTTGAAGACAACAGGCTCAAATGTTAATGTAATATCAGCAAATCATTTTTCAGGCATATAAAATATATAATTATTTATATTTGTATTGTATAACATTGTATTTATATATTTGTTATATATTATTATTTTATTAAATAAAAACAATACATTGTACATTTTGTACAAAAAATAAATTTCAGTCAGAGAACCAATAGCAAGATATTGTGGAAGAAAACAGTCGCTGCATAAGCTTCCTTCGGATTTTAATATTAGGAATGTGTGATACTTCATTTATTTTTAATAAAGTTCCAGCTCATGTGGGGAAGAACTTTTGTGTGTTCGCTTCTTTTCACTGCGGAATCTCAGGTGCTCGATTTGCAGACACAATGTTGTGCCTTAATGTTGTGCCTTAATGTTGTGCCAATCTGTATTGGATCCGACAGGAATGGTGCAACAAACTTATGTGAGTAAAATGTATTTTTTATTTGTAATAGTAGTCCTGGGTCTGTGTGTTTTCCAGACGGGCTACCAAAACGTACACCCAGAAATAGTATTTTCTTGATCTGGGCGCGCGAGCATGTGTGTGTGTGTGTGTGCGTGTTTGCGCTTATATCCATAGATTGTGCGGGCCATGTAATACAGAAATTATATTCCAATCAATCGTGGGTGGATGAGAAATAAATCATTGTGTCTGTTAGATAAAGACATTTACGAGCCCTATGAGAGAATCATCCCGGTTTCCACTTTCAAATCAATCCCTCGCTCATGTTAAAGGTGTACTATGCAGTATTTTTGCAGTAAAATATCCAAAAACCAATAGGCCGGTGTTATAAATTTTGTTCAGTTGAGTACCTACAATATCCCAAATGTTTGCAACTATTTGTAAGAAAATTGCTATTTTAACTTCGGACTGGGACGTTTTAGCATAGCGTCTGAGGAAGTCGCCTGCCAATTGCATCATATCTGCGCTACCCTCGGTTTCGGGTTTTATTTGGCAGGAACGCTTTACTCTTAGCAGTGTGAACAAGTGAACGCAAGGAGTAACGTCATAACATCATTTTCAACACACTTAAATGTATCTAATATGATAAACAGAGCTGCATTACCTCATAATCATAACCGTAATGTGTCCCGTCTCGTCATAATAAAAGTCCCAGTGTTCGCAAGGCGGGTATTTGTGTAATCGCTCCAGCGGCCATGCTCAGCTCCACAACACTCAGTCCTGCTCTGCTTCACACTACAGTAACATTAATAACCGCATGTATGAACATGATTTCTGCCCGAGTCCTATTTTCCACCGGCTGTGAGGTGAAGACCTTAAGTCCCAAGATGCTGCGCTCAAACTTTGTGTCATCAAACTACGCATTTGTTTTGAATAGGCGCCCTCCAGTGGACGGAAAGTTGCATAGTGCACCTTTAACTAAACTAAAAAGGGAAGCTGAAGCTCATTAACCCCTTACCTGTCGTCCTCCATTTTGGCAAATTGAACATTTAGACATACTCATAGTATAAAGACAGCTGCTCATATGTGTATATTCTGAATATACACATAACCAATATATATTTAGAAAGCCAACACTTGAGAGTTTACAGCTGAATACTCAGAATTACTCAGTTATTAATATAGAGATATATAGGTTGCAACATAAAAATTAAACAATTAAATATTTTAAATATTTTTCTTCATGTATAAAAATATTATGTGAATTACTGCTTACCACAGCTATGCTGACAACACCCAGCTCTACTTAGCACTATCACCTAATGACTACAGCCCCATTGACACCCTGTGCAAATGCATTGATGAAGTTAACAACTGGATGTGCCAAAACTATCTTCAGTTAAACAAAGACAAAACTGAAATCACTTCATTTGGAAACAAAGATTAAATTCTCAAGGTGAATGCATATCTTGAGGTGAAAGGTCTGATAACAAAAAATCAAGTCAGGAATCTTGGTGTGATTTTCGAGTCAGACCTGAGTTTCAGTAGTCATGTCAAAACAATAACTAAATCAGCATACTAACATCTGAAAAATATTGCAAGAATTAGATGCTTTGTTTCCAGGCAAGACTTAGAGAAACTTGTTCATGCTTTCATCACCAGTAGGGTGGACTATTGTAATGGCCTTCTCACCGGCCTTCCCAAAAAGACCATTAGACAGCTGCAGCTCATACAGAACGCTGCTGCCAGGATTGTGAGCAGAACCAGAAAATATGACAATATCACACCAGTCCTCAGGTCTTTACACTGGCTTCCAGTTACATCTAGGATTGATTTTAAAGTACTACTACTTGTTTATAAATCTCTCAATGACCTAGGACTTCAATACATTGCAGATATGCTGATTAAATACAAACCCAACAGATCCCTCAGATCAGCAGGATCAAATCAGTTAGAAATACCAAGAGTTCACTCAAAGCAAGGAGAGTCTGCCTTTAGCTATTATGCCAGGCGCAGTTGGAACCAGCTTCCTGAACAGATCAGATGTGCTCCAACAGTAGCCACATTCAAATCCAGACTCAAAACACATCTGTTCAGCTGTGCATTTATCTATGCATCATTTTTTAAATTCTTTTTATAACTGTTTTAGTTTACCTGTTCTTTTCTTTGGTTATCATCATTTTATTATTTTTAATTCTCTTTACATTGTATTCTTTTTCTTATGAATTTGTTATCCCTATTTTAATTCCTTTCTATGTAAAGCACTTTGAATTGACATTGTGTATGAAATGTGCTATATAAATAAACTTGCCTTGCCTTGCCTTTATAACTACAACTAAATTGAAGGCAGAAGTGTGTCCACGCTTTATTTAAGGCTGTTATGTCAAAAACTATGCATTTTATGACACATTTTCAAAGACCATGTCTGGATTGTGTTTTAGATGTCTTTTATGTTTGTTGGCCTGAAGACACGTTTGCAGTCTTTTGTCTAATGTCTGGCGAGTTGAACAGCTCAATTAATGCTACAATGTGCTCACTCGACAACCATTTCACACTTTTGGATGTCTGAGGCGTAATCCTCATTATTGTTTTGTTATGAATCTTTTGTTTTGTAACAGCCATTATTCAACCCATTATAACATGTATGCCTGCCTAAATGGCCCATTATCAGCACAGTATTCAATTTTGTAAGCTACAATTATCTAGAGTCTTTCTAAAAGAAAAGAAAACAAAACTGAAAGCACATTCTGTGAATTATTGTAACATAAATAGACAAAGCTCTTGTTGCAACAGGTGCATTAGAGCTTCAGTTAGCATCAAGCTACATAACACAATTTAAAACATTAAAATTACACTTTCATTCTTTATCTCACTTTAGACCATGAGTGTTTTTATTAGTCTCCTGTCGGGTTTCCTGTTTAGTTTCCTAATGGGATTTTCATTCAACACTGTCAGAAAAAAGGTACATTGCTGTCACTGGGGTTGTACCCTAAGCTACAGAACCAAAAAGGTACTTAAATATACCTTTGAGTTACTACTATGTTCCTTTAAGGTACTAATATGCACTCTTAAAGTACTGATATGTACCTTTTAAGGTATTAATATGTATCATTTAGGGGTTGTACAAAGTACTATGGGTACCACCCCAGTGACAGAACTGTACCTTTTTTCTGAGAGTGAAATGGTGATGTTAAAATATGTTATAGCCTATTTATCATTTTATATGTAGCTAATTGCTATACCTGTTGGCAGTCATACTGTAAACATCCATTATTGATATAAAATAGCTGAAATCACATGAACAATCACACAAAAAACGTATTCCATAGTTATCGTGTATTTATTAGCTTTTTAGTTCACTCATAGAAATGTAGAATAGACTCGTTCTTTACAGAGCCAGCCCAGAATAAGGAAGTGTCCGAGACAACAGGAGCGTGTCTTGCGTCAGGCTGTTTTGATTATGTCATAAGACTGACGGCTCAGTCAGCAAATGAACGATTCATATCCCATGCATATAAGAAGAGACCCAGAAAGAGGTCTGCGCATGTTTTAACTCTTTAATATTGAATCGTTCCATGAGAAATAAATAGAAATGGTATACTGTATGATGAAATATTTTGCAAACGTGATAATATGTCAATATTTCTCCAAATATGAGCACTTCTGAACGAAGAGCTAAACGTTAAGAGCTAAAAGAGCTGAAAGTTGTTCTCTGCGATCTCTGAACACAAATGAGCCAGTGCAGACGAGAGAGAATGAACGTGCGTTTGGTAATCTATTCAAAATATTGTTCATAACAGATCGATTATAATGCACTCCTTACATAAATTAAGAAATAATGTCACTGCAACCCAGTTTTATCATAAACAGTGTTCAAATATTGAAGCTGGAGTCTTCAATCTTTCTGATGATACTGAGTTTGTCCAGATAAAGTAATATAGTGTGATGTTTAACGAGCAGTGAATGTTGAACAGTCGAAATCTGAGGCCATATATATCTTTGAATCGTATGGGGTTAAATATGCAAATCTTATCCAATCCTAGCCGTGGGCGTTTACTTCCAAGTCTCCAGTGCGGCAAGGCCATCAAAACCCAGCGTTTTGGAGAGAGCCTCAAAACCACTGTAGAAAAGTGCCTATTACTTATTTGTTATGATGTTTTTTGAATGTAAAAACCACACGAACATCATTAGTTGACCTCAGACAACAGTATAATAATAATACAAAAAAAAGCCAGTTCATGACACCTTTAAACCCCCTTAGGGTAAACAGCACAAAAGTAACAATGTATTGCAGATAGCCTTAATGTCAATATTAAAATGTATGACCTAATTCGGGAATTTAGTCTCATTCAGGGGGACAGAATCAGACTAATTTATTTTTAGCAGAATGCAGAATATCAACTGCTCTTTTTCATACAATGAAAGTTTAATTCAAGTGAAATATCCCTACTGTAATACTACACAAGATAAGCCTGAATGAGTCTCATATTTCTCACGTCCTACATTAAAGAGATCATTATTAATATACATAAACACTCCTGTCTCAAGGGCATCACCTGCATGAAAGACCCAGTCACAAAAACAGACAACACAAAAGGATAGAACAAAACATGTCTTTTGTTCTGTGTTGATGTTTTTTTTTCTAGTTTTTTTCTATGATAACGATGGGTTGTGACAGAGCTAGCTGTAACCCAGAGAAACAAATATGTCTTTGTTTCTGGTCAGAGCTCTGACAAAAGTGGTACGAACACGGTTAGAGTGTGAATGTTGATACCGTAAGGTAAACTCTCTCTGTCTGTTTCTCTCTCACACAGACACACTCTTTGTCAGCGTTTCTCTCTCTCTCTCTCTCTCTCTCTCTCTCTCTCTCTCTCTCTCTCTCTCTCTCTCTCTCTCTCTCTCTCTCTCTCTCTCTCTCTCTCTTCAAGCACACAGTTGAGAAGGAAGAGGTAACAAGCAGATCGTTAACATGGTTGGTGGTGGAGGGAGGGAGAAAGCTTGGCGTCTGGCCCGCCCACTCATGCCCCCTAGCCTTATAAAGAACCTCAAGAATGGGAAAGACCCTCTAAGAGAGCCGAGCCAAACGTCCGAAACAACACTCTGTGAGCTGGAACGAGTCAGAAAGAGGGCGAGAGAGAAAGAGAGAGAGAGAGGATTATAGGTCGCTGCATTCATGGATGAACAAGGAGGTGAGTCTAAGACAACCACTCACATGAACGCACACTTCACCATTTGGGTTCATGCAGGGCAGGATGTAATTTGGTAAGTGATGCACAAAGGAAGGAACAAAGAAAAAGTGGCACACAACTTCAGGACAATGATTTGGCTAACTGCAAATATACTCACAAGTATCTGATTTTTAGTTATTTATTTATTTTTTGCACTAAATCAAGCTTTCTTAAAGATTCTTACATGTAGTTAGTGGTTATGCATGAGTGGTAATTTATTCATCTTTGTGTTAACTTGGGGAATTATGTTTATTTTTTTAGCTTCCCGCATGCTTTTTAGTGGTTTTCTAATTAAAGATCTGTTGTTCGCTGAATTAACTAATTAACTAAGCAGTAACTCAAATGACATAATTAGCATTTTACTGCTTAAATCAGTGACATGATCACAATGGAAATTCCAGAAGGGCATTGTTAGACCCCAAAACTTTCTCAGTTAAGCTTAAAAGGCTATAAAATGTTCTTTGAAGCATGCTGTTTTTTATTAACTGTTTGACTGCCTGTCAAACAGTTCAAAAGTTCATGCATCAGTTATATTTACTACTGCTAATAAGCCTTATTGTATATCAGGAACTGGAAAAGTGGCTGGATAATCCACATTTGTTCTGTGATCTTGCACTACATTTGGGATGTGCAAACACATTATAAGAAGCAAAGTAAATAAAGGAAGATTAAAAAAATACAGAAAACCTTTGCAGGCTGCATATTCTTCTGACGCATCAGGTTTCAGCATCTGGTGTCCATCTAACATCTTTAGCAGTAGAGCCTGTGAGAGTTTGTGCAGGACTGAGAGCGTTGAGGCAGCATCAGGAAGAGGGAGAGAAAGACTGTTACATAACGCCAGAGGATTTCTTCCTAAAAGTGGAAAGGCCGTCTGGTAACAGAGCAATTACAGAAACAAAACTTCCCCCATTGTAACCATGACTAAAGCGTATTTAGTTAGTTAGTTGGAGTTATTGTAGTTATTGTAAGCTACAACATGTCTGATGGAGTTTTGCTTTCTTGCAAGAAGCAAGGAATTACAAGAATGCTTTCGATAGGAGAAGTTTCCTTCTCATGCTAAAATGAGCAAACTTGTACTCACTGTGCCATCTTCCACTTAATGTCTTGAGCAAACCAAACTTCCTGTAGCTGACACAACAAAGTCAGTGTAGATGTTCCTCATTATTCCAGTCATGTGCAATTGAGGAAGTCCAGCCCTCCCACACACGGGGCCTCTTTTGGAAGCCTAACTGAAGTAATTCCTTTTTATTTATAGGAGTACTTTAAAAACCTAATGCATCTTTGGGCAAGACAAGTTTCTAAAAAAAAAAGGAAATTGTTTAAAAAAAAAGTTGAAATAAGAAAAATGCATACTCAAACTATTTAAATACTTGAATATTTAAGTTTAATGTGAAATATAGGACGTATAGGAAAATATTGCATGCAAAATGGATTCTTTGTGGCCTCAGAGTGTGGTATATTACGTGTCATTGCATAAAGCTTGTGTGGCTATACAGGCTCTGATCGCATGTCACTGAGATCTCACTTGACATATTCAGATGTGTGAGTGATGCGTGGGTTGAGTCTGAGATCAATTTGTACCAACGTCCTGCAGATGTGGTCTTCTCATGCACTATCAGTGAGAACAACTGTCATAGACAAACTGTGCCCCTGTTCACATGATTTAAAAAAAAAAGTTAAAAAGCTAAAAATGCATATTGAAATGACCTCTGCACAGTAATGAACAAAAGCTTTATCTTTTTTAAGAAGTTAAGAAGTTGTGCTGTGCTGTATCTCCATCTGACTATAGTACTTTTATGAACATGAAAGCAGAAGAAGATTGTGATTTTTTTTGAGGAAATATAAGTTTACTAGTATAGTAATATGTAATCTTCACTGAAAATTCAAGTGATCACCAACCACAAAGCATTTACTAAAAGCTGATTAACATCAGTTAGGTTCGGTTTAAGAATGTTATGGCACATGATACAACTTGTTTGCTGCAAAATAAAACAAAGTCTAATTTTTGAAATGGAAAGTCTGATGTGGTAAAATTATAATGTAAATAAATTATTTGATAAAGCAAATGTGGCATTAGAATATATATATATATATATATATATATATATATATATATATATATATATATATATATATATATATATATATATATATATATATATATATATATATATATATATATATATATATATAAATGTAAAAAACTTTTACAAAACTTTTTGGCTTAATAAATAATTTAGCTCAAACTCAATTTGACTCCCAGAAAAAAGACCACTTCATGTGTCCTGCTGCGTCTCTTTACAATCCAGCACTTTGTCATTTCACTTTAAATGAATCAATCAAAATGGTGGGGTTAACATGCTCAAACAGATTGCAAGTGTTACATAGTTGCAATGAAGACATGCATTTGAGTGGGTGGTGAAAAATAGAAATGACTGAGCAATGAAAACTATGATCAATTTTTTTTTTAAAGCATCCTGGACTACCTTCTAATATACAGGAAATGTGCGTATATATCAATGCCCAGGCTTGACTGGTCAGGTCTGAACGGAAAAAGATGCCACTGTGATTGAAATATGTCATTTTTTGTTGAAGATTTATTACAATTGTGAGAACGTGTAATATTCTCTTTCACAATAAGGCTTCCTTGAGCTTGTTGGCTGAGATGTTTGTGTGTCACTCAAAATGTAAATGTTAGTAAGCAGAGATAAAGCCTATGTGTTCCACGAAAAAAAAAAACTGGCCCAATAATGTGTTAATATAAAGGATTTTTTACAGGTATTTTCACTGCATTTTGAATTACGCATCGCAAACATCTGTAAACTTAATGGATAATATAGCAGAAAATTACCAGAACCTTTTCCTCGAGTAGAGGGGATAATGGCATGGCATATGACCGTAAAAAAAATATTCCCAAACTATTTCAAATATTTTATATGCTAAATATACATTATATTGCCAAAAGTATTGGGACACCCCTCCAGATCATTGAATTTAGGTGTTCCAATCACTCCATGCCATGGCCACAGCTGTATAGTCAAGCACCTAGGCATGCCGACTGCTTCTACAATAGCCTGACAAGCCAGACCCACATCAAGATGTTTGGTCTGGAAACTCACCACTGAAAGGGCTCAATCTGAGAGGTGGGATAAATGCTTGTCCAACTCCCTCTGCATGCATTTGGATAGTGCTACAACCAACCAGAGCAACGAAGGTGAAGTGGAGCTAGTTGATAGATTAAACTTTCACCGTATCCGGTCGGCAAAACTCAGAACACATCTTCCCTTCTTAAGAATGACTTCAGTGCTGTTCTTTGTTCTTTTCTCAGAGAAAAGCTTAACTCCAAGTCTTCCAGAGTCGCGGTCAAAGCTGATTCGAAAGACCGCTGTTTGCCAGCTTCTGTGTTTACTAGTAGCATACAAGTGCAAGTCGGCCGTCATTATGTTAAGCCCCGCCCACTGACTCTATACATGATGTGATTGGCCCGACCAGAGTTTGGTTTTTACAGCTCAGAAGTGTATTGAGAGTTGCTAGACGACACTCACAGCAGATTAGATTTGCTGTCGTTAGGTTTCTAGAATTTGTGGAAGAATGGATTGCTCTCAGGAGCTCAGGAAATTCAGCCATGGTATCGTGATAGGTTGCCTCCTGTGCAATAAGTCCATTTGTGAAATTTCATAACTACTAAATATTCCACAGTCAACTGTTAGTGGTATTATAATGTTATTAGAAGCAATTGGGAACAACAGCAACTCAGCCATGAAGTGGAGGGCCACTTACAATCACAGAGTATGGTCTGTCAATAACTGCAAACCTTCAAACTTTATGTGGCCTTTAGATTAGCTCAAGAACATTGCGTAGAGAGCTTCATGGAATGGGTTTCCATGGCTGAACAGCTGCATCCAAGCCTTACATCACCATGTGCAATGCAAAGTGTGGGATGCTGTGTTATAAACACCTTCGAGATGAATTAGAGCAGAGACTGCGAGCCAGGCCTTCTCGTCCAGCATCAGTGCCTCCGCTTCTAGAAGAATGGTCAAAAATTCCCATAGACACACTCCTAAATCTTTTAGAAAGCCTTCCCAGCAGAGTGTACCCCAACACAGATACGATTATTGCAACATTTCATGCTTATTTTTATTTTTTTTAGATTAAAAATATATTTCATTTAAATTAAAATGTTGGAATATATTACATAATGTACTTCAAAAGTCAACAAACTCAATTTCCAATATTAAAATGCATCTAGGTTAAATTCATATATAAATACATTTATATAAATATATTTAGAAATGTATGATTTTTTTTTTTTTACTTTTATATTAGGAATGCATTTCTGGACTTTTTTTTGTTCATTATTAATTTTTTTATTTAAAACTTTATCTATATGGGATCTTTTGTAGTCATCAGTCATTTCACAACTTGCATGGAAGACAGACTCATTTGCTCACTTCCTCTGACCCCCAAACAGGTCACAGCAGTTGAAATAAACATCCTTTTCTGGTTGAACAAACCCTTGGGGGAAGACTGTCCTGAAATATTTCTGAGGTGCTGAAATGTATACATCACACTTTAAGGTCACGTCATTCGATACACTGAGGAAATGAGACGGTGTGTAGTTGTGTATAACTTATTAGAGTTTCTTAAAAACAACACATAATCAACGTCCTTTCCTGTTATGATGAAAACTTACTTATCTTGGTTTATTATAGAGATCAAAGCTCAGATCTTAACCACTTTCCCCAAACCATAATACTAAAGAATAACACTAGGATTTGGCATTGGCATGTCTCTTTTCTTAAGAAGGCTAGTGGAAGTCATCTGCTGGGAATCTGTTCTCCTCAGACATGTGTTTGTGCTGACAAGCCCATGTTAACCACAAGATCACACTGGCACGCGCTTCAAACATGGGTGTGACAAAAGCAATTCTCTCTTATGGAAATTCTGACTGCAAGTTCTCTAAACCGCTAAACCAGACACTTTCAGTTATGAGTGTGAGACTGAATGAACATCATAATGCTTGCCAGTGATCTAAAGAGGCTTCTTGGCTCTCACATAAAACAGTCTGATTGCTTTCAAATGAACTTTACTCTATTAGATAGCATAGCAAAGTGGTAAGAAAGGCACAATTTATTTCATTACCTCTAAGAAAAGCATCACGGATGAATGGGAAATGCACACTCAATGGAAAAGCATTACTGTAATCTTGAATGACTGCTAGCTAAGAGGCAGTAGTGAGGTCAAAAATACTTGTCAAGATGAGATTTTATAAGATCTCATCAGTTTAAGCTCTGAATCAGGCCATGACATTTATTCACACCCAACACTTTTGGCAGAAGGTGCTGGATTCACTCCTGTCAGCATGAGAGTTGGTTTCCAGATACACTAAAAAAAATAAACTGTTGAACAAAATCGAATTGGTTTGAAATAATTTGTTGCAGTCATGTATGCAATGTTGTATGAACTTAAAATCATTTAGTTAAAACTATAAAAATTTATCACGTCATTCCAACTAGATAAAGTAGGATTAAAAGGGGTAGAATTGATGACCATATTTAGTCTATGGGAACTGCGTCACATGAATTTATTAGGGGCCAAGCAATGAAGGTGCTTAGGCACCTATTGTATCCGTTCCTGTTCTTATTATTCTTCTTCCGTCTTCTGCTCTTGAGTCTATGGCAGCCCATAGAACCGTATGGTAAAAAGTTGTGGAAATTGGCACACATATGTCAATGTCAACATATGACATGTCAACATAGAAAATGTGGAGTCTCAAACTCAATCCCTCTAGCGCCACCACCTGTCCAAACTTGCACTCATGTTTATGCTAATAACTTTTGAACCATACGGGCTATAAACAAAATTAATTTCGTTGTTTTCTGTCATGCAAATTTTCCTGTCATTTTTAATTTTCCAAAAACTTTTTCGAACTCCTCCTAGGCCGTTGTAGCCTGGATGCCAGCCGAACTTAGCCCCGCCCACAAAATGTTTAGGTCAGGCAGTTCGGTCTGGTCTCGCTCCATAGAGGAGTAATTATCTCCGAACAGAAACTGATTGAACCAATAAAAATCATCAGGGCGGGCTTTAGGCGATGACGGACCAAGGGGGTAATCTAGCGCTCGGAAAGTGTTCCACCCCTAGGGGCTGCCATTGCTAACCAAGCCATCACCTGCTGTTAGCATCCCATTGACTCCCATTCATTTTTGAATCACTTTGACAGTGAATAACTTTACATCTGAGGCGTTTAAAGACTCCATTTGTCCATTGTTTATTTCTAAAGAAACACGACAATGCATAAAAGGCTCCTTTACCTTGTATCTTACACTATTGCCCCGCAGAAGCTGTTTTTGTAAAAATAGGCTAACGATTGCGTCATAACCAAGCGGCAACCTCCCGCGATCTCTCTTGAAGCCAATACGGAAGTAATGTAAACTGCAATTCCTCAACTGGCCACTAGGGACAGGCTCCAGAAGGGAGCAGAATCTCATTGAGCCCGATGTTAAAATTCTCAACTTTAAAGCTACACTGTGTGATATTTTCCCCCATCTAGTGGTGTAAAGGTATATGACATCCAGTGAATAATAGTTTCTGCTCCTCTCAATTTCGATTTCGTTTCAACTCCTACGGTGGCCGATTTAGTCATGGCTTCCAGTTCGACCTCTTCGGTGAGTGTTGCTTGATGTGATGAGGTAACTTTTGAAAACGATTATAATTTGCAGTTATTTAATTTACCAAATGATCTATGATCAAATTAATCTATGTAAAATGAATAATAGTTTTACGTTTTCGTTATTTTTAACCAGTCCATTGCTAACATCAGCTATCAGGTTATTTTATCAGTGCTATCGTTATTGTGTATATTGTACGACATCACTAGCGTAAGGCAAACAAATTATAATGCAATTAAAATATTAATCTCATGTTATCCGTCATAGAACACGGATTTATGTTATAAGGTAAACAATACTTTTTCATCATTGACGCGAGGAAAACTATCCTAGACGTCGTTCTAGTGTTATGCACAGCACACCATGATACAATTAGCCAAGCAACAATAAAACTTCCAATATACACAAATAGGCTGAATTAATATTACCTGTCGAAAAGAAAGCAGGCAACGCCAGCGTTCTTTTTAAAATCGTTGCTCCTCATGAGCTCTTTCCATCTTGGAAAGGCCACTCCAATATTTACTTTTGTCTTGTTGATTTGCCCGTTGCGTTAACGTCTTAATTCTCTTTTCCGCTTTCCTGGCGACTCTGATACATATCCCGCAATGTTACTAGTAGGTCCCCGACCCGGGTCGAATTCGGTAATCAATTCCGGGACTTGGTTGCTTTCACACAGAAGGCGACCCGGCAATGCTCCGGGAATATTGCGGGTCCGACGTGCAGTGTGAAAGGGGCTTAAGAGTGATCCTCCATCATCATATAGCAGCCTCAAGCAATCCTCCTCTTCACATTCGACACGGTGCCATCGAGTGTAAAAACGCGAAAAGCGAAGCTTGAATTTACGGGAATGTCCCTCTTTGGCAAATGTACTTTCAAGATGGAGGAGCAACATGGCGACCGCCATCCGAACCCTCAACACTTATGTATTTTCAATGGTATATTATAAAATTACGAGAATGTATTATTACTTGAAAGAAGTAAATATACATTAATGAGCACATATATTTTTGAAAGAACTAAGTGATTTTAGCTAAGAATAAACTAAAAAAGTTACACAGTGTAGCTTTAAAGCAGAAAAAAACATGTTTACAGCCTGGTACAAATTGTGGTTTTGGCTTATAAGGCTAATTTTGATCTTCATGACAACTCTGAGGGGGGTGAATTTTTTTATAACTCATTCGTTTACGTTATATAAAGCCTTAAGGTTCTGCATAATTAAGGGCGTGGTTACAAGTGGATAGGCATTTATTCGCCGTCTGTAGTTATTGCGTCACCTCAGCTCCGCGCACATCCCGCCTTTTTGCCCATTTTCTGTAATCCGGGAGTGACACGCGATGACTCACTCACAAGATGGCAACGCCCAGCTCGGCCATACTTTAAGCTTCAGAACGGCTTATCGGAATCCTATGGGTGACGTCACGGACACTACGTCCATATTTTTTTACAGTCTATGGTCATAACCAACGCGACTCTGTCGCACGGTTGAGAAATTACCGTATAGACAGGAGGAGATGCTCAGAAACAATCTTTTACTGTCTATGAGACAGTCGGGGGGACGTGGAGACATAAAGTCTGTTAAAGTCAAGGGGGAAGAATGAGGAGAAGCTCATAGTGAACCAAAAGCAACGGGAGAAAATATTTAAACAACGTGATTCAGATTTCACTTTCCACATCTACTAGAAGACCTACAGCTGTCAGACAGGAGGCTCACGTCACATCTACGTCGTCAAGCTCAGTCTGAGCCTGCGCAGTTCGCTCAGCCATCAGGAAGTGAGTGCCCCTAGGTTGACTTCATTATTTCGCCGTTGACGTCAATGGGATCGCTCGGTCCATTTCTTTTACTGTCTATGTGACGGACAGATGATCAACAGTAACGTAATCATCCACGTCATCAAAGGGGCTTGGATTATATTTGTTCAAATCTTAAACGGAGACATTGTTTGTATATGCATACACCTTCACAATTTCTCTCAAAAATTATGATCATGTTGGGTAAGTACTTTGTGTATCATTAAATTCTTTTATTTTTTATAAACTCGCGAACAAAAAAAGTTTTTACGTAAACAATTTTAAATTTTTAAAACAAGTTTTTACGCAAACAATTTTACGTAGCGGTTGCAAAAATACACTTAAGGCTGTATCTCTGCAATGCTTTATGGTATTCAAACCAAACTTGGTACGTTTCATCACAAGCATGACTTGGAAGTGACCTGCAGTGTTTCAGCACAGTGCCACCTACTGGTCCGGAGATACAAAAAAATGGATATTTTGGCTCATAACTTCTAATGGGTTTGGCCAAACACCATAAAAGTGGTCTCGTTAGATTCGGGATGTCATGCCGAGTCAACAGATATCCCATTATCCCATATCAGCCATTTTGGGTGTCGGCCATTTTGAATTTTGTCTAAAAATGATGTATTTTACGAATACATTAACATTTCATTAAGAAACTCGCTATGCCTCTTCTGCACCATGTCCTGAAGGTACTTTTTGGGGTTTCGGGGCAGCGCCACCTTGTGGCCAAAATGTATAACAAAATTTACAAAAAAGATAATAACTTTTGAATAAATTAGCCTATTACAAAAGAAACTGGTCATAATGTAGTCCTTGGCTACTGCTGAAAATATTGATAGCATTTTTTCCCCATATTTGGTAAAACTTCCTCTCCTCCATCTTGTTATTAGTTAAAAACCTACTTTTTCAAACTCCTCCTAGGCCGTTTGTCCGAATTTCACCAAAATCGACCATCCCGACAAAAAGTTATAGATTTCATATCAATAGATAAAATTGTTTTTGTTTACCACAGCGACAAAGCTGAGGCATGATGCCAAAATGACTCAAGGTTGTATCTCTGCAATGTTTTGACATATTGACAACAAACTGTGCATGGTTCATTGTCACCTCACTTCTGACCACACCACATTCATTTGGTCACAGCGCCACCTATTGGTCAAAAGTGATAGATTATTAAAGCTTTTTTTTTACTGTATGTATAATTGTATATATATTTTGTCTAAGCTTATTTTAATAAGTCTTTAATGGTTCATTGTTGCAGCCGGTCACTTCCAGCTATGTTGGCATGTCTCATTTTCTTCTTTGGACTTGACTGCTTGCAGCTATATTTTTCTTTATTTCTATAAAAATATTAGTCAACAACACTTAATCACTTGGTAATTGTAACATGCAAGTAATGATCAAGTAAAACATGTCTCATTAGCACAGTTACAGCTTATTGAGAACAGTACAGCCTAACCACAAGGTCTATACTTCACCATAATGGGAACCTCAAAAAATCGACACAACTTTTAAATGTCAAATATAACTGTCAAATGTAACATCAAATGTTAACAGGTCTTTCCCTTTACTAAAACACATTAAACAGCACTTAATTTCAACATTTACTCTCCTGATCCATCCCTATGCAAAGCATGCTGGGAACTAGAAATACACTGCCCAGTTCAGTCAGTGCAACATAAATGATTAATGTGGTCCCAACACAAATGCTTTAGGTTATCTTAACATTTTACAAATTTTAGTTCATTTAATGTAATAAAATTGAGTAAAATGTCAATTAAGTAAAAAAATTAAGATTTGCGTTGTTCCAGCTTATTTTATTTAAACAAACTGAGCACACAGCTAGACTCAAATAAATTATTCTAGCTGTTTGTTCAGTTTTTTAAATAAAATAAGCTGGAACAACGCAAATCTTTATTTTTTTACTTAATTGCCATTTTACTCAATTTTATTACCAGCAGAATGGATAGTAAACACTATAGTGTTTACTATCCACTCTGCTTCATAAATCCTACATTTTAGCATATTCCCTACTGGCAGATGCAAAAATTACACAAAATCGTTCTCTATGGATGACTATTCAATATGTATTTTAATAAAATATAATGATTTAATTAATTTGCATGAAATAATAATAACTTTGTAATTCATGTTGAAATAATTTCATATTTTAAAATATGGCATTTAGCCTCAGATGTGGCATGAATAGTGAATGAAAAATGAACACTTTACAATTAGGTGGTCGCATTTGTTAACGTTAGTTAATGTATTAACTAACATGAACTAACAATGAGCAATACATTTGTTACCGTGAATGTTAAATTATCAAAAATAGAGTCTTTCATTATTTGTTAATGTGAGTTCACAGTGCATTAACTAATGCTAACAAATACAACATTTGATTTCCATAATGTAGTAAATGTTGAAATAAACATTAGCTAAGATTAATAAATGCTGTAGAAGTGTTATTTCTTAATTCATGTTAACTAAAGTATATAATGTTATCTAATGAAATCTTATGTTACCATGAAATTATACTCTAAATATGAAACTAAAACTGCCAGTAGGTGGCAGCAAGTCACTGTATTAATGAGTGAGTAATTTAGTCATTCATTCAACTGAGTCATTCAAACGGCTGATTCATTCATCTTTATGGCTGTCTGTGTATAGGTACTTACACTATACTGCCAAAAGTTTTGGGTCACCTGCCTTTACATGCACATGAACTTTGATAACATCCCATTCTTAGTCCGTAGAGTTAAATATGGAGTTGGACCATCCTTCCCAGCTATAATAGCTTCAACTCTTCTGGGAAGGCTTTCCACAAGGTTTAGGAGTGTTTATGGGAATTTTTGAGCATTCTTCTAGAAGCGCATTTGTGAGGTTAGGCACTGATGCTGGACGAGAAGGCCTGGCTCGCAGTCTCTGCTTTTATTCATTCCAAAGTTGTTCTATCAGGTTGAGGTCAGGACTCTGTGCAGGCCAGTCAAGTTCCTCCACAACAAACTCGCTCATCCATGTCTTTATGGACCTTGCTTTGTGTACTGGTGTGCAGTCATATTAGAACACTAAGAGGCCATCCCCAAACTGTTCCCACAAAGTTGGGAGCATGAAATTGTCCAAAATGTATTGGTATGAGTTCCTTTCACTGGAACTAAGGGGTCAAGCCCAAAACCCTGAAAAACAACCCCACACCATAATCCCCCCTTCATCAAACTTACACTTGGCACAGTTCAGTCAGGCAAGTACTGTTCTCTTGGCAATCGCCAAACCCAGACTCATCCATCGGGTTGCCAGACAGAGAAGTGTGATTCGTTACTCCAGAGAACACGTCTCCACTGCTCTAGAGTCCAGTGGTGGCATGCTTTACTGATTCTGACGTGTTGCATTGCACTTGGTGTTGTAAGGCTTGGATGCAACTGCTCAGCCATGGAAACCCAATAGGCATAGGTGCTTGATCTTATACAGCTGTGGCCATGGAAGTGATTGGAACACCTGAATTGAATGATTTGGAGGGGTGTCCCAATACTTTTGGAAATATAGTGTATTTTTAATAAGTAATTACTTCAAGGCTGCTAAGTTCTATGTGTTTTATATACTGTACCAGCGTCAGTTTGATTGTATACAGCTGTGGCCATAGATATACCGGTGGTGTATTTTTAATAAGTAATTACTTCAAGGCCGCTAAATTCTATGAATGTGTTTATATATGTATTTTATATACCAACATCAGTTTGATTTTATACAGCTGTTGCCATGGAAGTGATTGGAACACATGAATTGAATGATTTGGAGGGGTATCCGAATACTTTTGACAATATAGTGTATTTTAATAAGTAATTACTTCAGGGCACTAAGTTCTATGAATGTGTTTATATATGTAATCCAGATGTACTAAATTCACCATGGTGTCATTATCATGTGCTCTACTAGCATCAGTTACATAGCTTCATTGTCATTGAGTGGTACTATGACATCACTTTGTAGGCCTGCTTAGGGAAACGAGTTAGTATTTTAGCACTTCCGGATCCATCATCCCGAAACTCAATGGGTTTTGGTTAAATGGCTGAAACTCAGTCTGTGGTGAACATGAGTTCAAGACACTTTCATGTTTTATTCTATGATATAAAATACATCAGTATTACCCCCTTACTGATTTTATTAAGCTGTTACATGTCTTGAAAGAGGCATTTGCTAACAAGTGGCTAAATGGGACCACAGAAACAGTCTGGGAGATTAAACATAATCACGCCGAACAGGTAAACTCAGTCTGCTTTTACAACTTTGTTAAGCTTATAATTGTACTTTTATAAACTATTCTATCTCAAACTCTCTAAGAAAATGTTTTTAGATAAAAACTGAAACAGTTAACGTAAGTTTAGTGGTGGTGATTTTGAAGTTTAAGTTGTGGGACCGTGGTGTAGTTGGTTTATAGCCTACCTTTAGCTTTTTACTCTTGGCGACTGAATAGGCTTTAAAATTCATAAAAGTTGTGTTCATCTGTGAAAATTCTCTTGATGGACAAAAACTTAAGAATCATAAACTTGTTGATCAGAGAGCTTGTGTCATGGACTATGCTCCATTCAGCTTTAACACTCCAAAGAAACTCAGAGGATTAATTTACATAAAGTTTACTGGTCATATTGTGAAACTGTAATACAATACAAATGAGATGTACATTAATATTAAATCTTAATACAAAGTAACAGAGAGAACAGCACGGATTATCTATACAGCGGTGATCTATATGATAAACGCAATCGAGTTAGTAAACAATCGGCAGTAATAAACATAAAGTTAACTTAGAAGTTTGAATAATCTTACAAAAGATGAAAATATTATAATATTACACGATAAGAAATACTCACAGAAGTTGTTTTAGCAAAAGGGAAGAGGAAAAAGCGATTTCCATGAGAAACTGACTGGTAGAGCTCGGCTCGTACACTGCTGCAACTGACGACCGCTCGGCGATCTACTTCCTGATTCATGCACTGGCACTAATTTCTACAATACTAATTTCTCGCTATAAAATCAAATTAAAAGTGGAAAATTTTGGCCAAGAACACACATTTACGCACAAATTGACCAACATCAACTTTCAGATGCTGTCTTAATTTTTTTTTGCTTAATTGTCACTGAATGGAGCGCAAAGGATTATATTAAAGGCATGATATGATATATTAAATATTACATGATATTAAAAGTATGATACATCTGTGTTCTATGGTATACATCTATCTTAAAAAAAAAAAAATCAGATGAAGGTATCTTACGAGACAGGAAGTGAAGATTCAGACATGCCTATCTTGGAATAAAGGCAGCATTTTCAAGCTTTCGGACGCAGCCCCAGAATGGGTCGTTGAAACATTGGATCATTTGATTAGTTAAAAACAGTGGATTCATTCAGTAATGAAACACTGTTCTGTGTTGCTAAGAGCTGCACAACAAAACATAAAAAGCGTTAATTAATTTTAACAAGTTCTTTTTCCATAGTTAATCGCACCAATTTAACGTGTTAAATCAAAAGCCCTAATATAGAAAATATTGTGGTCCCTTTAAAAAAATCTAATATTTATAATCACAATACTGCTTTGTTATCAGATAGCCTTTTCCAGATAATGCAATTACTTTTTTGTAATCTAAACCACATTTGAATGAATGAACATAATTTCATTCTTTTAAAAGAAAAGCTACTGTTCATTTGATACATGACAACACAAAACAACCTAAACCCCATTACAACTTGACACCTTTGATATCAAACTTTCTCACGAATGTTTTGCAAGAACCACTGACAGAGTTCCGAATAGGGTGTGAAGTCACATACCATTATTGACAATATCTCAAGATTGTCACATTGACTTGGATTACCTAAAACAAGCTTACTCAGGTACCCAAGGCATGTCAGTGCAGGTGAACCTTACAGAGTAGATATTAAACCTGATGTAACATGTTTAGTCATGGATTTGACTATTCAGTCTGATGAGACATAATGAAAACTGTCCGTGCTGTATGCATTCAAAGGATTAAGTATATGACGACATTGTCTCAATTATGGCTGATCTATTGAGGAATTTAGAGAAACACCCGAGGTAGAAAGAAATTCTGTTTACTTGAGAGCATGAGTGTGCACTGACGTCTCTCTTATGTTTCAGTCAATAAAAGATTCACAGCTGAGACATGTAGGTTGCTATGCAAACATCTATTGAAACAGCTATCATTTCACAAAGGACCCCCCATAATGAAGTTCAGTTAAGTAAAGCAAGCAACATGCTACTGGTGCCAAAGATTGTACCTAAGATTGTCTCTATGGGTATATCCGTAACAACTTGCATTTGGCATAAACTAAGAGACATTTACAGTAAACGCTCAGAGGGGATGCATTTTATCTGTCTGAAATCTGAAAGAATGCAATAAACAGTGTAGAAGACTGTCCAAAAAAGAGCATTGATTGAGTTGTTCGGTTAATAGTTAATTGGTTAATTTTATTTTGTTAACATAACAGCGGTCCTTCCGTTTTTCTTCACAATCTGCTAATTTTCTGTACTGTCAAGCCATGTGTTCCATGCTTCCATGCGTCTTATTGTTTAAATCTCATTTTCCTGATTTATTGTGAGTACCAGGCCTAATATCGATCTCGCTTACTGCAGTGTGCAACAAGTGTCTCATAGTAGCTGCTGAGCGAACACACAGAGTAGCATTATAATATAACTTTAAACGCACTCAAATGTATCTAATATGATAAAATGTGTTACCCCACATACGCATGACCAGAAGCGGATAATAAAAGCTCCACTGCTCTCCAGTTGCGTGTCCCGCTCGTCTCTCATTAGCAATCGCTCCAGCGGCCTCGTTCCGCTCTAATGGCTTTCAGCCCCACCCTGCTTCATACTACAGTAACATTAATCAATCTTTAATATATTAGCTCATCCATAAATATGATTTCTGCCCGAGTCCCATCGGATTCTTTTCCACCGACGGTGAAGACAACAACTCCCATGATTCCGTGAAATCAAGGCGTCATCAAGCTACTCCCTTGTTTTGAATAAGCGACCTCTAGCGGCGAAAATTACATATCATGCCTTTAAACGTATTACCAAAGTTTTATTTGATTATGAATTGCTGCATAAAATAATACGAACACTGCCAAAATCATGTATGAAAAAAAACAAGGATACAATACTACAATACTAAATGTTAATCTTCGTTTTCAGAGCAATAAAACAGGGATGTTCAGTCCCAATGAGAAATTTGTCGGTCATCCTAGATGGCTCATTTACCATGGGTTTCCTCTGACTTTAACCACCACGTGGATGTAAATTTAAGTTCTCAGTAAATTAGTTGTCATAGTCCTTATGTAGCAATTTGCTCACAACCAATGCTCTTCTGTGTATAAGAGATCCAAATTGGACAGCTGCAAATTGCATTATCTGTATGTACAGCTGTTTTCCCCAGGCAGTGTCTTGGTCTGTGCAATATAACAACATATGTTTAGTTCTGTTCAAAATCTGCTGATAGTCTTACTAAAGCAGACAGTGAGGACTGGATATTTGCATCCTCTGTATTCTGTCTTATATTGATGTGACTTCAGATACTTAGCAGTGTATCTTGGTGTTAAATAATTTAATATTTAGGCTACCATCATTAAAAAGTAATACATATTTCAAATTGCATTAAAGGGATAGTTCACTTTAAAATGAAAATTCTGTCATCCTTTACTCACCCTCAAGAGTTTTTAAACCTGTATGAATTTCTTTCTTCAGCTGAACACAAGGGGAGATTTTTTGAAGAATGTCAGTAACCAAACAGTTAACTGGAACCATTGACTTCCATAGTATTTTTTTTTCCTACTATGAAAGTCAATGGTTCCAGTTGAAGGTTCCTAATCTTCCCTTGTGTTCAGTTGAAGACTGAGAAATGAATACAGGTTTGAAACAACTTGAGGGTGTTGAAACTTGAAAATTGTTTATAAGTGACTTATTCGTAAAAATAATTATTAAGCAGCACAACTGTTTTCAACATTGATAATAATATTTTTTTGACCCCTAAATCAGCATATTCTAATGATTTCTGAAGCAGCTTTGCTATCATTGGAATAAATTAAAATGTAACATGTATTACTGTTTAAACTGTATTACTGCTTAGCTGTATTTTGTTCAAATAGCAGCCTGTGTGGTCATAAGTGTCTACACTTAAAAAAGAAAAGAAAAGAAAAGAAAAAAAAATTCTTACCAACCCTGTAATCTAACAAGGAGTGTTTTCATTGTGTCCAGGCAACACTAGACTATCCACAAACGGACGTTCAATTCAGGGAAGGAAACCAAGAAAAAAGGAACCTGAAATTAGACTGATCACTTTCCGTTATGAGATATCTCAGGACAATTAAATGACCTTGATGCATCAAGTAAAATATTTGGGTGGAATATGCTGTAAAGTTAACAACATAACAATTTGTCCTGAAATATAGCACCTTCCACAAGTGCCAAAGCAATAATTTTCTATTTACTTTAATTACCCTCATCAGTAATTCCCCTCATGTTGTTCCAAACCCATATGACCTTTTGTCTACGGAACACACAAGGAGAACTTTGTTCTTAAATCTGATCACTTCTCTTCATGCACTGCATTCACGGCATGCAGATGCTATTTTGCAGAACAAATAGCACTGCTGTTCTTGCTATAGGGGATAGTGGACAAAATCGACTTGCCCTCATTGTATTCATTTCTGTGGAACATAAAAGGTGAATTTTGGAGGAATATCCTGGGAATTTCTTTTCCATCTAAAGGGAAATGGGGCTCTTAAGCCATAAAAATGACAAAACTGTCATAAACTGGTCCAAATGATCTAATCTGCTGTATTCAAGATCCTCTGAGAAACACTGGATTTCCAAGAATGTTAATAACCGGAGAAATAGACTATTTTAACCAGAACATGGATTGTGTCTGTGTCAGTGACATCATACCCATGTTCCAGTTTTATTTTGTAGAAACCATATGGACGCTTTAATATTTTATGTGTTTTATTAGACAAGCGAGCAGCTGTTTGGATACATTCATCGACAGAAAACTGTTATATAGCTCAACACAATGCTACGTTCACACCGACACACAAACTGAGTGTCAAATTCACATCTATCCCGTCTAGATTCCAAAGCTCATTGGATATGTTTGAGGCTCATATGTAACGCTTCTTGGGGAGAGTGCTGCTAGGCGGTTGTCTTTTTGCACGATGGCTGATGTTGATCGAGCATTCACCGAACACAACGCTTGCGCAAGACACTAATGAAGTGTGTGAAGACAGTTCATATATATATATATATATATATATATATATATATATATATATATATACACATATATATATATATATATATATATATATATATATATATATATATATATATATATACACACACACACACACATATATATAGGCCTATATATATACATATATATATATATATAGGCTATATATATATATATATATATATATATATATATATATATATATATATATACACACACACACACACACATATATATATATATATATATATATATATATATATATATATATATATATATATATATATATATATATATATATATATATATATATATATATATATATATATATATATATATATATATATATATCGATATATACTGATATATACTGATATATCGATTGAGGCGGTCTGGGGTTCGTTTCATGTGAACTCCGGTAGTGTGTTGCTGATCTGAACACTGAATCATACTAAATCGCGGTAGTGAACCGCTATTAATGACATGATTTGATAAAAATGTGTGTTTTGTTTCACTCATTTACCTGACGAGCGTCACTGACACTGCAAGCAGAGAGCTGTAGGCCTAGATCTCATTTCTGCTCGTTCATTCTGGATGCACCGATCTTTCCGTCGTCAAATCAACTGACTTGTAGCGTGGCATCTTGTGACGTCCTGTTTTTGGTTCGTTTACATGTTTTTGGTCCGTGTTGCGTTCAAATTTCAATCGAAATAGAGTTCTTTTGGAAGCGGACAGAGACCCATATTTTTACCGGTCTCGGTTCGCTTGTTTGGTGCGCACCAGGGTTCGGATGGCAGCGTTATATGTTCAAATTAATCGCACTAACCGAGCAATCGCACCAGGGTTCGTTTTAATCGAACCAAACATTAAAAGTGTGAACGCAGCCGTGTTTCCTTAAATACTTGAAACCCACTGACGTGCATACCAAAGACGGAGCTTCAGTCCCATATCTGTATGCAGCTCACACACAGATTCTCAAAACGGGCGCACGCACTGCAACTAGGGAATTCCGCGCACTGCACTAGGGAATTCCGCTCACTACCGCCCGTGACGCACTGAAAGCCTGGCTCCACATGCACAATGGGTGTTTCCCCAAAATCACACGCATTCGCTTGCCAAGCAAAGCTGCATTTTGGCACACAGTTGTGATAGGTCGTTAGTCAATCAGTGAAATCCTGATACTGATGTAGCTACCGAATACCGAAAAGTGGGCAGGAATCGATTGACACTCTTTTGACTGGGACTTAGCACACAAACCTCGACAGTCGTTGACACGCCGTTCTCACCGGTTTCAAACGCCCTGCCTGCGCGTGTCCTGATGGGTAGGTGAAACACGCAGCAAGGCGCTCTGATTGAAATGCTTCAATCCTGGCATTATAACTACTTTCCGCTTGCATGAAATCATGCGAACCTTTCCGCAAACCTGCTGAGATGTGGCTTTATTGGGCATGCGAGGATTAGAAGTAGACTGGCTTACAGGGGGAGATCTGTTCTTTTTTTAATGTGTGCCTCCAACGTTATAAAAGAATATTTCCAGATGTGTGAAGATTTCTCGTTAAAATTGGAGTAAATTGCCCAAAACGTTACCAGAGTATGAACACTAAAACATAAATGTTGTGCACACATGTAGTAATCAGATTTACTTGTTCAAATTTTCATACCCCATCACCACCCTTATTCAATTTTAAATATTTTAAAATCAGTCTATAAAAACGTTATATACATTAAACATAGTACTGATTTAGATAAGATCTGTCATTTTAACTTAAGTTGACATGATCATCACAAATTAAATTTAGACATAAAAGAAAAGGACTTTCTTTTCTCATGTTAATCATTTATAATTTTACATAGTGACAGCTTATGTGTGGACCTCAGAGATGGTCATGATAGTGATTTCATTTCTAATTAGTTAAACTCGGTTACATCACTGCAACATTCCCTGGTTTCCACTACTGTATTGCTAAATTCATTAATGTACAAAGTTGAGTAGCTGATAAATAAATAAAACAATTAAAATAACATCAGATGTTTCATAAACTTATTATAATACGACGTAAGTTTGCCTTCATTTTTTTAATCATCTCATAGTACACTCAAAAAATGATGGTTCTTTAAAGGTTCTTTACATGTAGTTAGAGTTCTAACTGACTCTTGAGGAACACTTTATATACTGGATTTTTTCATTCTTTAGGGTTATAGTTTAGGGTTTTTTATTCTCGCCTTTTGTTTTTCAAATCTGTCAAAAGCACCTCAATAATGATTTTCTGGAGCTCAGCTACAACTAGACACACACTCAGGTAAATAATTTATTTCTTATTCTATGCATTTTAACTTGAAAATATTGTAAATGGTTTCCTTCCAATCATGCCTTTTTTCTCTTTTTAGATTAACAGAATCTAAGTGTGAGAGCTCTGCTCAGGTAAGGGTACTTCTCTTCTCCTCTAAGCAAGTAATAGAGATATTGAATGTGTGATCCATATAGTTAGATTTTTTAAAAATGTACTTTATGCATAAACATACCCAGTCACAAAAACAACGTTAAAGCTATCTCTCTTGTCCTTTTAATATATTGTAAAGGGCTCACATACTGTACATTTTTGCTAATTTTGGCCTTCATAAATAATTGTTTTAACATAAACAACTGGAAAAGAAACACTGTAACTCTAAATTCAATTGTGTGTGTGTGTGTGTGTGTGTGTGTGTGTGTGTGTGTGTGTGTGTGTGTGTGTGTGTGTGTGTGTGTGTGTGTGTGTGTGCATTTCAGATGCTGTCACATCCCACAACCTCATCATCTGCAGAGACCTGCCACTCAAAACACACATAATGATGGACCTAAAGACATAAAGGATTAAGAGTTCACTGGAACTTGGTTTTCATTATAAATTGTGTTAAATGTCAATTGGTATATATTCATGTATTCTGTCATTTTTCCTACAATTTTCCATGTCAATAAAAAATAAAAGTACCTAATTGTTTTTTTCTTTTTTTTTAAAACCCCAAACAGAGGCCGCACTATACCCTAAGACTAAAGGGTACAATTAAAACCTACACACACACACACACACACACACACACACACACACACACACACACACACACACACACACACACACACACACACACACACACACACACACACACACACACACACACACACAGTTCACTAGCTTTGTGGGGACTCTCCATAGACGTAACGGTTTTTATACCGTATGTAGGTGATCTCAGGTTTTACTATCCTTATGAGGACATTTGGTCCCCACAATGTAATATAAAAAAGGGCACACACACACACAAACACATACACACACACTTTATGGAAAAAGCAGAAAGCAGAATTTAGCAATTCCCAAGGGTATGCTTATAACATTCAGCCAAAATATAAACTATCCATCCATCCTTCCATTCTCCACGCAGCTTGTCCTACATATGTTCGTGGGAATGCTGAAGCCTATCCCAGCATTTTGGGCTAAAGGCAGGGAAACACCCCAGACAGATGTCCTGTCCATCACAGAAAATATGAACAGGGTATTTTCTTTCATTACAAAGTTATTCATTGGAGCGGGGAAAATTCTCCTGATCAGTAAAATATCTACATTAAACTTCAACACAAATGAAGGGCCTCTAGGAGGGCTTTACTCAATACACAGTGTGGAGACAGCTGAAATGCCCAGCAGACACAGTGCCGTCATGCTTTCAAACGCTGTTTGTTTTTCCCTTAAACTGACAGTAGGTTAAATAAAAGCCTCATCAAAACACAAAAGTACTTTACATTTATTATTAGACTGCATGGGAGGTTTACAGATTGAGTTAGTTTGCACTGAATGCAGGATTGAATGATATCGACAGTAGTCTGTAAAACTGTTGTTAATAATTTAAAAGACTACTATATTCAGTTATGTAACACTGATATGAGATACATGCAACCTTTTTAATGAACAACATTTATGAATTTATTCAGCTCACACTGTAAAAAGAGACTCACAGTAAGCACAGATGCTGTTGAATACTATGTAAATTGTCAACTTTATGTCTCTTTATTTTCTCGTTTCAGAAGTAAAAGTTAAGAACCCGTGGCACAGGCCACCGTGTGTCATTCTGACTGTTTTTATCATTGTTGGGATCATCGTCATGGTGTCCGTTTCTGTCGTTCAGTACAAGCCTTTACCCCAGAAGTACAAGGTATGAGTGAGCAGTTTACTGTGTGTATCAAACAGATTAGATTTGTATAGACTTCACTGATGCAGTTGTTTCTGTACACAGTATGGAATAGTTCTGGATGCAGGCTCCTCGCACACCTCTGTGTTTATCTATGAATGGCCTGCCGAGAAGGAGAACAACACGGGCATGGTACAGCAGAAACACACCTGCAATGTAAAAGGTACAGGATCCCTAATTTACTGTGTTTCAAGGTCAATATCGAATGTAATCTAGATTGTATTAAAACTAAAACTGTTTTCAAAATCTGGATACAGTTGTTTTTTTGTTTGTTTTTTTACATAAAAGGGATAGTCCAAAATAAAAACTATAATCTTTTGATGATATGTCCCCCCATGTCTCTGTGAATTTTTCTTACGTGGAACACAACAAAAAAGATATTTAGCAGATTGTCCAAGTTGCTCTTTTTACATAAAGTGACTGATTTTCATTAAATAATGACTTGAATTTCAGTCTATTCCCCACACAAAGCTATCATATGTCTTTCGGAAATTGAACCTTCATCCTTGCCTCACATCGTGTATCAAATCAAAATGACCCGATATTTGAATGAATGATATTTCATGACTCTTATAGCAAAAGAGCTGTCCGCTGGGACCTAAACTCAGTTCTCTAGTTTATCTTTTCAGAATTCATTTAGATACACATGTAGACATAAAATCCTTTTTGGTAAAGTCAAATTTGTTTTATTTAATTTTGAGGTTTTCTCTAAGTATACTGAAGCATTACATTTATTTCTAATGGGGTCGAATTGAATTGTGAGGGAAGGATTTGTCACACAGAAGGAGTTTTTTTGAGAAAGTAAAAATGCAGAATGTTTCCTGTGATGGGTAGGTTTAGGGGTAGGGTAAGTGTAGGGGAAAAGAAAATACGGTTTGTACAGTATAAAATCCATTAGGCCTATGGAATGTAAAACATGGAAACACTACGTGTGTGTGTGTGTGTGTGCCCCTAAGGTCTTGGACCACTTAAAAAAATTTTTGTTACTTTTTATTGATTGATTGATTGATTGATATTTATTGATTGACAAAATATGATTATTTTGATACATCTTGTCCTTCCTTATGTGGCTTGGCAACTCCTGGTCCCCCTCCACTTTCATTGTAGCACAGTTTTGACAGTCTGCTAAATTTCTCCTTTGGTATTCCATGAAAGACAAAGTCAGGAGTTTAATTGGTTATCGCTTTAGTAGTTATGTCAACACCATTTCCAATAACACTTTTGTAATTCTGTAGGCAAAGGCATCTCCGGTTACAGTGCTAATCCAGATGGGGCTGGCCAATCTCTGCAGGAGTGCATGGTGGACGCCAAGCAAAGAATACCTGCTCACAGACACAGCGAAACCCCTGTGTACCTGGGAGCAACAGCAGGCATGAGACTGCTCAAGTAATCACTTCTCAATATTCTCTATTCTTAAGAATCAAAAAGATACAAAAAAATAATTTGAAATAGTACTCTTAGAACTCAAACTAAAGACTTCATAAGTCAATGATGAATTGTTTTTATTCTCTAATCATCCTACAGGTCAATAAAATAAATTTTATCTTATGTTCACCAAGGTTGTATTTATTTGATAATAACACTTTAAAAAGCAGTAATATTGTGATTTTTTTTTTGTGATGGCAAAGCTGATTTTTTTTTAGCAGACATAACTGCTGTGTTCGGTCACACGATCTTTCAGAAATCAATCTAATAAGCTCATTTGGTGTTTTTTGGTTATTTGATGAATACAGAGTTCAAAAGAACAGCATTTATTTGAAAATAAATTACATTTTAAAACATGACAATTAAAACAGTTATTTGTATTTTTCAATATTACAGTTTTTACCATAATTTACTGTGTAACTGTACTGTACTTTTTGATCAAATAAATACAGCCTTGATGAGCATAAGATAATTTTCAAAACCTTAAAGAAAATCTTAATTATTCCAGACTTTTAACTAGTAGTGTATATACTGCAACTAATTTATTTGAACAATTTTATTAAAGGGGTACATGAGAAATCAAATTAGCCTACAATGGTCACTATACTATTTTAAAACATCCTGCAATATTCAGAGCTTAATTTAAACAAAGCACTTATTTAATCAAGCTCCAAAAACATCTTGTTTGGATATTGGGGGATGTCACATAGGCAAATGCATTGTCATATGACTGCCACCCACTAGCGTTCAGTCGCTTAATGCTACACTGGATGCGGGTGTCTTGTCAAAAGCAAATAGAACCCATTATAATTACTGATGCTGTCTACACTGGATACAGTATACAGATGCACGTTCACTTTACTCCACACGCTTGAGTCTGTCGACTAAAGGAACATTGGAAGACTAAATAGAAGCCTTCACTTTGACACATCCTGTGGCAGGAACAAGTGGATGGTTTATTTTGAATGCCATCCTGGATCAGGACTCTGGTCAGGACTCTGTGCAGTTCAAGGCATGTTAGAACAGGAAGCCATCCCCAAATTGTTCCCACAAACTTAGGAGCATGAAATTGTCCAAAAATGTCTTGGCGTGCTGAAGTATTAAGATTTCCTTTCACTGGAACTAAGGAGCCAAGCCAAGCCCAACCTATAACCCGTCCACCCCAAACTGCAGGTTGTCTTGAAAACTATAGAGTAATGGAGAGTTTGCAAAGAAATGTTTGTTAACAGTCAGCTGTATTGGATCTCACAGAAGCAACACGGCAAAGCATAAGTAAACGATTTCATAATGCTTTGTAAAAGACGGTTTTATATGGAAAATGTTTTAATTTACGTTTTTAAATAATTACTCGCGTGCAATAGAGAGTTGCCATGGATACTGTTTCCTATTCAATGACGTTAGCCAGTCATAATAGTGGCAATTTACTAACAAGTCTTAAAGGGATAGATCACCCAAAAATTACAATTCTGAATGAAAATTCAGAACACAAAAAAGAGCGTTCTTCCATATAAAAAAATACTATGGAAGTCAATGGTTATCGACAACTCTCTGGTTACCAACATTCTTCAAAATATATTTGTTTGTGTTTAACAGAAGAAAGAAACTCATACAGGTTTGGAACAGCTTGATGTTGAGTAAATTGAAAAACCACAGAAATCTATTTAATGGAGCTGCCCCTTAAAATTGATAATTTCAGCATAAAGGTTAAATATATATTTTTACTTATTATACATTAACATTATAATTGAATCTCAAGGGACATATTAAAATATTTAAAAAAAATACATGTCATGAAACCTTTAATTAATTGTTTACAGATCAATAACAATTTCAATCATATCTATTTTCTCAAGGATGGAGGACGAAACAGCCTCAGAAAAGGTGCTGGCCTCGGTAGAACGGTCACTGAAGACTTATCCCTTTTCCTATCAAGGAGCTCGTATCATTTCAGGCCAAGAGGAAGGAGCTTTCGGATGGATCACTGTCAATTACCTGAGCGAAAACTTAAATAAGGTATTTTTTTTATCTGGGTTTAGCAACATTTCACATTTGTCATTTTAAATTTTAGTCATTTTTAACCCAAAGTTCTCCTCCACATTGAATTAAAGTGCAGAATATAGTGTGAATTACTCATCTATTATAAGAATGAACATGCAATGAACATGAGAAATGAAACAAACAATTTCAGATGTAAGCTCCTGTGTTTATCTTGCAGCCCACAGGGACTCTTGGAGCTCTGGACCTAGGCGGCGCCTCTACTCAGATAACCTTCGTACCTCAACAGAATATTGAATCAGATGACAATTCTATTGACTTTAGGCTGTACGGAAACGATTATCATCTATACACCCACAGCTTTCTCTGTTACGGCAAGGACCAAGTTCTCAAGATTTCTATGGGCAAGAAATTAGCGTCAACACTTGCTGCTGACAAGGTATGCTTGTCATTGCAATTTGCATATGGTTTATAGCTGTGCGTGCACTTTGTAGTCCTTTCCTAGTCCAGTCTAATTAAAGGCAAAATATATGTAAATTAAAAAAAGTAGGGACTTTAGTATGGTCCCCCTATTACATATTGTATCAAATTTAGTGTTGCATTAAAGCAAAATGTGTACAGAACCATTTTAATGCATTACTGTACATATTTTATGATGCGTACCCTGCAAAGCCATTAAAATGTTTTTTATTGGTGTCGATTCACATACATTTAAATTTACAGCAAACATTTAGGTGCATTTGGCTTCTTTATTTTAGCTTTGGCTGAAGTTAACTATTGTTTTTTTAATGCATATTTTAAGTATAAATATATAGACCACATGTGACTCTAATACTATTGTATCTTATATTCTTGAATTTTTTCTTCTTCCTCAAGACAGGCCCTATTGAGTTAAGGGATCCTTGCTTTCATCCTGGATATAACTTCACCAAGACAGTTCAAAGTGTCTTTGATACCCCTTGTATGGATAAAGCAGACATATCAAATGAACATTTCTCCCATGTGGGTCTGGGGAATTGGTCTCAGTGCCAACAATCAATCAGAAAGGTTTTTAATGTCAGCCATTGTGCTTACTCGAAATGCTCTTTCAGTGGTGTTTTCCAGCCTTCTGTTGATGGACAATTTGGGGTAAGAAACAATGAAGATTGTTTGAATGAATTTGTATGTCTGGATGTTAATCAAAACTATTGTTGATAATCATGCTATATGATGTTCTAGGCTTTTTCTGCTTTTTTCTTTGTGATGGACTTTTTGAATCTGACCAAAGATTCATTAGCCAGTGCAAAGCAGAAGCTGGCAACGTACTGCTCTACTCCATGGAAAAAGGTGAAATGGTTTATTTACTGTCTTTAAAAGATGTTTTAAAACAGTTGCAATTTGTTGGGACAAGATGTCTAAATGTGAACCTGTTTGACTTTTATAGCTTGTAGAAAACCATCCCAAAATAAAAGAGAAGTACCTTTCAGAATACTGCTTTTCTGGAACATACATACTCACTCTTCTGGAAGATGGATACAATTTCACCTCTGAGAACTGGGACGACATCCATTTTATTAAAAAGGTAAGCATGGTGTAAATTTATGTAAAATTATTTCTCCTCACAGAATACGGTGGACTCTTAAAGAATCAGTTCACCAAAAAAATTAAAATTATCCCCTAATTTAAGCACCCTCAGGCCATTCTAGGTGTATATGACTTTCTTCTTTATATTAAATTAGTTATATTAATAATATCCTGGCTCTTTCAAGCTTTATTACAGACCCCCGCACATGAAGTACAAGGGAAAAAAGTTAATAATGCACACTATTTACTATTTACTTCTCTCAATTTGCTAAATAAACTTTTTCCTGCATGTCATGTGTGGGGCTCCGTACTTATAATTAGAGTGACTAGCAACTGAGATTTTGAAGCCCCAAACAAAACATCCTACATCATAAAAGTAATCCATACGGTCCAGGAAGTTTATATAGGCCTTCTGAAGCAAAGCAATGCATTTTTGTAAGAAAAATACCCATATTTATAACTTTATAAACAGTGTTGAGGGTAACTCATTACTTTGAAAAGTAACTAGTAAAATAACACATTTAAAAATTTACAACAAAATATCTGCGTTCATTTTTCAAAAAAGTAACACAAGTGACTTTGTTTTCCCATGTATTGACTGATAGCTCTTTTGTCCCAATGTTGAGACAAAACATAAGTGCAGAGGCGTTGTTTCATGATGGTTCTTGTAGTTCTCTAGACTAAGTGTGAGCATGCATTTACTAATCTCACTTGCACAAAAGAAAAGATTCAGTATTTCTCAAAATGAATAAAAACAGTAAAATGCCAAAACAGAATACTATGCAAACATCCAATAATTAAATGTTAAATAAAACAAATAATGTGGATTTAACCTCACTTTATTGACCAATGCCTTGCTGCTGACCTTTGATGATTGAGTTAAACAAAAATGACTTTAGATTTTTTAGTTTTTATCTCCTGCATCGTATTCTTCCGTTATATAGAATAGCAGCTGAGCTGAAAGGTAAGTCTGAGCTGCGGCCTCTACTTTGCACGTGTGAATTTGCATTTCCTTCAGCCTGAGGCTTATTTCACTTTTGGTGTGAAAGGCTCTTTTACATTTGCTCAAAAATAGAAAAGAAAGCAAGCTAGTCTCAACTAAGCTTACGCTACTCTACATCCATTATAAGAGAACTCGAGAACGCACGGACAGACGTTAATGCAAGCTAGCGATTATGGTTTATAAAGGTATAATTATGGAATTTTTTCTTACAAAAATCCATTGTTTCACCTCAGAAGGCCTTTATCAACCCCCTGGATCCATATGAATTATTTTTATAATGGAAGGATGTTTTTTTGGTTTCAAAATCTTAGTGACTATTCACTCCCATTATAAAGCTTGGAAGAGCCAAGATATTTCTTTTTTTTATATAACTCTGATTGTGTTTGTCTGAAAGAAGACATTTATATACAACTAGGATAGCTTGAAGGTGAGTAAATTATGGGATAATTTACATGTTTGGGTGTACTAACCCTTTAATACACTTTAAAAACATTTAGGTTTAGGTTAAAAAATACAATCAATTTCATATATTTCTATTCTTTTAATACAGAATCACTACTTTTATGTTAAAGTAAAAGTAATTGTGAAAACCACTTTCTCTGTGCAGATAGGAGACAGTGATGCAGGCTGGACATTAGGGTACATGCTTAACCTGACCAACATGATCCCCGCTGAAGCTCCAGACACTCCCCTGATGCCTCATGGGGGATACGTCACATTAATGCTCCTCTTCACATTTTTTATAGTTGTGCTCCTTGTTCTGGCCTACTTGTATTTCCGTCCGTCCTCTAGAAAAGGCCAGAAAGACGTAATTTAGACCGATATTTTGCTGTGGTCTCTTAATACTGAATGTTTATTTCTCCAGAGAGAAAAAAATCATGTTTTGAATTGATCTAAATGTTTTTACATTTCAAATTATTTGGACACCATACCTCATGTGAAGGATAAACAGGTTTTGGGAGAGAGAACGGTAACAGTTCCAATGAAACTGAAGGAACTTCAGACTCTCTTCCCATTCCTTTGTGATTTTTGTGACCACTCAAAGTAAAAATGAAAACAATTAAATAAAAATTCATAAGTACAGGTTTTAGCTTTTAGGGAGCTGGATGAAAGAGGGTTGCTGAGCTTCCTTAAAAGGAAAAGTGCACTGACATTCAATGTATCGTGTGCCTTTAGTTTGTATGAAAGTTCTCCCATGTATGTATAAAGCACACATCTTCTTGTTGCCAGTATCTTTTACCATTTTTTTTTTACTTATTATAAATAAATGTCTGTGAGGTCAAAGGTCTCTAGTCGTTGACCTTCTTTTGCATTATGGTCATATGAGTATCACTGGATATCATTGTTCAAGAAATTGTAAAGTGGAGGGAAATTTTGCTACGTCTGTCATTGCATGCTTTTTATTTTTGCTCTTCTTGTGCTCCCTGTTTCTCGTTTTTTATATGAATAGGTAAAATAATCCTTTGTGCTAAAAATATGTGTTCATGTCTGCTTCTGTAAGGCACATTCTGTATATGAATTTCCTGTATGGCTCTAAAGTTACATGCAAAATTATGTGAGATTTTGTTTTTACATATTTAAATGTTACCTGTAGCAAATTTCTATTAAATTTACAAATGACTGGTTTTGTATATATTATTATTTTTTTAAATAACTGCATTTAAAATATAAATGTTTTGTAACAAATTAACAAATGTCCTTGGTGATTAATAGTACGATCTTAAAAATCTTACTGACACTAATAAATTCTTTCCCCCAGATATATATCTGCTACAATAAACATGGGATATACATTCATTCTTTATTATTGCTACTGAGAGGTAACAAAAATCATCCTTACAAAGGTTTACATTAAGCCTTAATTCCACAGGAATATTTGAACAAGTATTGCCACTGATATAATGTAAGATAATAATCGGAAGAATCTGTGGGTATAGCCTTTCTTACAGATTATATGAGAGGCCATAACACTGTCAAATACATATGCAGAGTATATAGAACCAGTTTGAGATTACAGCTCATATCAGGCGTATGTTATGTTGAAGAGTGTGATGATGTGTCAGCACTGGAGATATTGGCAATATACAAACATATGAAGCAACTATGAAATATTCAAATCTAGATTCACAGTGGTGCTTAAAAATGAAAAATTTCTCATCCCTAACTCTGTAACAGATAAACCAATCAAATCCTAAATCTTTGGGATAGAATTGTTCAATATCTTCTATATCTATAACACCCTCCTTTATGGATCTGTACCAAGCAGGGACTGCCATTGAATTTGATCTGCAATACATCTAAATTGCATCTCATATGTGGAAGATTGATGCCCATATTAAGCTTATGGGATGAAGAAATGCTTAGTCAGTGGACACTGGGAGTAGTTTTGAAGTTGCAGTTCTTGGCTTCTCTTGGCTTGATGTGAAGAGTCTCTGAGTGTTTGTCTCTGGCGCACTCTTGTGGCTCTTCTCGTTTGTACAGCATTGATCGTAACTGTGGAAGGCACTGGTCCCAATCCTCAGGCAGCAACAGCAAAAGGAAGCCCAAACAAATGATGGACACCGCAATGACGCGTACACTGTTGAGCTGGATCTCACACATGTAGCGATCTATGACTGGAGTGCAGAAGATTTATGCTGGTCATTCAGTTATTTTGTTAAAACGTTCAAATAATTTGATGTTGCTACCATTCAAAAGCTTTGAGTCAGTAAGATTTCTCTTTTGGGAAAGAAAGTAATGGGATAGTTCACGCAAAAATGAAAATAGCTTGAGGGTGAGTAAATCATGGGGTAATTTTCATTTTTGTGTGAGCTTTCCCATTAATACTTTTATTTTGCAAGGACGAATTCAGTTGATAAAAAGTAACAGTAACATTTAAAATGTTACAACAGATTTCTGTTTAAATTTCTGTTTAAATTTGAAAAATATAGTTGGAAAAAAACATGAATCTGAATCTTCTTTAAAAATAAAGTTAATCTATGCCTTCATAATATTGGAATCCCAATGCAGCTTATGCGGCATGTTTATTGCTTAGAAGTTTGATTCGGTTTAGCTCTAAGGCCAGAGACACACTGCAAGCGTAGTGTGAGCGTGGCGCTTCTGTTGCGTGTCAGCCGCGGGGCAGCTGCGTGGCGTTTTCACTGTCTTTGGACACCATAGTGTTGCTGCGGCTATTGATGTACAGGGAAGCCCTATACTTCATGTTAAATATAATTATATAGCCTACTGAAGATGTTGGCAGTAGCCTATTGATCATACATATCTATGGTATTGAAGGCAAAATAGGTTACAGGATATTTCGTTCTGTATTGACAGGTTTAATATTTAAAAATCGATAATTATGCTGTTTTTTTTATTATTACAATTAGGTCTATATTTGCATTTATTTTAACCAACAGACTTTCAAACATGAAAATGTAATCTATTAATATAAAATTCTATTTTGCCTGGAAACGCTTCCAACACGGTCGCGTGCTGCGTGAAAAATAGGTGTCTCTTCTATTTCAAGCATGCACGCGTCACGCAGGCAGTGTGCAAGCTCTAACCGGTTAACATAGGAGCCGAAATAAAAACGGACACGCCACGCAGCCGAAACGCCCACAGCACGCTTGGGGTGTGTCCCCGGCCTAAGTAGGCCTGTGTCATGCCAGAATCAAGCCTTGTTCATCTTATGTTCAGGCGGTGTTTCACCACACGCTGATGTCACAGCCTGCCATGGCACATTCTAAGATCGATCGTTTGCTGGGCCTGGCGTCAATAAAAGCTTTTCTTTGACTAAAAAGGACAGTTTCAGCTCTGAAACTTACAGGATATTCTTACATTACCACGACCTTTTATATATCAAAAGCTCAAGGGAAAGCTGATTTCTCAATTCATGACCCCATTAAATTGTTATAGTATTTCACAATATTAATGTTTTTGATCAAATAAATGCAGATTTGATGAGCATAAAATACTTACAAAAACATTTTTTTTTTTTTACGTAGTGAACAGTAGTGTATATTATTATTGTTCTAGACCTGTAAGCCTGCTTTATTCTTGAAACACAAAAGGAAGTAAGTCATAAGCACTATTTTCACATTAATTATATGGAAATCAGCAGCGTTCCACTAAAATACTTATACAGGTTTGACATGAGACTTAAGTAAATAATGACGAAATACTAATATGAACATTCTCAAATTGCACAAATTAGATTTTAAAACAGAAGGAACATTTAAAAAAAAAAAAACGTTTGTTGGACAATATTTAGTAGTACAGGACATAGTACAGGACATACAGTATAACTTATAATAAAAAACAGTAACTCACCTGCGTTGACAGGCACACTGAGGACAACGCCCAGAGAAATCAGAGTAGGAAGCGTTACCAGAACACCAAAATTCAAGAGGAAGTTGAACACTAAGAGGGCAACCAAAGGAAAATCAACATTGATATTCATTTTAAGTGAAGATGGCAATTCAAGTACATAAGAGAAGCTTATGTATTTGTGTCCATCATCTTACCCAGCAGAAGAGCGGACATGCCACAGATGCTTGGCCATGGTAAATCTCTAGGTGAAACAAAGTCCTCTGCCCCCGTGAGAAGCAGGATCAGAGGTACAGCGCTAATGAAGACCAAATTAGCTCCGCCGAGGACTGTGAGATACACAGCTGCTTCACCCAGCTTTGCACTACCCAGAACAAGCTTGAACAGAACCTGCAGAAACATTTACATGTATACATTTCTGTACAACTAAAGAAAGAATGCAATAATTAAATCTTCATTTGCAACAGGTGAATGGTGTACGACGGTCTATAATGTGTTGCTACAGTATATTTTCTCTTACTTTGTATATAGCTGCTGTTGATGCAGACGCAACCACAAGGGAGATGCCAATCACAGAATGGCTGTGGAAACCATCGGCATATGTCATCATAACAATGCCCCCAATGGCTAAAATGGCAGCTACAATCTGTGTTCAGACAGAATACCGGAAAAATGTTTTAAAGTACATTATAATAAATTACACACAACAGTATGGTCGCTATAAAAACATTTCATAAAACAATTTAAACATCATAGACTCACCCGCACTCCCATGAAGCGATCCCGCAGGACAATCCAGGATATTAGGAAGACAAAGGCACGACTACAGCAGAAAAGGGCACAGGCATCAGTGGCGGGGATTCTGCGAAGGCCTTGCAGGTACAGGTAGCTAGTGAGCGTCCACAGCACTCCAAAAGGGGCAACACGAGAGAGCAGCATTCTCAGTGACAGCCCGTCATCTCCCAAGAACTGACAACACTCTCTATGTAAAGCCACACACATGCAGAAAATGTATCATACCATCATTTATCATTCTACAATATGCATTTTTGTAATACAGATTGCCAATTGTTTTGATTGCCAACTGACTGAATGTTTGACGTTTTTGATCTTAAAGGGATAGTTCACCCAAAATGTTTAATTCTGTTATTAATTACTCGACCTTCATTCATCTTTGGAACACAAATTAAGATATTTTTGATGAAATCCAAAAGCTTTCTGACCCCTCCATTGACAGAAATTGAATTGCAGTTCAATTTAATTACCACTTTCAATGCCCAGAAAGATAGTAAAGACATCATTAAAATAGTCCATGTGACTCCAGTGGTTTAACCCAGGGGTGGTAAGTAATCAAGTAAAAATACTTTGATACTTTACTTAAGTTTTTTTTTCGGGGATCTGTACTTTACTTGAGTATATTTTATTTGCATCTACTTTTACTCTTACTCCACTGCAATATTAAAGGCAAAGTTTACTTTTTACTCTAATACATTTCCCCATGCCCGCTCCAAGTATTAAGTATTTATTACACTTGATTTCCAAACCGGTGTGGTCGGTCATGGATGATCCAGTCGGGTATAGACTTGGAAAAGCTGACAAGTCAGGTTTGCCACACTCACGTTAGCTCAGTGTTTCCCAAACTTTTTTTTTTTGCGGCACACAATTTACTATGAAAACATCAGTAACATTTTACAATACAGGTGCACTATTATAATTCATGCCTAACTAATGCACAGATAATCATGAGTTAATGTATTACTAATGAAGAACTAAACCATTTATTAATGATTACTGCATCAGCAACTAATGAACATTATGATTAATAGATTAAGCAATATATGAATTGCCATTGACATCATTAAAACCCTAATAACATATTACATTAACTTATAATGTAAATTCATGTATTCAAAGCCATGCATTCCGACTCTCAGTTGTCTGTTTAATTCATCATTAATCATAACAATTGGCAAAATTATAGTATGACTTTACTTGTTGAGGCACATGACTATTCACTCTCCCTCCACTGTATTGTTACGTAATATGTCATTGTGGTTATGGCTTTTGAATTAATTTTGAATTAGTTAATAGTATCTTGCTCCTCATCTGTTTGATGGAGCTAATGTTATGGAACATGTCTATTTTAAGTTTAACCCCTATATTGCATTAAGGTGCTTCATTGTCTCCTATTAATTGCAAATTTAACAATCTTAATTGCAGTATCTAATCTTATCATTTGTTCAATTAAAGCATTGCATATCAGTCCCAAAAGATTTTATCTGCTTAATTATTGATATTTACAGTTAATTTGAATATTTACTTTTTACTTTCGGTACTTGAGTACGTTTTAAATCTGATACTTTTGTACTTTTACTCAAGTGATGTTTGAATTGAGGACTTTCTACTTTTACTGGAGTATTTTTTTATTTAGGTATATATACTTTCCCTCGAGTATAACTTTTGAGTACTTTTACCACCTCTGGTTTAACCATCATTTTATGAAGCGATGAGAATACTTTTTGTGCACAAAAAAACAAACAAAAGTAACTACTTTTTTCAACAATTTCTTCAAATCTTTGTCAGCCTCTTACACTGTTGACTTTTGTCAGCTCCTGCATCAGTATCACACGCATGCGTCGTTGTGCTCATGTGAACAGTATCAGACAATGGTAAGCCTGCATGCTGGTGTAGCTCTGACGTGACTCTGAAGTGCTGCACTGTATTTACTATGTCAACAGCATAGGAGAATATTGAAAGTTGTTATTTTTGTGGGGTTTTTTGCACACAAAAACTATTCTTGTTGCTTCATAAAATTACTTTTTTCTTTATTTCTTTCTTTCTGTAATTTACAGAAAATTCCACAATCAATAAGACAAAAGTTTTAAAATAAAATAACCAAAGAAATAACCAAAAAAAAAAAATACATACACAAAAAAGGTATAGGCAGAAGCCACTGCTTATTATGCCTATCCTTTATAATATTTCTCTAATGAGCGTCATTCTTTTTTTTCTTTTCCAGTGGTTTGAACCACTGGAGTCACATGGACTAATTTATGGATGTCTTTCCTACCTTTCTAGACCCTGAAAGTGGTAATTAATTAGCTCTCTATGAAGGGGTCAGAGAGCGCTGAGAATTCATCAAAAATATCTTCATTTGTGCTCTGAAGATAAACAAGGGTCTTATGGGTTTGGAATGACCTGAGGGTGAGTAATTATTGACATAATTTTTATTTTTGGGGTAAACTCTTTAAAAGATGTTTGATCCAAAATATTACCCCTAATTGCTTAAAAAAAAGATGCATTGTGATTTTGTACAATAATCACACTTTTTTTTTTAGTTTAAATAAATAATTTAAACCACCATTCAAAAAGTTTGGGGTCAGCAAGACTTTTCTCCCCATTTTTAAAAGCATTAATATTTAAGGATGCATTAAATAAATAAATGAAACAAAATGCTGATCTTTGACCTTTTTATTAATCAAAGACTGATTTTTAAAAATCATGGTTTCATGGTTAAAAAATATAATGCAGTACAACTGTTTTCAACATTGATAGTAATCCGAAATGTTTTTTTTTTTAGCATCAAATCAGCATATTAGAATAATTTCTGATGGAACATGTAACCATGAAGACTAGACTTATGGCTGCTGCAAATGTTTTATTATATTAAAATGTATGTAAAAAAGTATTTAAATTCAAAACTATTTTAAATTGTAATACTATTTTATGCATTTCATCTAATCACATCTATTTTAAATTGTAATCATGTAATACCATATTAAAAACAAAAATCTTACTGTCTCTAGTAAGCAAAGCTTTTATTTCTAATAATGCTGTAACATGTATTATATTAAAATTAACCATTATTAAATTACTGCTGTAAATTGCTGAAATTTGTGAAGGAAAATATTTGTGTAACATTAACCAACATCAGGCGAGGAAAGTCATTTAAGAGGTGGAGCAAGTTATTACATTTTTAAGATTACAAAGACAAATACTGAACACCGATGAACGCAACAAAATGTGCACATTAAGAACATAGTAATAAATAGATTTTGATTTCATGATGACTTTAAGAATGAGAACAAGTGATAAAACCAACTATCCTAGAAACTCTGGTTTTGTTCAATTATACCCACTTCCAAAAGTGCTGCTCAGTACAAAAGACTAAACCTTTTAAAAAAAATATTGTGCTGAACTCATGAAAAGGACAAAAATGCCAGGGGACATTGTTAAGAAAATGAGGTTAAGGTCAAGTCCTCTATCTGAGCAGCCTAGCCCAAAAGAACTGCAAAGTCAACAGTCACTCTGCTTCTGCAAGCCAAATTGAGTTGTCTGCATAAATCCAAACTATTACACAGTGCAGCACTTTTGCAAAGTTTCATTTTGAAACACATTGAAGCTTCGCAGACCACAGAATCTTAAAGATCTTCTTGCATGAAAGGAAACAACCCGTCTCACCTGAAGCGCTGTCTGGGGGTCTGTCTGTCTTTGCTACAGCACAGGTGACCCAGGTAGTAAAGAGGGAAGATGGCACAGTTCCAGGAGGTGGAGAACCAAGTGAGGGAGAATGGGATATTCAAGTGTCTGACGGTTATTTTGGCCAACTGAGTGCAGCCTGACCAAGACGCGCAGATGCAGATCACCATAGCGACGCCCCACAGTGCTCTGCGCAGGTGGACGGCAGTCATACACAAACAGCAGCGGAGCCTCTGAAGCCTGTTCTGGCAATCTGATCTGACTGTTTCTGTAGCAGAATGGCCATCTACCTTCACTTCCACCTTCTCACTGCTGGACTGGTCCTCCTCTGCAGATACAGACAACATAATTGCATAATACAAAGACATAAGAATAGCCACAGGCATTTAACTGTACTGTACTGCCAACTCTTTTCTTAAAGCAATAAACTTTAATGCATTAGTCTAGAATACACTTGTATCAAATCAAGTAATGTTTCAACATAAACCTGAAACTTGACACCAGGAAATCAAGCAGTTTGAGGTCGGTGAATAAAAAATAAAAATAAAAATAAAAGTAGCTTCTAATGCCCTCCAAGGCTGCATTTATTTGATTAAAAATAAGATATAAAATATTACAGTTTAAAGTACAGTTTTCTTTTAATACATTTTAAAATGCATTTTATTTCTGTGATCAAATTTTCATCAGCCGTAATCATGTCCTTCAGAAATCATTCTAGTATGATGATGTGTTATTCAAGAAACATTAATTATCGATGTTGAAAACAATTGTGCTGCGTAAGGATTCTTTGATGAAAAAAATGTTTAAAAAAGCATTTATTTAGAATATAAGTCTTTTGGAACATTATAAATGCATTTACAGCCACTTTAGATCAATTTAATGCGTCTTTGAATATATATTACTGTGTTAGGTCATACTGTAAATATATTTATTTATTTATTTATTTATTTACCTTTATTTTACCAGGAAGTCTCATTGAGATTGAAATTGATATAAAGTTACAATTGCGAGACAAAGAGTTGCAGTTATAAGAAACTGTATAGTCACACCTGTAAGATTAAAATTACAATAGTAAGAAAAACTTGGATGGAAATGGCCCTCCATATTTGTAGCATTAAGTCAATTGCAACAGAAATGATTTCTGACCTGTCCTTAGGCTTTTCTTTTAAGTAAGACATGATTATAACACATTATTAAAACAAGATACAACAACAGCCAGCAAGACACCATAAACAAGTTCATCAAAAGTATTGCTGTCCATGGAAATGTAGAAAAGCATTTAAGTGTATTACAAGGCATCTAATTTCTCCTCCATACTTGTGTCCTAATGGCCTGTAGTAAGACATTTAGTATGTACTGTCCAGAACCGTCCCCAAGTAACAGTCAGTCGACAGAACGAATGTGACCCCTGAATATCATAACCACACAACTGACCAAAGTCTGGGATAGACCATGTGATACGAGTCCCAGCTCGGAGCGGCACACATTGTCTACAATGTACAAAATGTACATTTTATGTTATCTGCTTACCCCAGGATATACCCCAGGATAAGATGTAGGTGTGTTTGCTTCTTCAGTAGAACACAAATTAAGATATTTAACTCCAACTGTTGCTCATATAACTGTTACTCATGCCAGTGGGGTGTTTATGAGAGTCACTATCAGAATTAAAAACACATAGACATACAAACCCATATTAAAGTCTGTGGCTCGTGACAATACATTGATGTCTTAAGACACGAAACGATTGGTTTCTGTGAGAAACCAAAAAAGATTTATGTGGGGTTTTTTACCTCATATAGCAGACAAATCTCATCTAACATTCCCAACACCATTACTTCCGCCGAAGAAGGTCAAAACCCGGCACGATCATATATACACTCACCTAAATGATTATTAGGAACACCTATTCAATTTCTCATTAATGCAATTATCTAACCAACCGATCACATGGAAGTTGCTTTAATGCATTTAGGAGTGTGGTCCTGGTCAAGACAATCCCCTGAACTCCAAACTGAATGTCAGAATGGGAAAGAAAGGTGATTTAAGCAATTTTGAGCATGGCATGGTTGTTGGTGCCAGACGGGCAAGTCTGAGTATTTCACAATCTGCTCAGTTACAAAGTTTTTGACCCACAACCATTTCTAGAGTTTACAAAGAATAGTGTGAAAAGGGAAAAACATCCAGTATGCAGCAGTCCTGTGGGTGAAAATGCCTTGTTGATGCTGGAGGTCAGAGGAGAATGGGCCGACTGATTCAAGCTGATAGAAGAGCAACTTTGCCTGAAAAAACCATATGTTACAACCGAGGTATGCAGCAAAGCATTTGTGAAGCCACAACACGCACAACCTTGAGGCGGATCGGCAACTCCAGCAGAAGACCCCACCGGGTACCACTCATACCCACTACATATAGGAAAAAGAGGCTACAATTTGCACAAGCTCACCAAAATTGAACAGTTGAAGACTGGAAAATTTTTGCCTGGTCTGATGAGTCTTGATTTCTGTTGAGACATTCAGTTGGTAGAGTCAAAAATCTTTATTTGTGTTCTACTGAAGAAACAAACACACCTACATTTTGAATGCCCTGGTGGTAAGCAGATGAAAATCAAATTTTAATTTTTGGGTGCCAAAGTACATTGGCAATCTACTCTATGAACTATAATAACATGATGAAGAGCCCAACTACCATTGTGCCATGTCACCCCTTGTTTTTTTCGGCACCCATGTTAAAAGATTAGAGCATTCACACAGTTTACTAATAATACTCACCGTTAATAATCACACAAATTATTAAACCCAGAGGCATATTAAGGTTACTTTTATCATGTAAGCTACCTATACAACATGTTATATGCATGTGTTTTTGAGACAAATGAGAAAACGGTCGCATTGACAGCATTTATGCTTCCCATCATAAATCACGAGAATGACAGTGTCGGAGGAGAACGAGCCGCGGTTCATCTGCGCGAGATGAATGATGCACAACAGCGCGCGGCTCCCGCTCTCCATACGCACTGCTCCTGCCCTGCCAACGCACTGCTTGCGCGTGCAGTGTGAAACCAGCGTTAGAGGACACTGACATATTAGATAACCAACATCATCCCCCTCGATCTGCCACAGAATGGTCCGTGCTTTTTTCCTCTCCGTTTTATGCAATATAGCTACTTATGTAACTAGCATAAACATAGTCAAATAAAGTTAGGCTAGCAATAAATAACATAGAATAAAGTGTATTTTGCCACTTTATAGTCACATATCAAACTAAAAGATATAATACAGATATTACAGATATAATATATACAGGTTTACAGATATAATAGTTGAAATCAATTGTCTAAGGAATCATATTGATGTAATTCATATAAACAAAACAAAATCACATTAGAGGGTTGCAGGATTTAGTTACTGTGGACTAAAATAACGTGTCTGCTGTAATTATAACACAAGCACACAAGGAAACTTACACTCATTGGTGGGCATGTAACGTTATTGCGGATCATGCCGCCACCGGCTGTCAGCGGGACGGGAGGATGAAAGCGGGAGATAGTCGGTTCAGCCTCATTCACCAGTAACAGTAGATTATCAGTGAATCCCAGTTGTCTCAGACGAAAGTTTATAAAACTATCCTGTGTAAAATGATCACTACAGAGGCGATCCTCAGCTCTCCTTCAAAGTGGCTCTTCATAAAATGAATCCACCGCTTCTTGATAAGATCATTTTTCGGAAATTTAAATAAGGACGAACTGTTTTGTAAGTGACTACATCCAGGTAACGCATTTCCGCGACGAAGGCATAGCTAGCTAGCAAACTGTAGGCTATAGTAACTAATAGTACTTGCGATTGAGCAGCAAACTGATGCGAATGTGCTCAGTTATGAGCCTCAGTGCGTCATCAACATTAGGGGCGGGGCCGGGCTCAGACGGTCCAGTGCGTCATCGAGCCACTGTTTTAACCCCATCTAGAAAATCCGGAGCAAAGCAAAAACTGTTTAACGGTCTAACTCCACAATTTAGTACTTCACAGTTCACAGTCTTTGCAATGTGTTTTAGCAATACATTTCTAACATTTATAATGTGTTTAGAATTTTTTCATAGAATTGCCTTAACAGGGACTTGGCAGCTTAAAGGGTTAGTTCACCCAAAAATAATATCATTAATGACTCACGCAAATGTCGTTTCTGTATGGACTACTTTGATGATATTTTTATTAGCTTTCTGGACATGGACAGTAAAGTGTGCATAGACTGCATATGCTCTGGGACTAAAATATAAAATATCTTAAACTGTGTTCCGAAGATGAACGGAGGTCTTACGGGTGAGGAACGACATTAGGGTGAGTCATTAATGACATCAATTACATTTTTGGGTGAACTAACCCTTTAAGGTCTCAACTGCTTGAGGGTGAATATAAGAAGCTGCTGTGGTGAATTTCATTGAGTGCAGGAGAGGGTAGAGTTAACTGTGCAACAAAGACATGACAGTGTTTGGAGTATTTAGTTAACTAAATACTTACATTTCTGTTAATTTGCCAAGGTAGCATTTTTCATTTAGTTTAACTTGATGTACTAAAATAACTAAAACAAAAAAAATATATAATAATAAAATCTAATAAGACAAACAGTGTATTAAAAAGACAAAAACACACAACTAAGTTACTAAAATTTGAACTATAACCAAAATATAAAAAAAGCTATGACGCAGTCAGTGGAGGAATGGAAATGAGAATTGAGAGAGACCTCATCTGCCCCTGATGACTCAGCAAATCTGGGCTCTGACTCAGTTACCTTCTCATGGAAAGTAGAATCATTGCCAGAGCAGCACATCGTAACTCTCAAATACAGCAAGATACATCAGGGGTCCAATTCGCTAAACAGATTTTTCAGAATAAAATTTCATAAAAATTGGATTTTGTTTTTATTGAGTACTATATATACACACTACAAAGTAATTGAAAGTTGTCTACCAATGATTCAGCAGTTTTTCAAATGGATGATACATTTTGTTGCTTGTGCCTGTGTCAACAGTATTCTTAAGAAGTGATGAAATGTTTGTGTGTGGGGTATGCAGAGGTGTGAAGTAGGACTCTGATTGATGTGTTTGTTTACCCCATACAGCATAGTTGTTCACCTCTCGTGTAAAAAAACATCTATCAAACTCATAGACTGGACAAACAGCTGAAATGCAAAAAGATCCCGGCTTGAACCTTTAAGCTTGAACCTACTTTTAAGGACTGCATAATGCATATATAAGTCATAAAATGTAATAGAGGTGAATTCAGGGTGATTGGGACACTTTTTTAATTGGGATTACTTTAATTGGGATGATCTCAATGGCAAAAAATGCCTCAATCACCCTGAATTCACTGTATAATTCATGGGTACCGAAGACATCTTTTCCGCCATTCTCACCGCCGTTTTTTGTGTCCGATATGGCAATTAACACAGCGCATTTTAGATGAGACAATTTGAGAAACAGAATCGATATTTGGAAAAAACTTTTGTTGGTTGTGATCCTTATTTATTACTTCCAACTGTGTTTTGTCCCTTAAAATCTGCGACACCAGCTTACTTTTCTTAACATTTCTACAGTAGCGCCCCTGAGAATAAGGTGGATATATCTTAACAATCCATCACCGTACACCAGAAAAAGTGCTACCAAAAAATCTACTGCCTAAACATTAAAATAAAATAAAATAAAATAAAATAAAATAAAATAAAATAAAATAAAATAAAATAAAATAAAATAAAATAAAATAAAATACCTAAATGCCAACATATTGTTGTACAACAACATATACTTAGGCTACATATAAAGGAACAACATGCATGTGCCGCGGAATGGCATTATTCTTCAACCGGCCGGCTGTGTTGTGTCTTTGTAAGTTAGTCAAGTGTTCGCTGCAAATTTATACAATTCGGAAAGGCACAAACACGAACAATTTCATCTTCACTCATGAGCCCGATCAGATCATCACTCTAGTGATGTCCGGTCATGAACGAATCGCTCTTTTTAGTGAACCGGGCGAACCAGTTCACCAAATCGGACTGAATCGTTCTAAACGGTTCGCGTCTCAAATCAGCGCTGATCGCACACATTATTTTAGTTACTCACTTTCTGACATGAGTGACAGTCCCTCCGAATAGAAATAAACTAATGTCTTGAATAATATGTTGTAACTCCAACCGTTCACTGAACTGAGACATGTTTTGCTGAGAGATCTGATGAACTCACGAGCCACTGATACTGAGCATGCGCGAGTAACTGAACGAGCGGTCCTATCCTCAGGATCAGCAGTACAGAATCGAAAACTGTTTCTCTCGGTCACGTTCAATACTGAGAACCGTCGAGCCGATGAGCAGAGCCTCTTCATACACACGACGCTCTTCCCCACTGGACTGTTTTTCCGTCTACTGCAGGACTTCAGCGCGAGACACAGCTAGCCGCCTAAAACAGGTGAATTTAAACAATGGCTAAGTGGCTTAACGCATCTCGTTGTCATGTAAGAGACCTGTTCATGTTGGACAGACATTTTAATTGCATTTTGTGTCTGTTAAGAGGCCCATAGACACTCTTTACGTGAATGCCCCCAAAGCTGCCATTTTAGCTGAGTGGGGGCTCTGGGCATTCACTGTAATAACTCCTTGTTGCAAGCACCAATCCGGTTCGTTTTTTTCTTCTTCTATAGACTGTACTCACAAAGATATAACGATCAAGATAAACTTAAAAATTCGCCGGAGTTGTCCTTTAAGAGATCTTATAAGACTGGACACAAAAATGGCGGTGATTAAGTACAGTGACGTCACATGGTCTGCATGAATAAAGTATTACTATTTTGTTTCTCTACATAGGACAAGTTAAGGAAAAAAAATATATAATTGTTGCTATATGAATTATATAGTATTACCCTTACAGTTCTACAAAAGGATAGCGTGATAGTCTTTTCTTCACTATTGTGATGTTATCCGAGTGAAATGGCTTCTCGAACAAGCAAAATATAGTTTAAAAGGTCATGTTTTTTTCTGTAAAAAGCCTCTCTTTCAATCTTTTTTTCTTTCTGTCTTCTTTTTTCCCTTTAGTTTAACCAAATATGTATGGTTATATGTAGCTTGACAACCCAGACCCACATCAAGATGTTTGGTCTGGAAACTCACAATTGACGGCTCAATCTGAGGGGCAGGATAAACGGTTGTCTTTCAAACTCCCTCTACACGCGATAGGATAGCGCAACCACCAACCAGAGCAAAGAAGGTGAAACAGAGCTCGTTGATAGATTAAACATTCGCCGTATCCGGTCAGCAAAACTCCGAACTCCGAATAACTTCAGTACCGTACTTTGTTCTTTTCTCAGAGAAAAGCTTAACTCCAAGTCTTCCAGAGTCACGGTCAAAGCTGATTCGAAAGACCGCCGTTCGCCAGTTTCTGTGTTTACTAGAAGCACGCAAACGCAACTCGCCCGTCGTCATTATGGCCCCGCCCACCAACTCTATACACGATGTGATTGGCCCGGCAAGGCGATTACAGCTCAGAAGGGTATTGAGAGTTGCTAGACTACACTCGCGGGCAGATTAAATTTGCTGCCGCTAGGGTGCATCTAGATTAGATAGATTTCTGTACTCTTTAATGCAAATTATATTTTATTAAAATTAAAAAAATAAAAATTAAAAAACATTGCGTAAAATTGAAGGACTTTATTTTGTCCATTTGGAACTGTTTGGATAGCCTGGCTCTGCCCTCCTACGTACTTCCGCTCAATTTTCATTTTCCTTCAGTACTACGTCTGGGACTGCTGTGTAGTCTTAGGTTTTTTCCGAACAAATTTTTACCGGTCCAATCAGCGAACAGAGGGAGTGGCTGAGAACGATGACGTTGATGTCGTGCGCTAGTTTGAGATGTAGTTCAGTAATGGCGGCGGAAAAAGATGCAAACTAAACCATTCATTGCATTGTGGCACCGCTGCCGAATATCCAGAAGTTAAAGCCGGAGCAATAACAGTCATTGCTGGGGTTTGTTGGTGGCCCTCCAACAGGGTAAATTCAGGAAAAGTTTGATTTTCCAGCTCGCTCCGTTAGTGATGAAGGAGTTGCTGAAGCTATTCAGACGGTAACTGTTTCTCGTGGGGTCGGAAGGTATTGCCATCATTTAATTTACAGGGACTGGTCAGTTATTTTATTGCCGTCCGTCTCACCACCCGTGGAAAAATCCCCGGCCGAGTTACCTACTGCTTTTGACAAACGCAAGGTCATGTTGATGTAACAGCTGTCCGAATCCACATCTCTTGAGTTTTCATCAATATATCACTTCAAAATTCACTGTTTGCAATCAGTTTTGACCACTGCAGAACACCATACGGTTGCTTTGCTGTTATTAGGATGCATTTATAGACTTGTATTTCCTTAAAATGCTGGCAAGTATTTAGAAGAGCAATATATTTCATCACCGCTCAAACAAATTAAAATAAAAGCACTTAAACATTTGAATCGGTCCGTTATTTATAGCAGCATTTATTATCATACCAAGCATATGACATTTTATTTACAGCATAAAATGATGTTACGGACCACGTGAGCGCCGCGTTCCCGAACACAAAGCTCTCCTCTCCACCGTGGCGTGAATAAATCACAATCCGAATGCACGAGTTTTAGGTTTTATCCTATAGTTTTATTACTGAGGTGGCATGCACATGTCACATGTGCACTTTTATTTTGTCGGATTTCCATGAGTGAAACAGGGCGAAGTGCGCATGACATACGTCACAACCAAACATTAGCGATTGGTTATGGCAGATCCAGAGTGGCTCAGGGCAGATCCAATAGTTTTAAACCTCAACAGGGTGCCCGCCTTCGCGGAAATAAACCCTTGTCAATGGAGAGTGGCCAGACTCTATGTACAAATGAAATGTACGAGAGTCTGGTAAAACCAGGCTACTGTTTGGATGGTTGCGGCTTGCTATTGCTGTGATCTCATGTGAGTGACAGTGGTTGTCCCGCCCCCACACCAGTAAACACATCCATCATCAGAAAGAAGATATAATTGAAAGAGGGAGGAGTTATTTTGATTGCACAAAACTAGGATAAGGGATTTAGCCAGGATATCTTGGTGATCTTGTCATCTGTATGCAAAATTTAGTACACCGCTGTCTTGAAGGCACACTCACACCACTAAAAATAACGATAACGAAAGATAACTGCATATTAGTGGACAAATGGTGCCAGGATCACTAAGATATCCCAGCTTAATCCCTTATCCTAGTTTTGTGCAATAGGCCCCAGATGACCCATCCCATGACTAATAATAACAATGCTCACAGATACATTATTTATAATAAATACTACAATATTCCATAAAAAAGAACTGTCTATTCAAAGTTCCCTGGATACTTTAATTTTGTATTTATTTTGTTACCTTTAACTAATAAACACACGCATAAATCAAGTGTACTACGTTACCTCTGACAGACCCGTTCCAGGGCACATAGCCATAGTAACCAGTGATCCTCAGAATCCGCTCTTCTATGGATGCGTTGTTGATGTACTCGACCGATCTCGACGACTTCAGTTCTTCATTTAGTTCTTCATCAGTGACGAGGGATTTCAGCTGTCTGATCTGAGGACTGATATCTGACAAGCGGCGCGGACTCATGTCTGAAGGCTTTATCATTCCCCTGAAGTTAAAGAAGAGACATCAGACAACAGTGGGTCTCAGCTGAAATGCAGAGCTTAGAAGAACACAACGCTTGTAAACACACCGTCAACACTGCAAATTTGAGGCACGACACAACGCAATACGACAAAAAGCTGCCAATCAATGAAACTGTACAAAACTGCGAGCGCGCGCGTTCGACAGGCAGAACTTGCATTTGCACTGAACTGCTGTCTTAAACAGACAATTGTGTAAACTTGTTTTTGGTACATATCATTACAAGATAGACGAATTTGTTCAAAAGTCTGAGGATGAATGTATTTATAGTCAATGAGCGGTTCGTGCGCACGCGCTTAATTTAAAGCCTCTCATATTTATTTGCCAAGAAATGTAACTCACTCTGAGACTGAGACAGAGAAGTTCTGTTTCATTCGGCACTCTGAGGAGCCCATTTTAAGAAGTATTTAGCGTTTAGAAATCGTAATTGTTCCGGGTAGATAGTCAAAAGGAGATCCATAGCATTGAGCTGGAGCTTCGCTGCTGTATAAAGACACGACCACCTGTGAACGCAGTGCGCCTGCGCGGACCCAAAATATGATAGATGTACCCATGATACCCATATGAGCTTCCAATAATGTTAAATTTTTTATTGACGATTTTACTCTTGTGGACCACCAATGAACTCTCTTAAAACACACTTTTCAGACTCGCACTAGTCTACACTGAAGAAAAAAGAAAGAAAAAGATGATCATTTTCTGCCAGGACATCCAGTAATTTTACGGAAATGTCTGTTAACCCTGAAAACACAACCTGATGCAGAGAGAGCGTAACAAATTAAAAAGAAAACATTGGAAAATCCCTTACCGCTATGGATCTCCTTTTTACTATCCCTGAACATTCACAAGTTTTTTTGTTTTTTTTTTGTTTTTTTGTTTTGTTTTTTGCAGTGTAGCTAATTTAGACCAATTTGGTCACTAAGAGAATTAGCACCAGCTATAAATTATATGCTGCGCATCATTTGCAGTACTTGTATTGTAGCTATGTCTGTTTGCATTTCTCCTTAATTCTCCTAAATGTTTAAATAGGCTAAATAAATACAAAATAAACAAAAAATAAAAATTAGTTTAGTGACCAACTAACCTGGGGGGCTAGACTAGACTTTTTAATGTCACTGTTCGCGTTTTACACAATAATTTGTGGAAATATGTGTTGTTCTTGTGTCTTGCTTCAGTGTATTAAGGTGAACAGCTATATTGCAGCAAACACAGCAGCCCAGCACAGCCCATCTGTCTGGCACAGCAGAGATGCCAGTGCATGGCAGGGGGAAACGAAGAAAACTGGCCAAGAGTAGACGTGCAAGGAAGTGGCTCTTTTAGGGTGGTAAGTTACCCAGGAAGACAACATTGCAAGCAAAGCTTGTTTTCCCATCCACAAAGTTTTAGATCTCAACTCTTAATAATGTTTTTTTTTTTTACATTTCAGAAGATATGTGTAAGGTAACTGCCCATGCAAAACTGCCACAAATGCCACAATTCTAGGGTGTCACTGGTGGTTACCAGGGTGTTGCTATGCAGCTGCTAAATCATTCTAAATGGTTATACGCATATGTTTTGTGTTACTATGGTCTCCACATACAACTTGGATCAATTTAGCCTAATGTCTGTTTAATCCTCCAGTGTGAATCTATGAGGTTTTTTACTCCCATTTTATTGTCCACCAGATAAAAATCTTAAATCTGATTTGCCAAGAAAAGTGCATGTCACAGCAACCTATACATGTAACGCAAATGTTGAATACAAAAAGTTCAGTCTTTCACATCTTTAACTATTAAATTAGCATTTATAACTGTGATGCAGACCTTATAGCAAGCACCATGAAATATGTTAGTTTTCACATACGTTATGTTAGTTCCATGTACTTTTTCACAATGGCATTTTTCATAGTTTATTCAGTTATGAAGTCTAATTTGTTAACATTATTAACGAACTAACCACCCAAGCAATATCATTTTTAAATGATTAATCTTAGGTAATTAGGTAATTGTTCATTGTTTGTTCATATAGTGCATTAACGAATACAACATTTAGTTTTAAAAATGTATTAGTAAATGTTGAAATTAACATTGGCTAAGTTTAATAATAATTGCTGTAGAAATATTGTTTATTGCTCATGTTATATTAATATAAGAAATGTTATCATTGAAGCCTTATTGTAAAGTAATTCTTTTAGCAAATTTAACAAAGACAAATAACCAACTTTATATTTCACATGAACACAATTGCAAAACCTGTGATATTGCTGTCTGTTGCTAAAAATATTTTAAAGCCACACTTTTAAATTAAAGGAAAGAATAGCAAGACTTTAGACAATAAGTTGAGGATTAAAAGATCTATGCTGGTGACTGTCTTAATAAAACACCTTAAAAGCATCACTATGCCATTTTGTCATTAAACTGTCACTCAGATTAGCTTTTCAGCACGTAATCAAATGTAAAAGTTTTTACCTGTCTTTCTGAGGACACATTTGTACACAGGGTGCTGGAGTTTCGTCCCCTTTCTGCATTGCGCCGGCACATCATGTGTGGGGATCTTTTCCCTGCAGTGTGGCAGCTTCACGGTCCACAGCCAGGTTTTGAAAGATGGCTAGGAGGGTGTGAGCCACGGTGTGTGTGTGTGTGTGACTGTGTGTGTGAAGGGGAGTTCATTGTAACTGTTTGGCACCTATCGATCGGAAGAACCGTCTCCACCCCACACAGCTGCCTCAGTTAGTAGACCTGTGCTTAGCTAAGCAAAAACTTCTGATAGCGGCGTCAATACCCTCTCGACACCTTCAGTTGGAGAATGCCATGGGGAGAAGCCATGAGGTCTGCACTGCATATGCTTAACTCAAAATTGAGCTTGGCACACACTGTAGCGAGACCTGACATCTAATGAGGCTGACTGGCTTGGATAAACAGGCCATGGGAGAGGGAGTTTAATTGAAAAATCTTGGGTTAGAACTATCGAAGCACTCTGGTGGAGATTATTCCCATTTATCAAGGACAAACCAAAGGCAAAGTTAAATAGAGACATTTATAAATAACAACTGCTATATTCAATAGTTTGTTCTCTTCAAGGTGAACAACAGGGTAAGATGGAGTAAGATCCCACCTGGGACAAGATGTTTTTTCAAAGTGAAACGATAAAAATAAACCCTTGGGGTAAGATGGCTCCCCCATAATTTGGCATAGAAGCCCAGAGTTGCATGTTGGTAGTGTTACTATTTATTAATTTTAGACATCTTTTACATTTTAGACATCTTTGTTTTTATCTTATGAGTGAATTCATTTAAATTAAATGCATAGTGTTGCTGTTATAGCATATCTTCAATTAAACTAAAATTGAATATGAAGCATACATATTGATTTGGCGGGGGATATGAGGTCAGATATTTGAGTTCATATAAGCCTGTGGTGGGGTAAGATGACCTCTTTGAATAATTTTACATGTTGTGTATAACAACTAAATGTGTTAATCTTTCAACAGTCAGACAAAACATCTACCACATCATGAGATTTTTTATCTTGAGCTTTCTTCTGAAAAACTCTGCAATGTCTCAGATTGTTAAAACAGATCTCCAATATTTCAGTCAAATACTTATGAAGCCAAATTATTTGCTATTACTTTTTATTATTTAAATGTATTTATGTATTTGCTAATATCCATATTCAGATTAATATTGAGGCGTGTACTTCTGCTGTTTGTCATGTCAACAAATGACTCAATTTAGCCTATTTTTATTTATCCTCATGATTTTTAGGAGAAACACCTCAAAAGTCAATATCTACTGTAAATAAAGCATTATTGAGACCTCCATCAGTTTTCCTGAGGTAGGCTATGTACAAAAATAAATGTAGTTGTCATTTCAATGTTAATAGTGCATCATAAATAAAAAACAAACAAACATAATAACAATAAATCACATATAATCAAAAACAACATTTTCTCATGCTAATATGAAGAAATGATTTACCTTTGGAGAACCCCTCTGAAATATAACCTCTATATCACCTACAAGCAAAAAGCATTGTCCATTTACAAACTCATCGTTCTCAACAATATCTAATGCTGTGATGATAATGAGCGTAACATTAAGATGAATGTCTAGTGGAACTCAAGAAGGTCATTTATAGTTTTGCATGCTCTTAAAAGAGGACAACTTATTGAAATATGTCCAAGGTGAGCACAGCTGCGGGGCCTTGTTAACATAACCTCGGCTCAATTTCAGCACCACTATTACAGGATGGCATCAAATTCGCTTTCAAACAGCAGAGTAAATATCTCTTTTAACAGCACTGAGCAGGCATCCTGATACTGTTAACAGACCTTACAGCTGCTCAGGTCCACAAAGCCTCTTCACCCCCAGCAAGGTTTAACACACCGATATAGCCTATAAGGTAAACTCTGAGAGGTGGAGAAGAGATTGTTTTTAATTGTGTGCTGTTCTGTTGTGTATGTGTATCTTGCAATTGGCTGAAGAATGGACACAATACAATCACTTTATCTATAACCGGTTTATTCTGTTTTGATGAAGTGCAATTGGAAACATATAAACAAATGCACAACTTACAGCATCTTTAGGCATGTGAAATAAAATTAAAGTATAAAACTGAAAACTATAAATGTATGATAAAATAAGATTTATTCCCTTCAATAGCAATATACCAGTCACATAATTGATGCATAATGATGGACTGATGTGACTGTTCTTTGCTTACAATACAAAAGTAATGGCACTCAATGCACTACAGCACCCTTAGGTGGTGGACAATGCCTACTTCAAAAAACAGAACTGCTTCAAAAGAGCCAACACGACTTAAGGCAAAAAAATTATCCCTTCAGTACCTTCAGTATAGAAATTAATTATACAGCGTTTTGATTGTCTGATGCCTCTACTATAAATATATTTAAAATTCCCTTTACGGGAATGTTTAAACTTGAAAATAAGTCACCAGGGACCTGCCCCTGTCTAAAAATCTAATAAAAAAATAATAATAAAAAAAACTAGACATCGGTACACTTGCAAACTTTGAATAAGGTTTAGGCTAGAATACACTACACAAACTTTACAGTAAACGGCTGAGGATCAAACTTATGGATAATTGTGCTGACATATGAAAAGTTTGATAACTTGTCTGATATCCTCTTACTGGATAGAATCAAAGTCTGAAGCTAAAACTGACTGCCTTACATTTGTAGAATGGCTCAGACTTTTAAAATAAATGTTCCAAAATGTAGCATTTTTGGTTCCCCAAAGAACCTTTTTGGTGGACATTCATAAAATAACCCCCTTTTTCCCCTTATCCCGTTTTTAAATTCTAAAGCTTTTCCACAATAAAGAAACTTGTGCAATATAAAGTTTCCATGGATGTTAAAGGTTCTTAACAGAACTATCAAAGCCAATAAAGAACCTTTCTTTTTTATAGCGGAGCATTGACTTGTCCAAACCGCAAATCAGTGCAAAAACCTGTGCAAAAGATGTGTAGTTTATTCCTGCCTTAAGCAGTTCCTCAAATTAGTATATCAAAAAAAAAAAAAAAAAATACAGTAAAACCATAATACAGGATATCCCTTTTAAGTTACCTAATAAGAACTGTACATGGAATATATACAGCTAGTCTATGACCACTTACCAGTTAATTATTTATTCTTAGAACAGAAGGCATGGATGGATTTATCTGTTACACACACACACACACACACACACACACACACACACACACACACACACACACACACACACACACACACACACACACACACACACACACACACACACACACACACAAACACACACACATGCACGCGCACCAAAAACCCTGGTCACAACACGTTTTTTAGTTCAGTAGCTGCATGGAGAATATCTGATATTTTGCATTGTTCTACAGATTCATACAATCCTTTCCACAGTACTGTAACTTACCTTCAGCCGGTGTTTCAAGTATTTATATCTATAATAGGTTTCAGCTAAATTGACAGCAGAGTACACTAACAATACATTTATGCTTTTGGTGGAGATGCTTCAGAGACATTAACATGTCGGGTTCTAGATATGGAATTTCATTATGCCTCATTTGTCCACTGGTCCATTAATGGTAACAGTAGGTGAGGAGACTATGTCATCAGGAAAAAGATCATTCTTATCCTCTCTAAATGAGGCTGCCTGGTCAGACACAGAGGCAAAGGAGAGGTGATCATGATCCACGATGTTAAGCTGGTCCTCCGTTTTTTTTTTCCTTAGGTAGAAGATCTTCCTGAGCTTCTTCAGCTGCTGAAGTTCACAGAAGGTTTCCAGAACCACCAACATTGCAATCAAGCCCAATATCAGATAGACTGTATAGGAGAAAGACAGATAGGGTTAACGAGAGATGGGGAATGACCCCTGAGGGATCTCTTTAGGAAACTAAGCTAAAGTTCAACCAAATTTAAAACAAAAGAGACTTTAAAAAACATTAAGAAAACAATCCCTGTCCCAATCTTTTGAAGGGTAGTGTGCATGAAATTAAAATTAAAAGGAAATATATATAATGTAACACAATATATGGCTCTGTACATCAATAATTCAACTGACTGTGCACTTACAGGTAATGCCCAATTTATAGAGTTCTCTGAACCTCTGGTGGTAGCCCTCTCCTGGTACATAGTCACCCAAGCCAATAGTACTAAGAGAGATGAAGCAGAAATAGAAGGACTCTAAGAAGTTCCACTCCTCTTCCAGTACTGAGAAGATGATGGCAGGTATAAGGAAGAAGCAGGAGATGGTTATAATGGCCAGTAGGGCAGCGTGCAGGGCGGCCAGCAAAGGTCTGGACATGCCCCATCGCCGGTGCAGGTGCTCCACAGGCCTGCGGGTAGTGAACTCCATGATCCTCTGGACCACCGCAGTCAGGAACAGCAGGGTGAATGGGATTCCCACCACTGAGTAAATGATGCAGAAGGCCTTACCACCATCCGACAGAGGAACGGTATGGCCATATCCTGGATAGAAAACACACAAAGCTCTTTGAAGAAGTCTTTTGTATATTCTGAGACAATCACATCTAGCATTTGACTCAAATGAAGCAGTTATGTTTGTGTATCAAACACCATCTTAATGACATAAAGAAAAGTCTCCAGGATTGTCAAGGTTGTTGCCTGTTGTAGAACTTAAATCCTGCTGGATTAAGTTACATAATCTATGGAAATACACACCCTACGTGCTTATCCTTTAGACACCCTTCAAATCGCCCACCGATCATTCGTGCTTATCCTTTAGACACCCTTCAAATCGCCCACCGATCATTAACAATGAATTACAAAACCACTAGGGCTCCACATGCACTGTATAGGAGTATGCACTTTTGTTGCTGTATTTGTAAGAGTAACCTAATAAATATCCTAAAACCTCTCAAATGGATTTGTGAAGATAGTCAACATCATTAGTACAAAAAAGGCTCAAATATGGGGCCAAAATAATGTCTTAATTCAAGTTGCTACTTTTAAACTAATGTTTAATAAAGCATCTTGACCCCTGACAGATATTTTAAATCTAATTAATTAATAATGTCCATGTAGCTTATTCTATTTTACTGTTTATGTATTTTTACTTTTGCAGGCTAAGTTAATGTTTTTTTAAATATTTGATATGCCTCCATTTATATATTGTTTAATTAAATGTTACTACATGTAAGTAATATATTGTAAATGTTAACTTTCAGGCCCATAAAGCTTTGTTGACTTTTTACTATTTATAGAGGGTGGGAAGCCATCATACACAGGCAAGTCTCTTTTCAGAATCAGCATCAGAGAGAGCTTTATTGTCAAGTATGTTTGCACTTTGCACACACAAGGAAATTGTTTTGGTGGCAGATGAAGCTTCTAGTTCACAGACAACAACAGTACACAGATAGTAAAAGAAAAAACAAAGATATGTGAATAAGAATCCTTGTCCTGAGCAGTTAAACTGCCCAACGTTCTTCAGAAAAATCCTTCAGGTCCAGCCAAATCTTCAGTTTTCTAGCATCTTGTGCATATTTGAAACCTTTCCAGCAGTGACTATATGAACACAATGCAATAAGAGCCGGGGGGTGAAAACTTTTTGAATTTGAAGATCAAGGTAAATTGTACTGAATTTGTCTTCCGGGAAACATGTAAGTACATTCTGTTGCTTCTGAAGGGCAGTAGTTGTGTTTAAGTACCTCAATTGTCCTCAGTGTGAAAAAATAGATCTCAAAATCATACAGTCACTGCTGGAGAGGGTTAAAAAAAAAAAAAAGCTGGAAAACTGAAGATTTTTCTGAAGAACGTTGGGCATCACAAAACAAAAAACAGTTGTGGATCATCCAGGTAAAGACACACAGTATTAAGAATCAATGTTCATAAACTTCATAAACTTTTAAACAATGTAATTGTAATAAATTCTGGATTCTTTTTTTTTTTTTGTCTTGTGGACTAGGCTATATGTAAAAAAAAAAGTAAAATATCTTATTTAGGACACCACTAAATACAAAATAACACATTTAATATGATCTATCTTATTTTGTTACAATTATTCAAGTGTTCACAGATTCTGCAAGTGGTTTATATATATATATATATATATATATATATATATATATATATATATATATATATATATATATATATATATATATATATATATATATATATATATATATAGCTGCAAGAAAATGTATGTGAACCACTTGCAGAATCTGTGAAAATGTAAATAAGAGAGATCAAACTAAATGTGTATATAGCCTAAATATAGCTTAAAAAACATAATAGACACATTTATTTGTACAGGTGTGTGCTACATATCTAATAAAATATAATTAATTAACAGCGAATTTAATAAAAAGTTGTAGGGAATTTTCAAATGAATATAGGCCTACGTGATTGCCCATAGTTTCTAGAGTTATCTTTGTTTTATAAAAATATGACTGTAAATGTTAAGCTGTTTAACAAGACCATTCAAGCGTGTGAGACATCACAGGCGTCAGCTAAAGCTTTTATCACAAAGGACAGGTCGACCTTAGAATATGACATCACTGGTCTCTATTCTGTCATTGAGCCTCTTGGGTAAGGAATGAATGACTTCAGATGCTAAATTATATTTAAAACTACTGGGATAGCATGAATAGTGCTGTCAAGAGAATGTCTATGCTCACCTGTCGTGGAAAGCACAGTGCTGGCAAAGAAGAGCGCAGATGTGAAATCCCAGTTCCAGCTAGTGGAGGCATTATTGAGAACCGACACTCCGTAATTACTCGCCTCTAATGCTTTGGCCAGAAACTCCTCCAGTCTTTCATCGGACAGACATTCATTGTCCTCTAGAAACTGCAGCTTCACGTTCCGAAGCTCCTGTCGAAGCTGCTCCTCATACGGCAGCTCCACCGCGGAGAACACCAATGCCCCGAATATCAGATACACCACATACGCCAGCACCAAGAAAACGAAATACCACGTAGACCTGTAACCTTCTATGACACGCACACACGAACCTCCCGAAAGACACTGAAGCATCGTCTCCGCGGCAAAATACGTGAGATAATTAATACAGGTAGTCCAATAACAGGAATTAAATCGTTTCTTACTAATAAATAAACTCCTGCGGCTGTCTTTAAGTTATAATTTCCTGTTTGTCTCCTGCCGGTATTGCGGAGCTGATGTGACGGGCGACCAGGAGCCGCGTTTACTAAACGTACTATGGTGAAATATTTTTGTTAATATTCATGAAGCTAACATTCGCCTGTAGAAGGTAACAACGAAACGTCAGCACTACCTAATGCATATTTATAGATACGCTTCGCCATTGGAAGTTTGCAACCGGCGTCAGCGTTTCCTGATTAATATTCATAAGATTGCCTTCGCCGTAGTAGATTAATATTTTGCGTCAGGCTCGTGACGTCTCGTTCCTCCGCGCCTCACCTTACGCAGGTCAGCTCTATTCATAACATTTATCACGGTGGGCACACCCAGTAAGGTAAACCTGAGGAAATTGCCTTTAGAAGACAGAGACGAGTAAGCAGCTCTCTCAAAGAGACAATTATATGTGAAAGCCCCAGTAGATTAGGCTAATAGCCAGTTTCTGTTAGAACAGGTTTGACATGCAGGTGGTGATTGGGGAGGTCCTATGGCATAACAAAACTTTTGAAAAGTGACCCCAAACTACAGTGTTGTTTGACCTTCCTAATATGCCTCCTCCTCAAAAAGCTTTTGGTATAGATATAGCCCAAACTCTTGTCTGGTTTCTGTGAAGAGCTGATTAATCTACATTTTAGCTAGGCCTACTACATCAGTGACCTTTTCAGTCTATTATCATCTATAAATATAAATGAAGCCACAGTATAAAAGTGGAATATACTGTAATAGTATCATAAAAGTAGTGCTGTTTTCGTCAGTATGGCTTAAAAAGGCCTATAAATCATACACTGGTAATCTTATAAATTCCAGAAAAAACATCAGTTTGATCACACATTAAACATTTGGTCCGGTTTTGGTATTCTGTTATCTGATTTACTGAAAATAGCTGACAAAAGAACAATCACAAAACATGTACAGAGCTAGGATTAATGTCAAGATTGTCATTAAATAATTACTTAATTTAGGTATTTTTATTACTATCATATAGCTAACACACATGGAATATCACAGAAATTGTATGGACCTGCACTTTTACAACATATATATATATATATTCAAGCGTGTGAGACATCACAGGTGTCAGCTATATTTTTGTTTGTTTGGGTTTTTTCCTTGTTGGAGCTGCCCTCATTCGCTTCAAATATTCACTTAGTTTGTTCCAGTAGAATTGAAGTCATGCAAGGTTGGAATGACATGATGATAGTGTTTTCAGTTTTTTGCGTGAACTGTCCCGTCAACTCATCACATCCTTGATTTAAAACATTTCTTCATTTCAAAAACATCACTCCACCCTGCGTGTCAGCATTACTTCAGGAGATGCATATCTCAATAAACCAGTCTGTGCACATTCTAAAGCAGCCGATGCACAATAGCAGATAGGCTAATGCATATGAGATCATCACTGCTTACGTTGACAAGTTCCTTGTAGGACTGTCTCAATTGTCATTGTACTTTTACCTTATTTAATAATTTTACAATCAAAAACTCTCTCAAACAATGCTCTTGTCATCGCTTTAATGCCAGATCGTGTGGGTGGATGACAGCTTGATGTAGCAGCTGTACTTCCTCTACCTCTTGCCATTCAGCATTGCTGCATCATTGGATGACAGTACACTTCATTCTTGATATTGAGCAGAAGGCATACTGCTAGAGCTTTATTTTTATATTCTGTTCTGTTCCTTTGGGTTATTTCTGGATGATCGAGTGAAATGTGAGACCTCTGGCCAGACCAGAGAGCCAGAAGTCAAGGTTGTGCACCCACAGGCTTAGACGCTGCACTCAGAGCCAATAATGTTATTGGGCCAATGTCTTGTTACACTGTAGTGATGTTAAAACTAATCTACTATGACAATTATTGACATAAATGTCACCGACAATAAGATTGATATAAAACTCTGTTATTCTTGATAAAATAATCATCATTTGCTGGCCATCCAACAACCATAGGCCTACTTTTACCTTTTAAACATTTATAACGCTGTCATGCGCCAAAACGTGTACTTTGTCCAAGCTCCTTTAGAATATGCTGAGCCATGGTCACACACCTTGAGAAGGCCATTAGCCTACTGGATGACAAATATGGGTCTTTCAATGTTTGAACCACTAGAATGACCACTAGAGGGTGCTCTGACTCCAAAAAGTAGGGGGAAATGTGTCTAAAAAGTGTCTAAATCTTGGTCTGTTTATTCTTCCAACAATTTTTTTTTTAATATAGCGAACTCGGTCGTTCACCTTAGCACGTATATTTGCATTCCTCTTCTGTGAGTGGAAAAATATATAAGTTTACTATACCACATCTGTAGAGTTATAGTCCTTTAAAATGTGTCTAACAATGTCAAACTTACACCTGGGTATAATTTATCGTTCCTGTTTTACGCCCCGCAGACCTTTGATGTTCCTTTGTCTACTGTACTTCTCGCCTGCTGTGGTAAGTGTTATATTTTAAAAGCTTGTGATTTCCATGTTTGGCCACTTTAAATACACTTTAAATACACAGGAAGTTGTTTGTAATGTGTTTTGAATGGTTGGATTGTGTTTTATGAGGCTACCATTAGGTTATCGCCTACTGTTTAGAGCTATTTTCACATGCTTATTCCATTATTCAAATGTAATTTCCGTTAATCATATTTTTCAGAACTCTTAAAAACCTGTGATATTTCCTATGTCAAAGGGAGGACACAGAATGAAGATTAATCGGTGGCTTTGTCGACACTTATGTTGATCTACACCTGTGCGCTGCGCATAACAGCAGAGAAGCATAAATGCTTCAAAGCATTCCAACTTCGTTTTAGTGCTTCACAGAAGGCCTTTTTCTTCCAGTTATTGGCTGAAAAAAAAAGACAGATGAAATATCTGTGCGCACATAGGGATTAAATGTCCTATTTGTTGAACACAAGAATTTCCCCAAAACCCAACATGAGATTACTTCATAAATCAAAGGAGATCATGTTGTGAGTCTCCACCTAACCTTGACATTAGTCTATCATTCGTCTTAACATGGCACAGCCTATTATTCACTGTAACCATGGCATAGCCTCTCAGACAGGACATGAGTTCACACGTGCAGAGCTCTCTAGCCAAAGTCAACATTCTGTCTCAATGGTTGGCATTTGTGTTTGTGCCTTCTCTTAGGGTTGTTTTGACCATCCCTGGGCTGTTGACCAGTTCCCAGGATTATGTTGCAGTAGTGCTGAAATTAAGATCAGGACGAATCTGACAGCTGGCCTCAGTGTTGTCATCCTTTTGTGATGCACAAACGCCCTGACGCCATGTTCCCGCCAGGCAGGCCACTCGTTAGCCGGGTTGCGTGCTTTGGCAGAAGCTGCCACTCAGCGTGTATGTTTTCAGCTGTAATTTTTGGGGAACGTCATTGATTGGGGCCACATGCTGCATATACGTGCATATGTTTCAGGTTGAGCGCAGAGGAAGCTTCCTGGCTCAACAACTTCTGCGGTTCACTTTCGACATGTAGGTTGTAGTCAGGACACAGAAAAGGCATCCCTGCCGGCATCTGGAAAAGACATCTCAGCCGGCAGGTCCACCCCACAGGGGCTCTTATGCTAGGTCCAGTTCATGAAGAGCTGGGGTGAGCAGCACGCTGCATTCTGTAGATTCCGTTGAGAATAAAGCCTGCATTACCTCCTCTGATTTATATCGCCCCCTTTTTAAGGCCACTGGCAGAAAACTCACTGGCATTCTTATATGCACTTCTGCAGTTTATGTTAGGAATCACAAAATAAAGAATTACTAAAATCGAGTATAATTTCCAATTACCGCTTTATGTCTCATGATCTATCTATCTATCTATCTATCTATCTATCTATCTATCTATCTATCTATCTATCTATCTATCTATCTATCTATCTATCTATCTATCTATCTATCTATCTATCTATCTGTCTGTCTGTCTGTCTGTCTGTCTGTCTGTCTGTCTGTCTGTCTGTCTGTCTGTCTGTCTGTCTGTCTGTCTGTCTGTCTGTCTGTCTGTCTGTCTGTCTGTCTGTCTATTTAACCAACCAACTATCACACCACATATTCATCCATCCATAGTAGTGCAGGTGAGTTTGCACAGTGTTCATTTGATAGTTGAAATAAAGTTAATGATTATGGGAAATCGATTAATTGTATTCTATCGATAGTATTTGACTGCTACTGGGTTTTAAATATGTAAGAGGGAAAAAAGAGAGGCTGGAGTAACCACAGAGCACATGAAGTTACAGTTTGTCTCAGTTGCTTTGGTGCATTTCTCAGATCAGAATTGAAATTCTCAAAACTACCTGTTCAATTCTCAGATCATTGTGTCACTTGTGCACATCAAAAAAGCAGTTTCTCATTTCTTTGAACAAGTTGCAAATGCTTACATCCATGCACATGATTATGTACAATACTCTTATATATATTATATTGGGTCTCTGTTAAATAGTCTAAGCCCCAACAACATTTAGGCATTAGTTCATAGCCTATAGTCTTTACAAGTTATCATAATATGTCTAGCATATTTTTATACTTTCTATATTTCCATTAGACTTTTTTCTAAATCTGTCCTGAATTGGTAAATTGCTTCCAGGTGAATCTTGACTTTCTCTAATGAAGGTGCTTCTCATAAAGCATCAACTAGCAGGTATGTATATATATATGCTCTGTCAATAAAATACAGTACAAACAGTAAGAGTGTGAATTTGAATCTTTTCCATTCTCTTGCAATTACACTCACACATACACTAAGATGTAACTTATTGACAATAATTGTCATCAAAACTTTAGCCATATTTTCCATCAGAACATCCCTCCAGAGTAGACTGTTATATTGACAACATATCTAAAGAATTTGACTGTCTTATCCGTACACAATGACACAAGGACTTGTCATTCTGATGACACTGACATGTTCATTGACACAGATATTTACTTTTGAGAGATGAACTAAGGATTTTGAGTAAGAGAGTGGCTTTTGCAGGTTGGTGTTTTGCTATTTGTACAAATTGTTTTGAGAAATGCACTTAGTGTTTTGCAAATTGTGAGTTTGATTCGAGAAATGTACCAAAGCGACTGAGAAAAACTGTAATAACTCTTAACATTTTGAGAGTCTGCTTCTTGGAAAGTGTTTCTAATTTAATCTGCCACCTACCTTCATGACCTCAACACCATTTGTGTGTGTGTGTGTGTGTGTGTGTGTGTGTGTGTGTGTGTGTGTGTTTTGAGTGCAGAGCTAATCAGCTTCACTTCTCAGACAGATAACTGGCTTGGTACACAGAAATGTAAAAAAGTCACTGGAGTTTGAAATGTGCTGAACTTCCTCTATGAGCTCATTTTACGGCCAGAATGTGGCAAAGTTAATATCCTCTTAATCTACCTTGAAACATACATCATCAATTTGCTATGCCTCTATACGACAACTGAAAAGATGCATCTGTAATATGCTCTGAAATGAATACTCTGTCTTGTGGTTCCCTGTATTTTTAAAACATTGAATCTGGCACCCTTGCATTAATTCATCTTTATTTGCCTGCCAATAGTGAAGTCAGACTGGTGTCTTTAATTAAGTTGTTTGCACTAACATCAAACGAACTTAAAATGAGCGTTACCTTTGCAAATGACTTATACCTTTATGTGAATGAATGAAACAGATGGGTTTTTCCATGTGGTTCCCTAATGAGCTGAGGAGTTCTTTGGAACAAGTTCTTTTAAACTCCCTTGGTCCTAAAAAAGAAGAAGGGGGGTTAAGGCATGTATTTTGACAGAATCTTGATGAAGGTTAGTTTTGTTTAGATGTAAGCATAAGAAAGCAATTTTTTTCGACTTTAGATTAAAGTTAAACTACAATTTTGAACTTTTCCCCCCTTCTGATTCTATATCTTGCTAAAAAAAAATGAGTCTGTCTGTTAGTAAAGTATGACTAATGAAGGTAAAGATGAATTCGTTTAGACGTTTCAGGGTCAGGAGATTTATTTAAATGTTCGCTTGAAATAACTTCGGACCTATAGGACAAACATGAGTAAGTCAGTGTAATTAAGCACATAATAACCATAGAGAGTGATTAGTGAGAGCTCAACCACTGTTTTGACAGTTTAGTTCCTCTTAACTCTATGGGTCTCTACAAAACAAGCTGTTGTTTTTGGCCGCAACACGAGTATTTGCTAAATGAACCTAAACAGTCACATAGCAGAACATGTGTGACAGACTTTTATTCTGCTATACTGGTCACTAAAATGTGCCAATTATCTGGTCACTAATATCTGCCAATTATCTGGTCACTAATATCTGCCAATTATCTGGTCACTAATATCTGCCAACATTAGTATTTGTTAGATGAACCTAAACACTTAATGTTTAGAACATGTGTGGAAGACTCTGCTATACTGGTCAGTAATATCTGCCAATTGGAAGACAACCAATTATTTTTTAAATAAATGTTCCAAAATAGATGATCCTATCAGATATTTGATAGGATATTTGACAACCCCCACCCCCCACCCCACACAAAAAAACAAAAATGTAAAAAGTCAATGGGGTCCAAAACACAAAGTTAAAGTTAAAAACATTATTGAAAAAATAATTTGCTCTGTCTCTGTTGTGTTCTATCGAGGAAAACTTGTTAACATTTTTGCATTGTGTGATAATTAGTTTGTTCACCGCCCAAATATTGAGGTCACTAAAAACAACTGGGTGGTCCACATTACATCACTGTATTGTCTTTTATCTTATGTAACCACTGCATCTTTTATGTGGTCTCAGCAGATGATAATAGAAGTTCGTAAACCCTAATCTTTGCCCTGAATTTCCATAAAATATATTTTACTGCAAAACAGGCCCATCTTTCCGCATATGGCAGGCTTGTGTTTCTGAAAGAGGAATTCTAAAAAACATGAAATGGAAAATGTTTTCTTATCTGCTTGCTTGGCCTCTGCAATATTCTCCCAAAACAAGATGAAAGTATAATATTTTAAAAGATGATTACATTTTCGAGTGACTAATTTGCAAGAAGTTATTTTGCATCTTGAGAGGAAATGCACTGCTCAGATGGCTGTATTTTAATGTTCAAAAACAACACTGGACCGCTCTATTCATCATGACCCATTAATCTTCTGCACTTTACTCTTGCTGGAACAAGAACGACAATAGCAGACAAAATCATTTTAAAAACATACTGATGTGATGAAAGAGCTTTGATGAAAGAGTCATTCTGTCTGCGCACTTAAGACCTGCAGTGATATTTCTAGGCCACTTTCCCAGTTTTGTTAGGTCTATGGATTTTAGGAAATTGTAGTGCTGCTATAGTTTTGCCTTCTGCACAAGATATAAAGGTGATAGTGTGAAACTCCATTTAGTATAGTAAACTTTTGATCTGAACTATCAATTATCTCTCCGCAAACAATATAAAATTTAGGACCATCAGGGTGGATTTTCCATCTGGATTGGTCTTCGAAAAAATGAATGGGCCTTGAGCACCAAAATCAGCATTTTAGGATAAGTAATAAATAATGTATTTCTACAATAATATGTTGCATTCTACAAGTACACTATATTCCCGTTTCCACCTAAATTACCTGGAACAATTTGTCCCAAGAACTTTTTTCACAGGAACTCTTTTCCTCCAGACCAGCTGCCATCTGTGTTTCCATTGCAGTCTAAAGTACCATAAAGATTAGTCCAGTGATGTAGGACACTGCAACTTTTCAGTTCCCCCTGGATTTTGTCCTTCACATAACAAAATAAAGCCTGAACCTAGCTTAAAAAAACTGAATCTAGTCGTCGGATAATCAGTCGTATTTTTGACAATTGTTCTAGAAGCGCATTTGTGAGGTCAGACACTGATGTTGGACTAGAAGGCTTGGCTCGCGGTCTCCACTCTAATTCATCCCAAAGGTGTTCTATTGGCTTGAAATTTGATTGGATCTATCGGGTTGAGCCATAGAAGTGATTGGAACACCTGAATTCAATGATTTGGAGTGGTGTCCCAATACTTTTGGCAATACAGTGTATAATAAAAACACACAAATCACTGTTTTTACTATATTTTGATTCAAAATTAAAGCCTTGATGAGCAATACAAATAATGAAACTAACATGAATACTTTTACCGATCCCAAACGTTGGAACTGTGGCCTGTGTTTGTGTGTCTGTGTGTATTTATATACTCAACGATTTTCATTATTATCCTTGTGAAAAAAATGTTTTAAGTAAAATTTAATATAGATTTTTCCTACTGTTCTATTTTGTTTAGAAAAATAAGAAATTATTGTCGTTATACTGTTTCATAAAAACACAACTGCTATATTCTCTATATCCATATTTCTTTTTCATAATGATTAACCTGCATGCACTAATGCATTCAAATATATTTTTCTGAACAAGACAAGAGGAAATGTTGGCAGATTGATAGCTTTTGTTGGCTGTACTTCAGTAAATATCTTCCCAAACATTATAAGAACATCTCTGTAATATTGAAAAAAGTATCCATGTGCATTTTATATGATTTTATTGAATGCTTTATAAAAAGTGAAAAGGTAAATGGATCTTGGTGGTTCCTGATGGTTGTTGTACAAAATAGTAAAAAACACTGTGGTCCAGCAATATCTCAAGTGTTTCATTTTATTACCTAAATGCTTCAATCATGTAAAATATTACAAAAGCATTCATTTTTAATGATGCTTTCCTGAAACATAGACTAAATAATTTCTTAGAAGCTTCCTCTGAGATCTCTCTCTCTTCCTCTATTTCAGTTTTGTGTCTGTCCTTGGAACAAGAGCTACGTCTTATATCTCCTCGGGAGACACGCAGCTCAGCTTCCTCCACATGAAAATTACGGCAGAAGCATTAGCACCATAATGCTGTCTGTGTGATTGGGTTTGCAGTGTACCGTGAGCGCAGCTGGATCTGTTTATAGGCCTACTAAATAACGGTAACACAACATCCAAGCGTTAGAGAGACTCATTTATGTGCACCAAGGATGGCATATTTCATGATGTTCTCAATGTCTAAAATCTTCTGCTTTCAAGAACCACACACTTCCCACATGAAATGTGATCAGAATCAGCTTCAGTTCCTCCATATGCGTTTCTCCATGTCTGTTAACAAAAATGTCTGTTTTCCTCTTACTATATGGCCCAGTCATTAGATTTAACACAGCACTTCCCCTTAATTATGCCCTAATTGCACAGTTGTGTCCGCTTGCATGCACACGAAAACACACTCGCATATCTTTACCACATCAGCCTCCAAAAACTTATGCTCTCCAGCATCTGAAAGCAGTGAAATATGGGCACTATTTCAGAGACAAGAATTACTAGAGGACAGCATGCCGCCTTAATTCTACCAAGCACTGTTTTCCTCTAAATGCTCCAAAAGAGAGCCTAAAGGATCACCAGATGGAAGACAGAAAAACACTACCAAAATTGGACATGGTTAGAACATTAGGGACGATTTTTAGTAGTCCATGTCTTTATTTTCAAGAATAAATAAACCACAAATTAAAATTAATTTTATTAATTATTAAGAGTAGGTTCCTTAAAGATGCACTTGGTATTTTGTATGTTGCAGTGGCAACTTAGTCTTAGCAGCATGGATGTATAGCATAATGCAAAAATATTGTTTTTGGTTCTTAATGCCATTGCAGAAATGTACTAAATACAGTCAGCCATGATTCATTTATTCTGTGAGCAAAAATAAATGAAATGGTGTTACTGATGAAAAAGCAGACACTTTGGCCTCTATGTAATATTGGTCCCACTTTATTTTAAGTGGCCTTAACTATATGTACTTACATCAAAATAGGCACAGGTGTGGTGGTATGGGTAAGTTTAAGGGTAGGGTTAGGTGTAAGGGAAGTGCCAACATTGTAACTAGAAATGAATTACAGATATAATTACATGCAGGCAGTTTTCAAAATGCAATGTACAAACAATAAGTGTATTGTATCAAATTATTAATTAAAATGTTTGTACAAAGTAGTTAATATAGTACTTACCTAATATAAAGTGGGTCCATAATATTTATGTATTTGAATAGCATATACAATTTCTATCCATTTGGATTACATGTAACTTAAACTAATAAACTTAATGTGATGCATATTTGTCAGTCATACATAAATGATGCAAGGAACAGGTAAAACTTCTGCAGTGCTAATACACTTAATTAAACAACAACTGTTTGCATATTTGTCATCTTAAATAATGATTAAATATAGCTTGTTCCACAGCTAACCTTATTTGGTAACATTTAATTTTTACAGTGTCCGTTACATATGTTACATGCACTGTAACAATAAATTATGCATGATTACATGCAACTAACCCTCAACCAATCCCAAACCTAACCCTATAGTAAGTGCATGTTAATTAGTAGCAATCACTCCTTAAATATATAATTACACTGTAACAATAACACCTTAAAATAAAGTGTAACCCCTTATTTTCTTTTACCGGAATAAATGTAAATGTTTTCACAATTACCAGATTCATGCTGATTCTAAGCTATTTTAATACAATATATCATGTTGATATGTGCAGATGCATGACCTATGCCATAACCTTTTTTTTTTTTTTTTGAGTGCAAAAATCAATCATTTATGTATGACTGACAAATATGCATCATATTAATTGTATTACTTTCTTTATGATATACAAATAGATGGAAATGTTATATGCAACTCAAATACACATATCATATCTTTAGGGCTAAATATTTTGTGTGTGCATGTGTGTGTGTTTGCGGACTCCTTAAAACTATATTAGACTATATTTGTGTATATAATTTTATTGACAAATAGTGATTTCATCAAATATTTGCCATGAAAACACGTGAGAAAAAAAACAACAACAATTGTTAGTTAATACAAACACAAATGATAAAAATGTAATTAGCAGCAAGCCTGTAGACGAATCTTGAATCCAACATCTAATGAAGTGCTTCATGTTAGGCAGTGAATGCAACGACTGTAAATGAAACAAGTTAATTGATTTAAAGCATGTATATGAGAGACATAATATATATTCCCTTATCTCATTTAAATAAGAAAGAAATTTATATTAAATCTCTCTAGCATTTCCTGAATGGCGCTTATTGAATATAAAGGCATACAAGAGGGTTCTGGTAGACGGGGATACTGCGAATATTGCTGGTTCATTGCCAAGTTAGGCTGACCTAGAAACTGGAGAGTTACTGAGATCACAATCCTGGTTTGTCACCATTGTACCTGTGAGAGCAAGGAAAGTCTCTGCTGCTGGGGTCACTGAGGGCACGTGTTAAGCATTGGTTACTTTCATGCAGCCTCTGTAGTTTAATAGAAGAAATGTGAAACACCTTCTGAAATGTTCAGGAATATTACATTACAGTTCCTCTTGTCACATTCACTTTATGTAGATACATACAGTAATAGCCAATGACGGAGCCTTACTGACATGAATGCATTTTGAGAACATATGCAAAACATCTTTTTAAACCTCATTTGTAAAAAGTTGTCAATGTAAACAAATAAATAAGTATTTACAATTTATCAGCAAGGGATACACAATACAAAAAGAATGTTAACTAATAACCAGAAAAAAGACAAATAAGTTACAGTAGATAATAGAAAATGTCTGAATATAATACATCTCCCCTAAACGCTTGCAACAAACACAAAAAGCACAAAATGTTCTCCATAGGAATGACTAGAAAGACATATAAAAGAATAAATGATATGAAATGAAAAACTATAAACCCTCAACACGCCTTGGGTTTATATTCAAGATGGCAGGACTCGTTGTAGCATTACAAATATTATTTGTGCAACAATTAACTGAGAATCTAAAGCAATGCTGACCAAATATTTGCTTCCATTCGCACTTGTCCAGCAGACGGTGTGTTCACCGCTTGAAGACACCGCTTGGTCTGTTGATTTGCAGGCTCTTATTGCAGAATGCCTCGGTTTCTTCTTTTACAAATTAAGGCACTACATTGATCCGGTTTGCTTTCATCAAAAAAGTTCATGACAGGAGATACAATATGTACTTCAGTCACACTCAATTATCTGCAAAAAGAAAGAAAATGATCAATAACAGAAAAAAAATCAAGATTACCGGATATTGGAAGAATTTTGGAAGTCAAATTTGTTCACCTCTGCATTCATATTTGAGGTCAGAGAAGAAGACGGCCTCCTGGGAGAAAACAAATAACCCAAGTCTTCCACCTGCAAACGTCTTGTCATAAATGGGACCTGAGTCTGCCATGATCTGCTTGCCTTCATACACAACAACCCTGGGGAAAATTTATTTTATAAACATATTTTTATAAATATACATTTGTATACATTATATACACAGAGAGAGAGAGAGAGAGAGAGAGAGAGAGAGAGAGAGAGAGAGAGAGAGAGAGAGACAGACAGACAGACAGACAGACAGACTATATGATAATATATAAATGTGATTTATACAATTGTATACGTTGTTTTTACATAATATAATTATATATTACATTTTTATATTTTTTTACTGTGTCATAATTTCATTATCATATATTATATCATATCTTGTTATATTATATTTGTATTAATAATGTTATTGAAAAGTATATACAAAATTATTTACTATATTATATTCTATATTATGTTAAAGACAGACAGACAGACAGACAGACAGTGTGCTGCTGACTTAAACAAGATGGACGTCTATACCTAATGAAGCCAGTCTTGGGTCTGTGGATGAGATGCCAGCGGTAGGCAGTATAGTCTTTCCAGCCGATATTCTTCGGGTCATGCCACAGAGTGCGTACCTAAACGATGCATTGTAAAGCCATTCATAATTTTAAGCACTAAGACAGACAGCACTGCTTTGAATTAAGGGAATTTATTGGACAGTTTATTGTTAGTAATGGCATAAAAAGAGAAATCTGTCAGGACTAATAAAAGTGAAGAGAGAGTTCACCTGTTGCTTGGTGTTGCCTGTGTGCCATAATGCATTGCGTAGATTTTCCCCAGTGCCTGTGGTGGAGTTGACCACTTTGAGAGATACGCCAGAGATGCCAAACGCCTTTGATGGCTTGTCTTCCCAGTACGTCTGCGTGATCTGTTTCCACATTACGACGTAAAAACGCCGGCTAGACTGGTATCCAAACACAAAACCTGCATAGTCATCATCCCTGTCTGTATTCACATAGAAGGTCCCGCTGAAATCCACAGCGCTGAACTCATCAAAGCCTGTCGTGTTGCGCAGAAAGACCAAGATCCAAAATCAATATTGGAACGTTTCACCTTTTTATGTATGGAAATGTTTGCCTTACAGCTCACTTACCCACTGCAATGCCAGGGTCGGAGTTGGCAGTCTGCACAAGCTCTTTGCCCTGGTTCCGGACCACCCAGTTGGGATCAATCTGCGTGGTTCCCTTGGGATCGAGGTGAACCATTTGAAACTTCCGGAAGTCTGTGATACTGATGCCGTTGTTTTCCGGGCACGCGTCAAATATATCCGGGACATTGTCATTATCGAAGTCATTCTCACAGGTGTCACCACGACCATCACCTGGGAGAAAAAAATAATAATGTTTAAACCAACGGCTTAACTGCAATGCTTGCCCTCCATCTTGAGTGTCAAAGTAGGTTAAAACAGGCAATTTAAAAAAACAAATCATTATGAGCTCATGAGACATATGAGGCCGTATACACTCCTCGTGCTAAGATATAACCACTTATAATCAGTGTAACCACTTCATAAAATACTCAAAGCCACTGACCTAGAAAATACAAATTTAAGCTTCAAAACATTCAATCATTTGATCTGCAAACTACTGGCATCATAGTGCAATCCTAGCCAAGAGGTACTTTAACTTTTGGAAAACTGGAAAACAATGGCTTTTCCCAAAGCTTTAAGATTGTCTCTCTAAAGCCAACAAAACCTCAAAGATCTCCAATCTCCCCACAGACCGTGACGGCTTCAGCTAGCACTTGGAGTTCAGAGGGCCGTTGAAATGAACACCCTTTGGAATGCCAAGGCAAATTTCACCCCACTTAAATTTCAAATCCACTTTATAAAAGAAAACCCAAGCAGTAAGCATGGCTTGACAACAGAGAACTTATTCCACCATTATACCATTTAGGCTTAACGTCAAACTGTATATGTGTGTGTCTAAAATTCCTCATAAAACACAAAGAGACGGGGACTACTGCAACTCTCCGGCGTTTCTGATGCCAGCGAGAAATTTACGCTTTTCTTATCTGCCTGCTTTTCATGCCTTGTCTTTGATTTTCTTTTTTATGGGACAGATTCTTGGACGACGCTCATAGGAAATATGAACAACGTCCAAAACAACAGACGCTCGCATGACACAAAAATTGAATGCAGGATTGTGTATTGAGACAAACAGGTGTGAGGAGCCCAGAGGAAAATTCTGGATGTTGTTTATCGGTTACCTCCATTCTCTGATATTCTGCAGAACAAATGTTCACATGGCGCTTCAGCGCCAATGCCATATATCAATAATTAGACACATCATTATTTCCACACATTCCTTACTCTGGATGAAATGGTAAACAGCAGAAGTGAGATATGATATGAGTGCACAGTAAGACGTGCTAATGCAGTGGTTCAAAAAAGTAAAGTTTATGTAGATATATTTAAATGTTATATTTGAATATTTTAATTGATTTGTATTAAATTTAGACTATTTTAGGCATTTTTTCATAAACCAGGATTTTTTTTACCTACAGATAAAAAAAATGTTTGGGCCAATAACTGACATGCTAATAATTTATCATACAAACCTACTTGATTATTATTTCAATACTATAATCAGAGACCAAAATAAGGAGTGTCTAATTCTATGTAGTATGTTTAACAGTGTTTTACCATCAGAGTCCTGTTGGTCCTTGTTGGAAACTAGTCTGCAGTTATCACGGTCATCAGGAATGCCATCATTATCATCGTCAAAATCGCAAGCATCTCCTTTCCCATCTCCGTCGTGGTCGGCTTGGTTAGCATTGGATATGTATGGACAGTTATCCATGTTATTTTGATGGCCGTCTTCATCTATGTCTTGGTTGTCATCACACTGGTCTCCAATTAGATCATTATCTACATCCGTCTGCAAACACAAAATGGTAACATTCTTAAAAAAATGAATGAATAAGGATATTTAAAAGCAGTCAGTCTCTGTTTTCCTCCAGACCTGTTGTGGGTTGTGGACTAAGGGGCAGTTATCACACTGGTCTCCGACACCATCTATATCCGTGTCTTTCTGGTCTGTGTTATAAATGAGCGGGCAGTTGTCTCGCTCGTTTAGAATCTCTATAAACAGAAATAAGAAAAGAATATGTGTTTCAAACATCTGTTGCATTCTAAAAAGAGTCACAATGATTATAAAAGGCAAATCAGAGCTTTTTGTACCATCTCCATCCATATCAATAGAACAGGCGTCTCCTTCCCCATTGTTGTCAGTGTCGGTCTGAGCAGGGTTGTGTTCATATGGGCAGTTATCACAGCGGTCTCCAACATCATCCTTGTCATAATCATACTGCCTGGGGTTATACATCAAGGGGCAGTTGTCCTGGAAGAAATATATCATAAAAGCATACATGTGTGAATATGAATACATGTTGGTAGCGTGAACACAGATCCATAAACTAAATCACATGTACATGTACTAAATCTTCCTCACCCTTTCATCCACAATTTCATCGTTATCATCATCTTTATCACAAGCATCTCCTTGCCCATCATTGTCAAAGTCCTCCTGACCAGAGTTGGGTAGAGTCGGGCAGTTGTCCTGCAGAGATTGCAGAATAAAGTTTAATGTTAATTACAGAAACATATCACAGAGCAAGCATGACCAATGGATATTAATATGGAGGAACAGAAAAGGGCTTTTCACAATTGAAATTGTGAAGTTTATATACATTGCGCAGTGTTTACGTAACTGCCCAACGCGAGTGAATATAAATACGATTTGTTGTCGGTTGCTAAGCATTCAGTTGCAACATTCTAACACTGGATCGTTTCACACTGTACAAATTTGGCATCGCAATGCAGAGTTAACACGGGTTCATAACACCCTGTGTAAAAAGCGGTGCTAACCCCGCATCTGTTCAGCGTCAGTTTAAGTCAATCACTGCATCCATGTTCACTTGATGTCAGCTGACTCCGCTCACTCTACAAACTCTCTCACTGCTTTTACTCTCACTACTTCTGCTGTCATACGTGATGTAATTGTGAAGTCTAGCTCTACATCCTGCCAGCTTGACCCTACTCTGACTGTTTTGCTTAAGAGGTGTGTTTGTGAAGTTGAACCTTTCATAACACATATTATACATTCTAGCTTAACATCTGCTATTGTTCCAGCAGAATTAAAACTGTCTCTGTGACCCCCATTCTTAAGACACCATTCCTAAGTAAAAATCTGGAAAAAGTTGTGGCTTCACAATTGAGATCAATCTTAATGGCCTATTTGAACCATTTCAGTCAGGATTTTCCTCGTCACATAGCGCTGAAGCTGCTCTTCGTTTGGTAAATGATATTCTTCTGTCTATGTATTCAGGGTTAAGAAAACATTTAGATTTTTCTGGATCTTAACTCTGCATTTGAAACAGTCCACCATGAAACACTAATTTCTCGCTTTTCTAATATTGGTATCTCTGGTTCAGCTATCTCTTGGCTCATCTCCTAGATCAGCGACAGAAAATATTGTATCACCATACAAGGGTATATGGTAAATCTGCCACTGCTCCGCTTTCACAGGGTGTTCCTCAGGGCTCAGTTCTCGGTCCACTTCTGTTTGCCATTTATATATATCCACTTCCTAACATCATATGCAGGCATGAACTGACATTCAAATCTACCTCACCACCAGCTCTGATAGGCCATCCTTGCCTGACTCACTCACTGCATAGGGATATCTAGCATTGAATGTCCTTAAATATCCTTAAACTAAATAATAACAAAACTGAAATACTGATTATTGGCTCTGCAACCTCAGTAAAAAGGTTGTTAATCCTTATGTTAAACCTTCTTCATCTGTCCATAATCTTGGTGTCTTATTTGACTCAGCTCTATCTTTTGCCTCTCACATCTCTTCTGTTGTTAAAAACTCTTTTGTCAATTTTTGTAATATTGCACATCTTCGATCTTCTCTCACTATGGCTGATGCTGAAATCTTAATTCAAGCATTTATCACATCCCGTCTGGATTATTGCAATGCTCTATTTCTTGGTCTTCCTAGTATGTTCAAAACTCAGTCCTCACCTCCACCAGGCATTCTGCTCACATAACTCCTCTACTGCATGATCTTCACTGGCCACATGTGGCATCACTTTAAGACATTACTTCTAACATTCAAGGCATTAAATGGTCTTGCACTTCCATATCTGTCTGATTTACTCCACTACTCTCCTGCTCGGTCCCTCAGATCATCTGAGCTTGGTCTTTTGTTCACTCCTGGTTTCTGGCTGTCCACTGTAGGTGGTAGGTCATTTAGTGTCAATGCTCCTAAATTATGGAATTCACTTCCCCTACCATTACCTAATATATAATCTCTGTCTACCTGCAAGACTCAGCTAAAGATATATTTAATTTGAATTTTAAATAATGTGGCTATATAACACCTGTGCTTGCATTGTGTATGTGGGTGTGTAAATGTACTTTTAAGTTCATTTTGAGCCTTAGCTGTCACACTAACGCTTTGCTTATGTGTGCAATGTGAACAGGTCTTACTCCAGAAACCATCTAATAGTTACACATATCAAATGAACCACATCAAATCACCCTCATGCATTACTATGAATTTCAAGTTTCTTCTGCTATGAGTACTCAATTCTTCATTGTGTGCATTACCAATATTTTCCTTTATTTGCTATGTGCACATATTTTATCCTTTATTGCTTTCTCGCTTGGCTCTCTTGGGTTCCCAGGCTTCAGATCTGTGATGTCTTGCAGATTCTGGTCCTGGTTTTTCTCCACGGTGTATCATGACATAATCAAGCAATTATCCATCACAGGAGAAGAATGATGTAATTATTACTTTTGCTCTCCCTCCCTTTGGCTAAACATTTCACCACAAAGACATTTAAGGGATATAAAATATATGATCCCAAAAGGCACAATAGACAGTAAACACTGGGCCAAATCAAAACATTCCTCTAGTTCATGGTCACTGGGACCCCTGCCTGACTTGATGCCATTGTCCTGTGGGGTTTATTAAGGTGAAACGATATTTCTTTCCATTTTATATTTCTTAGAAACCATCTAATAGCAGTCACCAGCTAAACCCTAGGGTGAGGCATGATTTAAATTAAACAAAACCAATGAATCAATGCACAGTCTACATTACTCATAGCAATAAACTCACCAGAAAACATATTGACTTCAATGTATTAGACGGTGTGTGCACCCATGACACATACCGGTGTGTGTGCAGTTCTATGCAGTGTGTGTACAACTTGTGTGTGTAGTCTCGGCTTGCAGCACGCTCAGGGTGCTCTCGAGGGGGTCACCTGCAGCGAATGCGAAAAGCTGCTGCTCCGAGTGCTGCGCTCACGGCTGGCCTGTTGAGGCAGCGCCGATCATGGGGCTCACAAATGGATTTCTCGCAACGGGATGTGGGCATGCTGAGGCATCCTCCCACTCCTCGTCCGAGGAATCAATAGCTCTCCCGCCTCGTGCAAAAGCCCGCAATGTTGCTTCTTCCCGTGAGGTGGATAATGAGCAGTGTTGTCTGATTCTGAGTGGTCAGATCGGCTCAGCATTGAGGCGGATGAAGTGCAGGTGGATTCACCTCTTCACCCTCCTATTCAAGAAGAGCTAGTCGATGTGTTGACCCGCGCTGTGGCCAAGTTAAGCATTGATTGGTCACAGGAAAAGGTTGAAGTCCAGCCTGTGAGCAAGTTGGATGGACGTTTTTTCAAAAAGCGGGCTCAGCCACCACGCCAGGCTTGCCGTTTTGGCCTATCGAATCCGCCAGTCCTGGATTTCGGTTGTGTCATCGGCATGTCTGAGTCTGGCTAGGGGGCGTTGCCTCGTGTCGAGGAGGAACTAGCAAGCTACCTGTCTCCTGGTGCTCGTGTCCTAAGTGTGCCTGGAGGCCAGCTTCACAGTTGGGCGGGCGTGATATGGTGTGGCATAGTGGGTATTTCGTTCCCCAGAGTGTCGTCACAATGACGCAGTGCGAGTTCCCTCGATAAAGGGAACGTCTCGGTTTATGACTATAACCCTTGTTCCCTGAGAGGGAATGAGACACTCTCTTCGCCACACCTTCTCACGTGAGAGCGCCTGCTTCATCACAAAGCTGTCTCTACTATGTGCCAGCGTTCTCTAATAGCTTCCAGGTATGCTTTCACATACTACATCAGTACGCAGCACCAATCAGGATCGGTGACAGATTTCATTCATGCTTCAGACGCGCTACACTGGGGCGTTCCCCAAAGTGTCGTCACGATGCCCTCTCAGGGAACAAGGGTTATAAACATAACCCAAGTTGTTTTTTGTTTTCAGGGCAAGACAATCCTGTTCAGCTTCCCAAAGAATGTAACCTTAATGGACAGTGCATGGAGTTAATTTTTCTGGAGCAGCAAAGGAGTTGTGCAAATGTTTATGTTTGTTCCCTGCATTTCGGCGATGATTGTTTTATAAACAAGGCCCAGTTCAACTACGGATTTGCAGATCGTCTAATGTTAAAAGATGGAGCGGTCACAATGGTAAAGGTTCATAATCATGCTTTGGAACCACAGACGGTGAGTAAAACTGCTTCCAATGTCTGTGTGTTGTTGGCTATCGGCGCATAAGTGCACATCAAGTAAACAACACGAACGTGACTCTTTAGTTCCGCCCACATGATACCGCTCAGTTTTATTTGGAAAGACTCTATACAGCAGATCTGCCTTTTATATTATTTTAAACTACAACTAAAGACTTTTCAGATATATGAATAATGCAGTACTACTCTATAGGTACTAAAGAATGTCACGATATTGACAGATATTGTGTATGATATACCCCTTTAAATGATTTATACATTTTTGCTATAAAATTTACATCTGGTCCCAAATGGAGGGCATGACACTGGTTAATCGTGAGTTATGTAGTACCTTTTTGCAATGGTAGGTGGCATTTGCTCCACACGCAAGGTCCTGGTTGGGCCATCCATCCAAATCAAAGTCCTCTCCACAGATGATTCCATCTCCAGCATAACCAATACGGCACTCACACTTATACATCGGGTCGCTGAAGTGACTAAGGAAGATGCATTCACCATACTTGTGGCAACTGTGGCTGTTGTCCTTACAGGGGTTGTAGGGTTCACACACCTATTCATGAGTGGGGTAAACAGATACTGAAATGAAGCAGAACCTTGAGACTCTGAGGGTATCGGCTGCAGGATGGACATAAATTAGCCGCCTGGTACGTGGTATGTGAGGTGATGTGTGTGACTGACCTGTTTGTTGGTTTTAGCTGACTCCACTCCCATGCCGTAGGGCTGAGTCCCTTTGTAACGTGGGGGGCAGGGGAGACAGTGGAATCCAGGGTCAGTGTTCACACATTGCTGTTGGCCACCCACCTTATGGCAAAGATCTGAAACCATATCACACTGCACAAAGGAGGTAAAAGAGAGAGAGAGAGAGAGAGAGAGAGAGAGAGAGAGAGAGAGAGAGAGAGAGAGAGAGAGAGAGAGAGAGAGAGAGAGAGAGAGAGAGAGAGAGAGAGAGAGAGAGAGAGAGAGAGAGAGAGAGAGAGAGAGTGTTACAGTGAGTTATACAAGGATCAGGATTGCCAGATTTTATATATATATATATATATTACTGCAGGTTCTTGCACATGCAAAACTAATTGCATTGTTAAATACATTGATTTGCGCTCATATAACATTATATATCACTTCAGGTTATGTTAATTTGTTGCAGACAGCCGTTTGGTTTGAAAGTGATTTCTGAGTTAAGCAGAGCTTCATAAATTTTTACTCTATTGAAAATAGATAATGGATACATTTTTGCTTTTTGTGTGGTTGCTAAAGCATTGTTAGGCAGTTGCCATGTTACAATAACTGGCCCCTTAGTCTCCAGGATGTTCTGGTTTCTAGATATGGCTTTGGTTCCTTCCTCCATGTAAATATATGTGATTTTTTTACCAGTTTTATCGTCCACCAATTGAAAAGTTTAGAAAAAACCAATGCACACCTCTCTTCAACAAGCCCCGTGATCATTCGTGTCTGGAGTAGCACAAACATGAAGGGCAAGTTAAGGTGTATAAGTTAAGGTAATTTTAATATCCACGTGAATGGGAATATCACATAAGGTTTCGCATCGGGTTTAGTGAATTTGCTGCATTAATCAACAGAATTTGGTTTGAAAGAGACTTCTATGTAAGCTGTCATTCATACATCACTACACTCTTGGCAATAGGATTTACAAATAGTTGGAAACATTTAGGATATTGTAAGTACTCAACTGAACAAAATATTTAACACTGGTCTAATGGTTTTTGTATATATTACTGCAAAAATACTACATAGTGCACCTTTAAAAACTATTCTCGTCGCTTCATAAAATTATTGTAGAATGACTGTTTACACCCATAGACCATAAAGTGGACAAGAGAGACATTAAAATATCAGTTAGGTGTCATCCTCGCCTCATTGTGATCTGATTGAACAGGGCCTTTGTTTACCTCATTGACATCCTCACAAGAAGTTCCATTGCCACGGTAACCATTCGGGCAGGGCCCACACTCCCAGGATCCATCAGAAGCTGTGCTACACTCGACCCCAGAGAAGCAAGGGTTCGAAAGACAGCCGTCTGTGAAATCAACACAGTTCTTTCTTACTTCTCTAATGCTAAGGAAAGAGATGTTAGGAGTTTGAAAAGGAAAGGCACTTTAACAAGGCATATATTCCTAAGTTTGTTTTTCTTACCAATTGGACACTCCTGTCGGTTGCATACTTCATTTTCAATGGAGTCTCCAAGACACTTCCTTCCTCCATGCTGTGGTTCAGGGCTGTTACACTCTCTAACACGACTCTTCAGACCCCCTCCACATGTTGCTGAACACAATGCCCAGGAGACCATGGACCCCAGCCACCATCAACTAAATGGAGAAACAAGCACATGTGGTGAAATTTCCGACTATTAGATGTCGCAGGCCAAAAGTTTGATTCACAAATTTGTCTGCAGTGACTCAACGACCCTGGAGGGCATTTACAGCATCTGTTTTGTGACCTCATGAAATTAATGTTTATATTATTGCATAATGTAAAGCACTAGGCTGTTTTTATTGTGATAATGTCCATCTGCTTGTTATTCATCTTTGTTTTGTATTAATCTGGCTGTTATTTAGTTTTATTGTGCCCTTGATCAGCTCATGCAATTTTAAGATAGAGTAGTGCCAACTTCAAAGAACAGATATTGATATTCATGTGATGAAACTAACTAATAAATACCATTTTTTAGATTTAAATTAACTTGGATTTTATTTTGGAACCCTTGATATGTTATGTAACACCTCTAAAATAATGCAATCTGTGTGCTTGCACATTCCCTGCTAATGTGGAAATAACAAATAAATGCTCAGAATATTAAGGCACAATGCACATAGCTCTCCCTCCTCTATTGCTGCTGTTCGCTAAAAGTTAGCCCAGATCCTAAACATTCAATATCCCTGATTTCAGAGTGTTTCCAGGCATCTGCTGTGTCTCCGAGGGGAATCTCATTAATTGGCCATGTCATAAGTATCTTTGCCATAATCCTCTGATGAACAAATTGCCCAAATCTGTGTAGCGTCCCTTCTCTAATGATAATATAAGCCATGGAAAGACTGACATCATTCTCTCTATGTTTTCCAGTTAAGATCTGAACAGCTGGGTGGATAAGATTGAGTGTGTGTAGTTGGGCTCAATCTATGGGGGTTGAGCTTTAAATTTTGTAGGACTGTTACTTGTAACAGTGTTAAATTTGTTCAATGGTGCTAACACATTTATTCAATTTTACATGAAATTTAAATATGCAAACCCTATTTGTTTCATTGCTGGGATGTAACACTCACTCGGACAAGGGTCTGCGTGGCAGCTCTGTGTCTCTCGTCCGTCACCTTCACAGTCTTTGCCACCTCTTTGTGGAACGGGAGCATTGCAGTGACGGATACGTGTGATCAGTCCCTCCCCACATGTCACAGAGCAGGACGACCAGGGAGACCATAAGCTCCAGCCACCATCCTGACGAACTGTGAGTGCAAAACAATGTTACTACTAAGCGCGCTATGAAGGACCCATGAGAAGTTACCACACAGAGAATGCTTGTATTCATACCTCTGCGGTCACATTTTCCCAAACTGCACTTGCGCGTCTGAATCGAGGGTCCAGAACATGTATTACTTGTGTCATCACAAGAGCGCCCCCTCTGTTGAGTGCCGCTCCCACACGTGACTGTGCACTGAGTCCACTCTGACCATGGAGACCAGCCGTCCTCACTGTCCATTGCTAGACATATACAAGACGCATACAACATCATGAGAAAATATACCAAATTTAAATGCTTTATTTATTTTTTTACACGTCGCATGATTTATAACTTTGTAAAAAAATAATAATAATAATAATTAACATTATTAATAAATGCTGTAGTAGTGCAGTTCAGTATTAGATCATATAACTAATAAAACCTTATTGTAAAGTGTTACTTCAAAACTATAGAAAAAACAACTGGTTGCACTTACGAAGGCACACTGGACAGCATTCACCATCGATGAAGGAGGGACTGGCACATGCCACTGGAGGGCAAGTGATCTGACGACAAACAACTTTTCCTTCTTGGCAGGTACATTTCGTGCAACTATCCACAATCCAGTCCTCTTTGTCCTCAAACATACGGCCATCTTGCCAACACATGCTCTGTTCCGAAAGATTCTGCATCTTACTTAGGGCCTCCTTCATCGCTGTGTTTTCTTCTGTCTAAAAAAAAATCAGTTTGAGTTTGAAATTAACTGATAAACTGTCCGTCTTCGTGCTAGGAGACGTAATACAGGCTTTCCACACATTTAAACATAACAAGCAGTCAAAATAACTATAAACGTTCATATATTGAAAATGTTTTATGTTTTCCAACAGAAACATCTAACAGTGATTTACTGAGCTCACATTCAGCCACAGTTATGTGAGTAGATACCCAATTAGGGTCCAACTATCGCATTCATGTGCCCACAAACTTAACTGCCCACGCTGGAGTGAGCTCAGGTTCTTTTAAACATCTGACAAAATCATTTAACGTCAACAATATGATATGCTATATCTGCATGTGAGATCTTAGAGGCAAGGGAAACATCTCGTTTCTAAATGACAGCAGTTTTAAGTGCCTGGTCTTGTTTAGGTCTGATAAGGTCTAGCACAAGATTTACATTCGGATCTGTCAAAGCAACACAACAGGACTTACCACTTTCTGCAGACCATCTATGAGGTTGCTAACGACAACTCTGAGACCTTTGAGCTCCTGGAAGAGGTTGGCCAGTTCTTCACAGGAACGTTCACACATAATTTCTGAGGAGCTGGTGGCTGGAACATCTGTATTCTGGCCAATCACATTGCTGGCTATTGAAGATGGAACCTCCACCTCCTCTGCACTCTCGCTGACTACATTCACCTCCACTGGGAAAAGACAGAAGAAATGCTAATGTAGAATTAATTCTGATGTGTGGTTCAAAAGCCATTGGACAATAATTAGATAGTTATATAAAGCACCAATACCACATTTCACTATTATATTCAAAGTCTTCTAAAGTCACACCAGGACTTTGCATGATGAACAGATCAGTATTTATGTCTTTAGTATTAGACAATATACACATTTTTTTTTCTACTGATCAAAGTATCCTGAAAAAATGTATCATGTTTCTCACAAAATAACTGACGTAGCGTCAGTTCTGGCAGGTCAAGTTTGTCAGGCTTGCACTGTCAGCTGATCACGTCTACTTATTTGGATACTACGTTTATCAGAGCATACATATATAGTGGTGCAAAAAGTATTTAGTCAGCCTCAGCCACCAATTGTGCAAGTTCTCACACTTAAAAAGATAAGAGAGGCCTGTAATTTTCATCATAGGTACACTTCAACTATGAGAGTTCTTAGTTCATCCATCTGTCTGATTTTTAAAGCATTTATTTGCAAATTATGGTGGAAAATAAGTATTTGGTCAATAACAAAAGTTATTCTCAATACTTTTTTATATACCCTTTGTTGGCAATGACAGAGGTCAAACGTTTTCTATAAGTCACCACAATGTTTTTACAAACTGTTGCTCGTAGTTTGGCCCATTCCTCCATGCAGATCTCCTCCAGAGCATTGATGTTTTGGGGCTGTCACTGGGCAACACAGATTTTCAACTCCATCCAACGATTTTCTATGGGGTTGACATCTGGAGACTGGCTAGGCCACTCCAATAACTTTAAATACTTCTCACGAAGCGACTCCTTCGTTAAGCGGGCGTTGTGTTTGGGATCATTGTCATGCTGAAAGACCCAGCCACGTTTCATCTTCAGTGTCCTTGCTGATGGAAGGAGGTTTTTATTAAAAATCTCACGATACATGGCCCCATTCATTTTTTTTCTTTACACAGATCAGTCGTCCTCGTCCCTTTGCAGACAAACAGCCTAAAAGCATGATGTTTCCACCCCATGCTTCACAGCAGGTATGGTGTTCTTTGGGTGCAACTCAGCATTCTTTCTCCTCCAGACAAGACAAGTTGAGCTTTTACCAAAAAGGTCAATTTTGGTTTCATTTGACCATGACATTCTCCCAATCCTCTTCTGGATCATCCAAATGCTCTCTAGCAAAATTCAAACGGGCACGGACTTGTACTGGCTTAAGCAGGGGGACACGTCTCGCACTGCAGGATTTGAGTCTCTGGCGGCGTAGTGTGTTACTAATGGTAGAGTTCGTTGCTTTGGTCCCAGCTCTCTGCAGGTCATTGACTAGGTCGCCCCATGTGATTATGGGACTTTTGCTCACCGTTCTTGTGATCATTTTGACCTTTACGGGATGAGATCTTGCGTGGAGCCCCAGATTGAGGCAGATTATCAGTGTTTTTTTCCATTTTCTAATAATTGCTCCCACAGTTGATTTCTTCACACCAAGCTGCTTACCTATTGCTTCCCAGCCGAGTGCAGGTCTACAATTTGTTTTTGGCGTCCTTTGACAGCTCTTTGGTCTTGGCCATAGTGGAGTTTAGAGTCTGACTGTTTGCGGTCGTGGACAGGTGTCTTTTATTCTGATAACGAGTTCAAACAGGTGCCATCAATACAGGTAACGAGTGGAGGACAGAGGAGCCTCTTAAAGAAGAAGTTACAGGTCTGTGAGAGCCAGAAATTTAGCTTTTTTGTAGGTGACCAAATACTAATTTTCCACCATAATTTGCACAAAAACAAATCTTTTAAAAATCAGACAATGTTATTTTCTGGATTTTTGTTTTCTCATTCTGTCTCTCTTATAAGTGTATCTATGATTAAATTACAGGCCTCTCTCATCTTTTAGGTGGGAGAACTTGCACAATTGGTTGCTGACTAAATACTTTTTTCTCCAGCGCTCATTTACCCTCCTCCATCCCCATCTCCTACTCTACTCTCATCCGTCAGGATTTGGTATTTGTGGCAAGCAGCGGAGCAAGGGACCGTGAGAGCGGGCCGGTGACGAGTGCTAATGAGTGCCAGCTGCACGCCACACCGGTCTCGTCTTGGGGCCCGAGTGACGAGAGCATAAAAGGAGGAGCGAAGGCAGCGGAAGACGAGAGAGGACCAGTTCTGGATTTTATGTTAGGTTTTGTTTACGTTTTGTTGTGTGTGTGCTGGCAGTCGTCCGTGGGGGGCTGCCCGCGGTTTACTTTCGCTTTGTTTGTTTATTTATTTACTTAATAAAGTTGTTGAATGTTCGCCGGTTCCCGCCTCCTTCCTTCCCATCTAAGAACCGCGTTACAGTGTTATAATTTCCTTTGAATCAGACTAATTTCCTGATTATTTTTTACGTTTAAATATTGACATTAATAATATTGACATTAATAATTAATTAATATGAAATATGTTATGTTGGTTTTGTTCTGTTTACCCAAAAGGAGTTATTGCTGCTCTCCCTGCTCTTATAGGCTGCATGGATGCGTAGGGACATCTTGCCCAGAAGAGAACAATACCGCCAATCCAAACTTTATGCTATTAGTCAATCATATTTGAGGACAGTGGTCCTGAGAGAATTTTTTTTTCTTAAAGGGATCCCCTGGTGTTGAGACTTGTATGGCTTAATATAACATAAATGATGTCTCTTACTGAATTATGTAGTAGAAAACCCATGAAAGATCTACGTTATTTTAAAAATCGATTTTATATTTGGACCATGGGCGGCGCCATTTTGTTTGCGTTCTAGGTTGATGACGTAGAGTGGTTGAACTCCTCAATCAGCTGGCATTACCCGTAGCTATTTTTACCACAACGCAACTCGAAAATTGTTTCAGAGTTAAACAAAACCAATGAATTCCTTTGTAATTATACTTAAAACACACTCAAACATACATGTGCACACAAACTCACCTACACAAGTCACAAACAGATCGGCGGGCGCGCACACGACAGGCTCTGTCTCAATCGAGATGTTGGGCTGCTCAGTCTCCACGACAGGGGCTGAATCTGAAATCGACCCTATACCCTTAAATAGGGCATTATTTGAAGGGACGGACATTTGTAGTGTTGTCCGACACCATAGTGGACATGTTCGAGTGCAGTCATTCAGTCTCACGTTCCACCGCAACGAGTAAAGCCGATTTACAAACAGCTGTCCGACTTCACGCACTCAAACATACATGTGCACACAAACTCTCTCTCTCACACAGACTCACACACACCCCAACAGATCGGCGCGAACACACACACACACCCCAACAGATCGGCGCGAACACACACACACCCCAACAGATCGGCGCGAACACACACACACACGCACGCACTGCGCGCGCATACATAACCCTCAATCTATTCCCTGTGTTGATATCCTGTTCAACACATCCTGTTCCCTAGATAGACTGTTGATAGTAGATTAACTATAATGCCTAATGTGACCAGCAGAGGGAAATATCTAGGTAGGACGATGGGATAAAGTAACGTGAGGAAGAGAGGCAGGATGTTTTGGTGATGATGCATGCGATTGAGACAGAGCAGTCAGGTGTGTGTGTGCGCGCCCGCCGATCTGTTTGTGACTTGTGTAGGTGAGTTTGTGTGCACATGTATGTTTGAGTGTGTTTTAAGTACAATTACAAAGCAATTCATTTGTTTTGTTTAACTCTGAAACAATTTTCGAGTTGCGTTGTGGTAAAAATAGCAACGGGTAACGCCAGCTGATTGAGGAGTTCAACCACTCTACGTCATCAACCTAGAACGCAAACAAAATGGCGCCGCCCATGGTCCAAATATAAAATCGATTTTTTAAATAACGTAGATCTTTCATGGGTTTTCTACCACATAATTCAGTAAGAGACATCATTTATGTTATATTAAGCCATACAAGTCCCAACACCATGGGATCCCTTTAAGCACCAAATCAGCATAATAGAATGATTTCTGAATGAATAATGGATGTTTCATCCCAGCAATAAATTAAAAAATACATCAAAATCAGTTATCAATCATCTATCAATCAGATATCAATCACAGTTATTTTACATTGTTATAATATTACTATTTTTACTGTATTTTTGGACAAATAAATGCCATTTTGGTGAGTTTAAGTGACTTTTCGTACAAACCCTAAACTTTTAAACGGCAGTGTATACACTGAAAAACATTGCATTTGTCGTTGGTCAACCAAACCTACCAAACTGCTAGCTCTATCCTTAAATCACAGAACTGGTTAAGCCAATGTTGTGTCGGGTTGGTTGAGATGCTCAAACAAACACAGCTATGTTTTGATACAGCCACAGAGCCGCAGTGTTTACACTTTTCAAAGTAATCATATGGCTTACTTATAGTTGTCTTAGCTACGAGGGATTAGAGGAAGCCTTTAAACATCGAAAAATGACACACTTCACCTTTAAGGCAAGTACAAGGATGGAGAATTCAGACATTGGGTATCTCACAGCGTGACGACTAAACCTGTTTGCAATAAAGCCTCTTTATACACAACACTCAGGCGCTTGAAGATTGTAATAGGAAGCCAAATTAAAACATTTCATGGGCTCCTGTGATGTAACACACATGTAACCGCGAGCAAACTATTTCTAGGCACAGAGACCTATCTCAGCAATTCTTGTCTGCCATTTTTAGAAGCACAATTTTGAAGTTATTTCCAAAGGAACATAGTATAATTTTAAAGTCAGGGTGTGGCAGGAGTGTGAATTAACCCAATGAACTATTATTAGGTCTAACATGAAACAGAATTTACTTTGTGGATTATATGTTGTAAATATAATACGTTGATTCTTTTGATATTGACAGATAACAAAGAAATTAAGATTAATGCATCTGCATTTAAGATAGCTGCATCATTTTTGTATATATGAAACGTGTATAAGTGTACAAGTTGCTGTCCATTAGACAGTGTAAACCGTCAAAAGAAGACACTGTAAAGTTTACACACTCCGTTAGAGGTGAAGAGACAGTGGAAGCCGTCAAAAGAAGAAATCGCTTTAATCAGTATTATTCTCTGCTTTTATTTTTTTATTTCTTATGCATGATATTTTTATTTATTTGAGTAATTTCTTGAATCACCACTGTGTATGAAATGTGCTATATAAATAAACTTGCCTTGCCTTGAAGCCAGGGCTCTTTTTTTATATCTATGCTCATTTCCTCAAGTGGCTATAAATGTGTTATAACTCTTCTCTCTCTCTCTCTCTCTCTCTCTCTCTCTCTCTCTCTCTCTCTCTCTCTCTCTCTCTCTCTCTCTCTCTCTCTCTCTCTCTCTCTCTCTCTCTCTGTGTGTGTAGTTGCATTGATTTTTAACTGTTCATATGACATTAACTTATAATCATATGACCTACTGACCCATCTATCTGTACTTATTTTGTTTATAACGATGTAAACTCATTTAAATACAAGATAACGCTGTATTTGTACATTTACAAAAACATACCAATCTTAAAACTAAATCAAGAGGGTCGATGTGCTCTAAAACACATACAAAGTCAAACCGGATTGATGGATGGCCCGTTTAGATAAATACAGGCTTGTAATACAAGCACATTATGGCAATTCCATGCTAATAATTCCTTCAGTCAGGCTGGTTGCTCCTAGTCTGAGTGAATGTGCACAGGTTTCCACAAGCATGAACCCCTAAGCATATTTATTTATAAAGCTAACTGTCAAGAGCCAAAAACCTTCCCCTGAGCTATGGGATGTCAAAAGCCTGTAGCTCAAGAACCCATTCTTTCCACAGCCATCATACGGCTGACACTGAGGAAAAAAATTAACACAAAATATATTCCATCAAAAACGGACATCATTACTGAACAAATCCCTTCCTGTCTGTGAGTTATACATTCAGTACAGCAGTTCCCATTAAACAGGAACTTCATCTTGATCCCACAAATCTTTTTTGGCTGGCTAACCTTGTTAAAAGAATGTTAAGACTCACAAGCCCCTCCTACCTGGGTTTCCAAGATCACATCCCCTGCTCTCCAGAATGTCCTCAAGTGGGGTGTCAAAGATAAAACGTACATTCTGCAGCAAGCCCTGAAAGAAACAACAGCTGCTGTCAAGGTTACTTTGCCAATTTTCAACCGTTCACATATATCTCACAGGACTGGGAAGTTGGGTTAGATTTACAGAACGCTCGAGGATCAGCTGTAATTTATTACTCACTTTCCAGCCACTTGCTTGGCTTGCTCTTCAACTACTAATGCTGACTAAATTGCTTTACAATGAGCAAAAATGTATTAGTGGTAATTATTCTTGATATCCTGTAGATGCCCTAATGTATTCTACTTGCATGCGCTTTATTTTAATAATTTGACATCAAACATACCCTAAAATGGCTTTCCCGGGTCGACCCTTTGGCCACAAACATACGGGCACCGGTGGCACTCAGGTGTTCATAGAAAGGTTCATCAAGAATAAAGCTATCAATGAGTCCACAACCAATGTACAAAGTTGCCGTCTCTCCATGCACATAGAGTGTAACATTCTTCCACTGCGAATCCGAGAGGTCTACATCCTCAAAAGAGATCACGTTGCGTGAGCCATCGGCCCACCAGTATACCAAATCTAGAGTGTTGGTTCTCCCATCCGAAACGACCTCAAACTGCCTGCGCTCTCCGGGGCCTTCCAGGGCAAGAATGGTGCCGCGGGATGTGCGGTCCTGGCGCAGAGTGGCTGTCAGAATAAAGCCTTCATTGTTTTGAATTTGCAAAAGAAGCTGTTGTAGAGCTGAGGAGCTGACAGAGGGGAGCTGGTCGAAACGGATGAAGCGGTATGCTGGAGCATCGCTGTCCAGACCCTTGAAAAGCTTCACACCGATAGTCTTGCGTGTGATCCCACTGGTTTCAAACATGTCAAAAACTGTCTCATCTTCCAGGGTCGCATCTAAAAAAGGGTATATGTTTTGATATTATTTTACATTTGTTGACATGAACTCTGACTTATTTTTACTGTTAAACAGGGCCATTTAAAATGATGGCAAAAGGTGGTTAAAGATGGATTAAAAATGTAAATGATGGACAGAGGACATGAAAACGCACTTTCCCTTTTACATAATCTAGGCTATAAATGTATTTAATAATGTATTTAATCTAGGCTATAAATGTATTATTTTGAATAAAAGTTCATGGTCAAGTTATTTGTTAACAACCTTGATCCAGACTACTTGTCTGACAGAGGACATCCTGAGATATTCTGTGATACCAAAAGAAAACAAATGAGGCTGTCGCCAATTGTACACTGTTGTATATTTAATAATGATATAATTGTTATAGTAAAATGAAAAGAAATGGTAAGACTTTACAAGAAGGCTCCATTAATTAAGGTTAATGCATTAACTAATATTAACTAGCTATTAGCAGTACATTTGCTATAGTTATTCATCTTTTTTAACATCAATTAATAAAAAAACATCAACTGTCCATTGTTAGTTCATGATAGTTTAGGTTTAGCTTTTGATTTTAATCACGTATTAGTAAATGTTGAGATTAACATTAACTGAGATGAATAAATGCTTTAGAAATACCTGACATTGTTAGTGTAGTTAGCAATGAAATAAAAAATAGAAAGCAATGTATATTAAAAATATTAAATATTTTTATAGAAATATTTTGGTTATTAGGATGATACACAAATTCATTACATCAGAAAAGTAATACAGATTATTTAGATACTATAGAGAAAGATCCTACAGTATTACCTTGAGATTTTACAGAGGTGAACAGAAGCAAAAGGGCCAATATTCGGAGACATCTTCGGAGAATCATTCTTCTATGGATCACAATGGTACCCAAATATCAATTGTTCTGCCTTACAGTGGCTCTCCGCGGTTGAAAGGATACCTCACCTAGAATTAAAAACACACTATTAGACATGCCTCACGCCGTCCAATCGCATGCGTAATTGAGAAACGAGCGTCTATTTGGTGCACTCTGATTAAAATGTATTCACTTTTGTAGTTATGAAAACAATAAGTAACACCGTTAAAACCGTTATATGCCCTCTTTAAAATAAAAAATAACACATACTTTTAAAAAGACCCACCACATTTGTTCTGACTCCCCATAACAACAATAAAAGAGTAACGGGCACCTCACCTACCCAAACCAAAGGCGAACTCCGTGATGTTTTTGCAAAAATGTACTAACAAAATAAGTTTTGTTTTATGCACAAGACGAAAATAACAAATTGTGCTACTCCTCAGTCAGTTCCACAATGGTAAACCCACGATAATGATCAAAAAGTCAGTGCGTAAAAACCTGGAGATGCCACGGTTCCCAAAGCACAACGTTTAAAAACCGCGCACGGAAAAAATGCAGTCAATCCGGAGGTGTTACTAAACAATGTTTCGATGTTCCAAGGCTGATACGTGATAAATCCAGATGATGTCGGACTCACGCGGGCTCACTCCTCATAACTGATCTCTCTTCAATTTTATCATGAGGGGCACGCATATTTGGTTTCAAGCGGGAGGGTGTTTGGGGGACTGGAGGCGGGTTGCACTGTGGCTGGAGAGGTTTGGGGTGTTTCTGTGACAGCACGTCATGACAGTTTTCATTAGCTAATGCACTTCTGAATCGCGCCTGGGGCTGAGGTGAAGACCTAAATGTGAGCATAGGTATGTGAGAAGGCTAAGATTAAGGCCAGGTTTATAGCGAAAAGGAATAAAAAAGAAGTGTCCTTAGACAAATGCCAGACAACCCCCCCCCCCCCCCCCCGCCCACAAAAAAAAGCCTTTTGGGTTATTTATACTGTGCAATTATACATGTCTCAAAAATATATAATCACAATAATAATATTTTTAAATGTTATTTTGATTTAAAATCGCTTTCTATGTGCTTATAAACTCTAATTTATTTCTGTGATGTAAGCTGAATTTCAGCAGGCTTCAGTGTCACATGATCATTCAGAAATCATTCCAAAATGCTAGTTTGCTGCTCAAGAAATATTTTTTTATTATCAATGTTGCGCCACCTCATATTTCAGTGGAAAACGGAGTTATCTTTTTTCAGGATTCTTGTGTGTGACTTAAATAGAGTTCAACAGCATTTATTTGATGTCTTTACTGATAATTTTGATTCCCCCCCCCCACACACACACACACACAAAAACATATTTTGAACAGTAATGTGTATGTATCCATTCTGTAGTCCAATATAAAATATCAAATATGTCCCACAGACAGACGATAGACAGACAGACGATAGACAGACAGACGATAGACAGACAGACAGGAAGCTGGTCTTAGCTGGAATTCTTATTTACACTACACAGTTAAAGATCAGGGCAGCACAATGTGGCATTTACCATTTAAGATTTATGACTTTAATTTGACCTGTTCTATTAAGAGCATTACATTCCTTTGAAAAAATGCTCCATCCCTTTCTGAACACACAAAGGTAGACATTCCGTCCATTTGCGTTGAGTGGGAACATCTTACAAAAGCATGTGAAGTGGAGATATATACTACAGCAGATGAGACAGATGATGTACAAGTTTACAACATGCCCTAGGTGAAAAAAATCAGAGCAAAATCTGGCCTCAACAAAGGCCTAAAGGATGACATCATTGTGTATTTCACTTCTATATGCTGGAAATGACATTATATCCCGCATATGTCTGAAATGAGAAAGTATCCCCATGAGTTCTGCCCTTTTAAAAGTGCATGATTAGAGTGAACAAAATAATAATTCTTCCTTCCTTGTGTCCATGGAGTCTAAATTACAGTTCCAGGTTTTTCAAACAGTTTCTGGTGCTGTTTTGCCAAGATGTGTGTTTAATAATCAGCTCTTGAGAAAGGTTCCTCGTTAATTACATAATACACGCAGAACAAGAGTCCCTGCCAAAGTACATCATACGATCATGAGCTTACCTTTTTATGTGCAGCTATAAGTTAAAAACAGTCAGTTCTGACCTTAAAGGCCAACTGCAATAATAAAAACATAACATTTTATAAAGGCTTCCTTAAATGCATTATAGAACTATAATTTTGATGCAGAGGAAAGGGCATGTCTTTGAAAATACTTTTTCTGAACTGATGACTGTGGGAGGTACTTTATACGTAGCAATCAAAGCTCGAAAAGAAAGGACATTCTGACCATAGACTGTCCCAATGGGGTATCTGGGAAGTGCACCAGATGGATTTTGGTCCCATATGTGTCCATGTTCAAAGGAAATCTACAGAAGATTCATCAATCTTTTTTCTTTCTTGTTGCCTTTGTATGGATAATAAATGATGGGATTTTAAGAAAGAGAAACACTTTCTAAGAAACTGTACTTTCAAACCTATGTGGAATAAAAGCAAGCATATAGAAACCGATGCACATAACAGATACAGCTTTAAAAGACGGACATGAGTAAAACTTATCTCGTGTTCTGTACTGATGTGCCATGATATTTTAATTAGGAAAGTCTTGCAATATTAAGAGGGTTTTGCATGCACCACGTTTGCTTTATATTCCCAAATAAACCTTAAACCATATTACAGTCTCAGTGATCCCAGCATAACCTAGTCTGATCCTCCTTACGTCACAGAACCTGATGCCCACATTACATAATATCAGATAGCCTTCCCCTCTCTTCACCTCCCAAAGTATTCATATATCTGCCATTAAAACGGAACATTTAGCTAATGACTTCCAGACTGATATTGCACTCTATGAGCTAACAACGAGAGAATGCTATTCGAAGTCTTTAGAATTCCCATTTTATCTCAACCATTTTATGTCTTAGACCCCAGGGAAATCTTTTTTATTGTTATAATATATTTTTTCTGTTTCTCTCACTTTGTTACCAATTTATTTTTTATGTTCCTTTCCGCTTGGGCAATTTACACAGTTTCCAATCTTGTAAAAGTCAGAAAAGAGTATGTGCGATTAAATATTTTTTTTGGAGTAATGAGAAGTGAAAGAAGCACCAAATATGGGCTATGTGAGATAATGACAGGTCACAAATTCTTCTGAAATGTCAGTTTGGCATTGATTCGGGTTTCGCTCGGAACGATTAAACTTAATGTTTTTGTTGTTTCTGAAGAAAAGAAAAAAGTGGACTCAAAGCATCAACCATTAAAGAAGTGCACTACAGACTATATGAGCCTTTAATTATTTGTAGTGTCCAGTTTCACAGTCGGATCCCCTTATTCAAACTGTTGGACAAGCAACATAAATCAGGCTTGTGTGTAATATTTCTTTGTCAGAAAAAGAGAGATGATGTCATTGGATCAGTCAGTAAGATAAATCTGGTTTTCCTGCTGAAGCGGAAAAGTGTGGCCTGTGGTGGTTCAATTATATTTTTAGACTTTCATAAATTCTCACTATTTTACGCTAAAAACTCTGGCACTGCGATTAAAATAAAATTGTGCAAACATTTGCTACGGAGGGTCACATCTATCTGACCTAACCTTTGACTTTTGTGACTTTTCTTTTAGTTTTTTAGTGACTAAAACCCAACTAGCCATTCCTTCATGAACCTTTTTTGTGCTATGAATCTTGGTGTTTGTGGTTTCCCACATCGTTTCAAAGTATTTAGGTCACTGGAATCAATTCCTAGATGTCCTCTATTCAATTTCCTTAAGATAATTTCTGAAGGATTTTGTGTTTTCTTCTATTTTTAAATATGCTCTCAGTACTCTTTTGCCATCTATAGCCAATGACTATAGAGCTCGGAAACATTTTAATATCCTACCAAAAATCTTTATATTCTAAAAATGTTACTTGCTCTATAAAATCATATATTAAACTTAAATTAAAAAAATAAATAGTAATTTTTTATTTATTTTATAATCAGCAACTTTCCTTCTTCTTTCTATACTACTAGTGAATTATTCAAATTGATTTGAACTTACCATCATAACTTGAGTGAAAATTGTAATAGTTTTATCAGAATCAGTTTATTTTCAGAATTTCTTATACGGTTTGTTTTGACAACTTTTTATAATAAATAAATAAATAAATAAAACAGTTCATGATCAATGTCTTGATTTTGCTTCATTATCTCATTCCTTTAGTCAGGTTTCTTTGTTTTACATTTTAAAATGGTACAGTTGTTAAATCTTTAGTGCATGGTTTAAACATGATTTTGAAACATTTTTATGTGGTCTCAGACTTTTGGACCCCATTGCATGGCAACTGAGACAGCAGAGGAAATGGATGAACAGTGGGAGAGGCCTTCGTTTCACTTTTTCAAAGGTACTCGGACCAAAAAACAAGACATTGTATCATTCCTTGTTTTGCTTATTTTACCTCCTTACTGTGTGCATTCCTGGTCTTGCCCTTGGGCTCCTAAGATAGTTTCCAAAAGTGGTTCACTGGTTCAAGGTTAAGCTAGTTTATAACGCTTGCCACTGGCTGCTTACTCTGCTTGAGTCTCAACTTTGAGGCCTCAGTAACTGTATTTTTTTTATTTCATTTAAAGATATCTCCCAGTTCGGTCATACAATAGGCATCTTGTGCAAACTTATGCACTCAATTAAGTTTAAATCAACATATCTGACAACCTTTGATGAAGTCAGATATTTGTTTTTTCTATGGCAGAAATGTAGCCAGACATTTTTTCATGATAAGATCAGATTTCTGATGGTAAATGGAGTCGCTATATGTCATTCCATTATTTAATTTGTCAAAAACTCATGGAAGAATTTGAACCTGACGACTTTTAGCCAAATGTTCGATCTCTCCAGGCACAAACAAACTTACTTGATGACTGATTTAATTAAGATAATATAGAATAAATGACACTTTCCTCACAAATTACACAATTTTTAACTTTCTTTCCATCCACCCATCCCCAGCCCCAAGAATAATCCCATGGAGCAATACACTGTTTTGAGTATTTCTGCACTGTGGTCGTGCAGGCTTTATTCCTTTTCTCGAAAATGAAATACATCCCTAAACTCCATCAGAGTGTGTGATGGAGATCCTTCACAAAACAATAACACAAGAGCATTTCCCCAGGAATCGTTCCCTCCTCTCTGCTGGGACTATTTGAATTGGGTTAATTGAAACTTACCAAACCCAGATGCTACTTTTTCAAATTGGTAGTGGAACTCACACATGAACCTGGCAGAAGACTCTCAAGGACCTTTGTCTTCGAGATCCAACACTGATTACTCTGTGGAGAATTTGGACAGCCTGGAGGATATAAAGCTGAGCTGCTCACGTGGACAGCTTGCTCCTTTCACATGCATTCTTACTGAACCATTAAAGGGATAGTTCACCCAAAAATGAAAATGTGATGTTTATCTGCTTACCCCCAGTGCATCGAAAATGTAGGTGTCTTTGTTTCTTCAGTAAAATACAAATTAAGATTTTTTAAATTCCAACAATTGCAGTCTGCCAGCCATAATACATGTGAATGGGCAACAATAAAAAAAAAACATGCTTAGACAACACGCACAAAAACCCTGCTGCTCGTGACGACACATTGATGTCTTAAGACACAAACCGATCGGTTTCTGTGAGAAACCAAACAGTATTATGTTTTTTTTTACCTCATATTAAAGACGTATTTCATCTAGTGTTCGAGCAGCAGGGTTTTTGTGTGTCTAAGCATGTCATCTAAGCATGCTTTAATTCTCATAGAGTTGTTACCCATGCATTATGACTGGCAGACTGGTTGAAGTCAAAAATCTTAATTTGTGTTCTAATGAAGAAACAAAGACACCTACATATTGGATGCACTTGGGGTAAGCAGAATAGTTCACCCAAACCTGAAAATTCAAGTCTTCATTTAGTCACTCCATGTCATTCCAAACCTGTATGACTTTCTTCTGTGGAACGCAAAAGATGATATTCTAAAGAATGCTTCAGCTGTTTCTGTCCATAATGAAGGTCAACTGTGTCCAAAACAACACTAGAACCATTGACTTTTATTGGAATGACAAAAAAGAAGCACTTCTTGTGTGTTCCATGCACAGCAGAAAAAAAAGAAAAGCAGTTCACAAAGACTACCTGTTTTCTATTTAGTTGGCGTTTTCATAAGCTCTTTGGTTTGTTCTTCTGGCCCCTTTCTGCAAAAACATATTTAGTCAGGCACATAGGAGGCTTTCATGGGTGACTGTGATGAGAAAAAACACAAATATCCACTTAATCATGGCTGTAGCACATTAACACTCCATTTCTTGAGGTCTTTGAAGCGGATAAAAGAGGAAAACAGGTGAGAAGTTGGTTTACCGGGCTTTAGAAGCTGATGTGTCACACAGAAAAGGATTCCAGTGCTGAGATTCAGGGAATTAAGCTCCATCTCCATATCCAGATGTGAATTGAGCCTCACACACAGAGGAACATTCCTGTGGAGAGGCACTGGAGATGGTGAGTCACGGCTTTCAAAGCCTGACGCACCCAAATGACTAGCCGCGATATAGGCACGTTCAGAGAGTGGAAAATGGCTGCGTAGACTAAGCGAGAGAAATCATTTTCAATATGTTCTTGATCCTCCTGTCAGAGTTTATTGCTACAACAGGTCATACATTTGAACTTACGTCAGGTGATTGATGGCATCAAGCCTAAGGGGTAGATAAATAGACACAAGCAAGGAAGCTTTAGGGCCAGCTTGCGTCAAGCACAAACCCTCTTTTGGCGCTAAAAAACTACTGTCAGGATTTACTAAAGACACGCAGTGAAAAATTAACTCTGAAAAGGCGTGGGCACAGTTATTTTTTTGCAGCTGATCTTATTGCATAGGCCTTATGTATGGGAGGAGAGTATTTAAAGGTGCACTATGCAACTTTCTGTCCACTGGAGGGCGCCTATTCAAAACAAATGCGTAGTTTGATGACGCAAAGTTTGAACGCAGCATCTTGGGACATGTGGTCTTCACCTCACAGCCGGTGGAAAATAGGACTCGGGCAAAAATTACGTTCATACATGCGGTTAATAACGTTACTGTAGTGTAAAGCAGACCAGGACCGAGTGTTGTGGAGCTGAGCACGGCCGCTGGAGCGATTGTTAAACAAGCACATGGCTCGCAAGCTTTTATTATGACGGGACGGGACACATTCGCCGGGGGCCTGCACTGATCCGCTCTTCCGGTTATGATTATGAGGTAATGCAGCTCTGTTTATTATATTAGATACATTTAAGTGTGTTAAAAATTATGTTATGACGTTACTCCTTGCGTTCACTTGTTCACACTGCTAAGAGTAAAGCGCTCCTGCCAAATAAAACCCGAAACCGAGGGTAGCGCAGATATGGCGCAATTGACATGCGACTTCCTCAGACGCTATGCTAAAACGTCCCAGTCCGAAGTTAAAATAGCAATTTTCTCACAATTTACAAATAGTTGGAAACATTTGGGATATTGTAGGTACTCAACTGAACAAAATTTATAACACCGGCCTAGTGGTTTTTGGATATTTTACTGAAAAAATACTACATAGTCCACCTTTAAATGAATCACGAAAGCTAATTTACTAATACTTGCAATGGTGAATTCACTGGTTTTTGCACCATTATTTAACACCCAAAAATAGCATGTCTTTGTTCATTATAGAAATGCACGTCGCCGGTAGATAACATGCAGTTCCCTATCTCGAGGGAACTTCGAGCTGCGTCGAAACGCTAGGGGACGCCTCTGCGTGCCATGTCATGAAGCACTTGTGTAATCAGTCCAATAGCGGGACGATACGTCACGGGCGGGTGACGTCATCGACCAGGAAGCTATAAAGCATGCCCGGACCAAACAGTCACTAGCTTCTGTGTCTTCACCAAGGGGGTAATCTAGCGCTCGGAAAGCGTTCCACCCCTAGGGGCTGCCATTGCTAACCAAGCCATCACCTGCTGTTAGCATCCCATTGACTCCTATTCATTTTTGAGTCACTTTGACAGTGAATAACTTTACATCTGAGACGTTTAAAGACTCCATTTGTCCATTGTTTATTTCTAAAGAAACACGACAATGTATAAAAGGCTCCATTACCTTGTATCTTACACTATCGCCCCGCAGAAGCTGTTTTTGTAAAAATAGGCTAATGATTGCGTCATAACCAACGCGACCCTGTCGCACAGTTGAGAAATTACCGTATAGACCTGAGGAAACGCTCGCATGCAATCTTTTACTGTCTATGAGACAAGATCGTGTGTCACGTCAGGTCCGAGGACTGGTGTGTCACAATAGACCTAAAAAATGTATACTTCCACATCTCCATCCTTCCGCAGCACAGACAGGTCTTCAGGTTTGCTTTTGGGGGCGAAGCTTACCAGTATTGAGTGCTGCCATTCGGCCTAGCTTAATCACCCCACACTTTCACCAAGTGCGTGAATGCAGCTCTGGCTCAGGTGCGACTCCAGGGCATTCGCGTGCTCAACTATATCGACGATTGGCTGATGTTAGCTTAGTCGAAACAGTGGGCGTTCAGCATTGAGATGCTGTTCTCGCCCATATGAGAGTGTTGGGGCTAAGGTTGAACGGAAAGAAATGTGTGCTGGCACCTATAAGCTGCAGAGTACTACTTTTCTGGCGGTAGTCTGGGACACGAAAATAATGTTGGCTCGGCTATCCCCTCCCAGGATAAAAACGATCCTGGATACCGTGAACCAGATAAAGCTAGGTCAGTCACTCACTGTGAAACACTTTCAGAGAGTGTTAGGGCTGATGACAGCAGCGTCCAACGGGGTACCTTTTGGCCTGCGGTACATGAGACCCTTACAGTGGTGGCTCAGGACCAAGGGGTTCTCCCTGAGGGGAAACCCTTTTTCGCTTGATCAAGGTCACGCGGCGCTGCCTACGTGCCTTAGTGAAGTGAAAAGATCCTTGGTTCCTGTCCCAAGGTCCAGTTCTGGGGGCTCCTTGTCGTCGCGTAACGCTAACGACGGATGCCTCCCTAACTGGCTGGGGAGCGGTCATGAGTGGCCGCTCGGCCCAAGGTCTGAGCGGCCGTCAGCTCTCCTGGCACATAAACCAGCTGGAGCTGATGGCTGTGTTTCAATCATATAAAATCAAACACTTCCTCTCAGACCTGCGGGGCCGCCATGTGTTAGTTCGGTCAGACAACACTTCGGTGGTCTCGTATATAAATCACCAGGGGGGGTTGAGATTGCGTCGGGTGTGGAAGCTGACGCGTCATATGCTAACATGGGCCCACGGCAAGATGCTCTCGCTCAGGGCGATGTACATCCCGGGGGTCCTGTATGTAGCGGCAGACTCCCTGTCGAGGCAGGGAGTGATGCCGGGAGAATGGAGACTCCACCCGAGGTGGTGGAGGAGCTGTGGATCCGCTTTGGGCGAGCCCAGGTGGATCTGTTTGCGTCTCGAGAGACGACACACTGTCCAGCATATTTCTCCCTCACGCATCCAGCCCTGCTGGGGCTGGACGCAATGGTACAGACGTGGCCGAGGCTGCGTCTGTACGCCTTCCCCCCTCTGGCATTGCTCCCAGGAGTGCTGGAGAGCGTCCGCCGGGACGGGGTTCAGCTTTTATTGGTAGCCCCGCTCTGGCCGGGCCAAGTATGGCTCGCCGACATTATGTCTCTCCTAGAAGGTCCTCCCTGGAAAATCCCAGTCAGGAGAGATCTTCTTTCGCAGGCCGGGGGGGTCAGTACTGCACCCGCGCCCGGAACTGTGGAAACGGTGGGCTTGGCCCCTGAGGGGGCCCAGTTCATAAACACGGGTCTATCTACTGAGGTGATAGAGACCATGTTGCACTCCAGAGCACCATCCACAAGGAGACTTTACGCACTCAAATGGAGAGTTTTTGTCGCCTGGTGTACGCACCAGGCTTTGGACCCTGTTAACTGCCCGTTCGGTTCAGTTCTTGAGTTCCTACAAGAAAAATTCTCCGCAGGGTTATCTCCGTCAACACTGAAAGTATATGTGTCGGCGATATCTGCTTATCATATTCCATTAGATAATGCATCATTGGGGAAACACCCTTGGGTCATACGTTTCCTTCGTGGTACTTTGAGGCGCAGACCTGCGGCACGCTCGAGGGTGCCTACTTAGGCAGTGGCACCCTCTTGTCTGGAGTTTGCACCAGGACAGGCTTTCTGTCCGCCTCCGTTCACTAGTCAAGACCAAGAGAAGCTAAATCTGCTATGTCCGGTCAGGGCCCTAGATGCATATGTCCACAGGGCTGCCCTGTGGCGAAACTCAGAACAGTTGTTTGTGTGTTTTTGGGTCCCCGAGCAAGGGAAAACCGGCTTCAAAGCAGATGCTTAGCAAGTGGATAGTCGAGGCTATTTCGCTCGCTTATGAGTCGGCCGGACATCCTTCACCAATGAGGGTCCGCGCCCACTCCACTAGGAGTATGGCTGCCTCTATGGCTCTTATTTCGGGAGTTTCATTGTCAGAGGTATGTGATGCGGCTGGGTGGTCCTCTCCGCATACATTTGTGAGGTTTTACAATCTTGACGTAGCCTCTACTCCGGGGTCCCGGGTGTTTCTGGGTTGATTCACACATACAGACATTTGGGACTCTGGCGGCGTGGGTATTGAGGTCCCCTAGCGTTTCGACGCAGCTCGAAGTTCCCTCGAGATAGGGAACGTCTCAGGTTACGTATGTAACCATGGTTCCCTGAGAGGGAACGAGACGCTGCGTCGAGATGCCATACTCCCGGCATGCCTGTGATCGATTTGTTCGACTTTTCCAGAAGCTAGTGACTGTTTGGTCCGGGCATGCTTTATAGCTTCCTGGTCGATGACGTCACCCGCCCGTGACGTATCGTCCCGCTATTGGACTGATTACACAAGTGCTTCATGACATGGCACGCAGAGGCGTCCCCTAGCGTTTCGACGCAGCGTCTCGTTCCCTCTCAGGGAACCATGGTTACATACGTAACCTGAGACGATCTTTCCACTCCAATTTGGAGCTTTTTAGTGTAATTGCACTCTCACCCTGATTTGCCCTGCTAAGTAAAGCTGTCACTAAATATTCTATTCATGTCTTAGTGGCCTGTTGCCCTGCCCTCTACTTTAAGTACGTCTGCTCAGGCCAAACATGAGATCAGTCTCCATTTCCCATAATCAGCACCAGCTTCCTGTGGTGATACCCAAGTCTCTGTAGACCAGCATATTTTGAGTGACAGCTCTCCCTCCAGGGCTCCACCACAAATAAAGGAAATCAGAGGCCCTGCTCCACTGTTTGTTCCACAAATGTGCCCCAATGAAACTCTTTAATACACTTACCCAGCAAGCTGTGAAGGTTTGCATGAGCACAATGGTGAGATATGTGTCTAAAGCCATACCAGGATTCTTATAATGGCATATCAGACCAGCTTTCTCCAGCAAGACGGACAAAAGGTTCTGTGACAAAAGAGAGAAGGAAAAAAAGCTTTAGGCTCTGCCAAATTCTGTAGAATGGATTTCAACATGATAATGTGTTAAATGAGGCTTAAAATGCTACGTTATTGGTAGCTGAATGAAAATCGAATTAGGCTTGCTTACGTTGCACATTATTTTGTGATGGAGCAATTCTTATAACCCAAACCAGTGTGCGAAAATGTAATACAAGCCATCAGTGCTGAACTAAGGCCAAACTTTCCCCAATATTGCCAACAATTTGCCTCCCCAATACAAAAAGTATGTGAAAAAAATCTGGTATTTAATTTTTTTTTTAAAGTATTTAATAATAGTAAAGTCAACTGAATAATTAGAATATATATATATATATATGATTGCTCCAGTTTGACCTTAACAGACAGAAGTAATAGTGGATGGAAACACTAGATGAGTAAAAAAAATAAGGTGGCCTGCTCTGATAAATCACGTTATCTTTTACATCACGTGGATGGCCGAGTTGAGTTGTTCTTACCCAGCAATTGGATTGTCTTAAGCAACATTTAACCCAACCACTGGGTTAAAACAACTCAACCACTGGGTTAAAACAACTCAACCATTGGGTTAAAACAACTCAATTGTTGGGTTGGTGCATTTTCAACCCAACTTGGGTTGTTTTTAACCCAGCATTTTTTAGAGTGTAAATTTAGTATGTTGACAATTACATAAGCCTACTAACATATTTCTTATATGCACCAAAACTGTTGCACAGTCTCATATTTCTTGTGAAGTTATCATCAAAAATCTTCTCTCTAATGCAGTTATGCGTAGGCCTAACATTATACCCTATTATCTGTATGCAATTCCAGGCCCATTACACTCTAATGCTGGGTTGTTTTAACCCAATATTGGGTCAAATATGGACTAACCCAGCAGTTGGGTTGTTTTAATCATGCGGCTGGGTTAAATATTTGCTTAAGACAACCCTATCGCTGGGTTAAAACAACTCAACTGCTGGGTTAGTCAATATTTGACCCAACATTGGGTTGTTTTTTACTCAGAATTTTTTAGAGTGTATGTGACATGCAGTCTCTGCATTTTTTTATTCTCAATAATGATTTTGCAATGATCAAAAGGCATTCTTATTCACTTGACCCATGCCTCTGATAAACTGTGAAAGCAAATGAACAGATCCGTATCAGTGATCCAATGTGCTTCTTAATTTATTCAACTTCAACAATGGTTTTGGGGAACATGTCATGTACTTATATGCTACAAAAACACAGTGCTTTGGGAAACCAATCTTTGTATAAAATATCTAATAAACCAACACTCAAGGGCCAGTGTAGCAGTAACTTTGTGAGCATCACACATTCCAATTTTACAGATATTTGCAGAGCACATGGAGCTATCTGTGTCTAAGATGATGCTCAAGGAATGCATCTGTGAAGGATTTCTCTTCTCATGGATGTTGTGTCTAGACAGTCTCCTTTGCATTCCAAATTGGAACATGGCTAGGATCGACTGTTCTGTCTTGTGGACTGTTTAAGAGCCAACATAAAACCATCAACACTCTTGCAAGTCTGTATGCTGGTCTAAACCATCGAAGCCAGAATCTGAAATGGTTTCGAAAGTCTGAAGAATTAGTTTTTTTATTTCTCAAACTTGGCTGTTTTTGAAAATCATAAAAAAGCACCTTTATGAACATTTATGAAGTGATTAATATAAAAAAATACTGCCAATCTTTTCAAATTGTTCAGCAATCTTAGAATTCTGTTGGGTATTGTTAACTTGCACAAACAGATTTACAAGCCTAGGAATACTCTAAGCTCACATATTCACAAATAATCAGGGCCCTGCAGGTCACAGGCTTAGAGGTCCAAATATCTAAAACCAGACATTGCCAATATTTGATTCCATCTACATCTACATCTGCATGAAGAGTTCAGCCTTTGGGTCAAGCTGTGCATGTAATACTGGTTAAAACTAGCTCAAGGAGCACATCATAAATCTGTGATGGTTCGAATCGTCTTTTATGAGAGGTAGACAGAGAGTTTGTACATAAGAGTGGAAAGCCAAGTCTCACTCTCCAATTCCAGTTATAAATCTCAGACATTCTTAGACAATCAGGTCTGAGGCGTGAAGTATGAAAAATGTACAACCTACCAGCTTTTCCTTTTATCTCTTATGCTGTAAATGTCCTAGGGGAGAATCCTGAAAGAAGCATTGGGTGTTTAGCGGAATTGTGTGCACCTGTCAAACCAAAAACATCTCTAGTTGAAATGTGAAGAATTGAAATTGAGAACACAGTGTTAGATGTGATTTTATGGACAAGATACTTTGTCATTTACCTTATAGGCCATTGTCTCAATCTCTTTTCATTTAATAATCAAGATGTCTGTTTAAAAGGAAAACCTGACGAAATATTTCACGGCAGCTTTATCATAATGTTTCCATTTACCAATCTGTTTGATATGTGTTGACATTTTAATTATCTCTTCATTCATCCTAACTTAAAGGGGTACTTCAGCGCTGGGAAGATGAATCTGTATTTAAACTGGGTCATTAATGTAGTAGAAATGTAAAATTATTTTTGAATTTGGTGCTTTCTAGACTGAGAAAAGACAGAAAATGTATTTGTGTCTCATGGGGATGAAAGAGTACAATTCCCAGAATGCTTCGCTGCCCTGTGAGGCCACTCCCAAAGCCACCACTACTGAATCACTTTTACTTTCCCACCACCGCGTTCATCTTCATAAAATCAGTTCAGTTAGAGAACAGACACTACAATTAAAAACTGAGTGTGTCTGTTCAATATATTGTGAATTAGCCACTGAGGAAGTGTCAACACACATGCAGCAGGAGTTTTACACGTGATGAGCTGATGAGATTTCCTGATGAGAGCTGAGGTAAACGCGTCCACGCTCACGGCAGTAGTTCTCAGCGCGTTTTCAGTCTTACGCATTTTCAGTTCATGCCTTTGGACGATTAACTTTCATAGAAATTAACTTGAGAAGATAAAATACTCACTTTGCTCCGCCTGCTGCCTTTTCCATGAATGCCTGCAGCTGCTGAGCTGTGAGTGTGACCCCATCCCCCATGTGCGAGTTGAAAACATGTGGAAAAAGCTCCCTCTGCTGGCTGTAGTCACATACTTCAGTGATTAGCCATATGCTAATCACTGAAGTAACCCTTTAAGTTCAGCATCTTTTCAACATCTTCTTGACTGGTCTATCAATTTTATTTTGTTTTGTTAAAAAAAACTAAACTATTAAATAAGTTTTAAATGCAACAAGTGAATTTAGGCATTGCTCTTTCACTTATAGTATGAAAATGGATATTTATTTTGCGTTTTGATAAAAATGAAAAAAAAAAAAAGATATTTATATATATTTTGTTCAGTTGAGTACTTAATATCCCAAATGTTTCCAACTATTTGTAAATTGTGAGAAAATTGCTATTTTAACTAAGGACCGGGACATTTCAGCTTAGCGTTTTAGCGAGTCACCTGTCAATCACGTCATATCTGCGTTACCCCCAGTTTTATTCTGCAGAAGCGCCTTAGTCTTAGCAGTGTTAACATGTCACAGCAACGCCGAGCGAACGCACAGAGTAACGTCATAACATCATTTTAAACACACTTAAATTTATCTAATATGATAAACAGAGCTGCTGGCTTTACCTTATAATCATGACCGGAAAAAGCGGAACTGCGCACCCCCCGGCGACTATGTCCCATTCCGTCATAATAAAAGTCCCGGTACTCACGAGCCGTGTGTTTGTATAACAATCGCTCCAGCGGCCGTGCTCAGCTCCACAACACTGCTTTGTTTTACACTACAGTAACCTTAATAACTGCATCCATGAACATGATTTCTGCCCGAGTCCTATTTTTCACCGGCTGTGAGGTAAAGACCACATTTCCCAAGATACTGCGCTCACACTTGGCGTCATCAAACTACGCCTTTGTTTTGAATAGGCGCCCTCCAGTGGACGGAAAGTTGCATAGTGCACCTTTAAAGCTACACTATATAACTTTTCAGTTCGCTAGAAGGAGCCTATTCAAAACAAAGGATGACACCGAGTTTGAACTCAGAATCTTAGGACATCTCACAGCCGATGCAAAAGAATTGGGTCTCTGGTAGAAATCAAGTTCATGTATGCGATTATTAACGTTCCTGTAGTATGAAGCAGAGCAGGAAAGAGTGTTGAAGGAGCTGAGCAAGGCCGCTGGAGCGATTGTTGCACAACACACAATGCGAGCAGCGGGACTTTTATTATGACGGGACACAGTCGCTGGTTCCATTTCCACTTTTCCGATCATGAGGATGAGGTAACGTAGCTCTGTTTATCATATTAGATATTTGTGGCAAGCAGCGAGATGAGGGACCGTGAGAGCGGGCCGGTGGCGAGTGATAATGAGCGCCAGCTGCGCGACACACCGGTCTTGTCTCACCACGGCGGAGTGACAGGAGTATAAAAGGAGGAGCAAAGACAGTGGAAGACGAGAAAGGACCAGGCCTGGAGTTTATGTTGAGTTTTTTATGTTTTACTTGCGGTTTACTTTCGTTTTGTTTATTTAATAAAAGTTGTTGAATGTTCGCTGTTTCCAGCCTCCTAACTTCCCATTTCTACGAACTTTATTTCAGATACATTTAAGTGTGTTTAAAATGATGTTATGACGTTACTCTGAGCGTTCGCTCAGCGGCTGCTGCACTTGTTACACACTGCTAAGAGAAAATCATTTCTGAAGAATAAAAATAGGGTAACGCAGATATCATGCAATTGACAGGCGACTCCATCAGACGTCCCGGCTCCTTGAATAGCAATTTTCTCCGATTTTACAAGTAGTTGGAAACATTTGGGATTTAAGAACTCAACTTAACTAAATATATAACAATGGCCTGATGGTTTTTGGATATTTAACTGCAAAAATCCTATATAGTGCACACACAAAAAACAAAAAAAAGGAGAGAAAGGAAGAAAGAAAACACAGTTAGTTAGGGATTTAGAGCAAAGTAATGCATGGTCCACAGCAGGCAACCCTGTAAAAGCTGGCGCTGACATCGGTTTGGATTCTAAAAAGAGTTTATGCTGGATAAACATTTATTTGGCTTGGCTTGCTTTTAAATTGAGCTTCCACAGCAAGGGGGACGACAGCCATGTCGGCACGTTCACACACTGCAGGCAGTCCCTTTATGATCAGAACGTCTCATGCTCTCAGGGGCGAAATCAACAAGGATGTTGCATGATATTTTAGCATAAAAACTCACAAACCACCCTCAATACAGTTTCAATTTTAGTAATTTCCCTCCTTAATGTCATGACGTACTGAAAAGACCTCCAGGTTTTCAAGAATGTGCCCTCAAATCAAATTTAATTCATTCAAAAATGATGTAAACTTGGTGTGGTTAGAGGAGGATTTAAGTCTCTAATCATGCTGTCTTAAGTACAGAATACTCTACAGCAGGACACAAGGATGGATTTTTCCCAGCTGTGACAGACGGACAGGTTTAAGAGGCAAGATGGAGATACACGCCTGCTACTTTGCCCCAGATCCAGTGACTCAGGAGAAGCCCAGGAGAGAACTCCCAAGGCTGTGGTGAGGTCCACCACTAGAATATGATTACTTTAACATGCTGGGAGTCCCAACCCCCTCTTGAAAAGCACTTTGTCCAGTACAGGAGAGGAAACAAGACAGCAAAACCCTGTCAGGCATTGGTGACTCAGGAGAAACAACTTTTTCTTCTGCTTTGCTCAATGTGTTTTGGGTTTTCTATGGGTCTACTTTACTAACTCAACTTGCATTATGCATCTCTTACTGTTTATTATAGTGCAATTATTCTTGCATGATGCATTTCTGAAATTTTTCTTGTTTCCAGCTATCGTCATTTTAGTTTGTGAATATGGGTGTCTATGCAACATTATTACAATATCATGCCTGTTTTTTTATTTTATTTTTATTTACCTCAGCATGACATTAGCTGATATTTCATCATAGATTATCTGAGCGTTATCAGATTATCACTTGGAATTAAAATATGGAAATAGGAAGATGTATTATCCTTTTTACTGTATGTATTTCAAGTTTCTTTATTTAGTCTAGGTTATTGTCCTCCCTAAAATGATAGGATCCATAATTTAAAAGTTATCTGAGCATGTTTATTTGCTCTCAGACAAGAACAAGAAATTCCAACATGATGGACAACAAGGACTGGACAAGTTCAAATATTGACACACCATTCTTTATTCTAGGAAGTTTTGAATCTGATGCGTTAATAAAGTAGCCAAAAAAGTCACAGCACATGCTCTGCTCACCAGCTTCTGTTACAGTCTTTAAAAGCCGCGATGAATGGAGGGCACACATCTGTAAGACATTACTGTCTGCGGATATAAACAATAGGAAATGTTATCTTTATAGTGACTCTCTTCGAGTGTGGGAGCTTAACACAATAAATACAAAACCATTAGAAGTCCTTTCCGTTCTCTGCACAGGATTTGCTACTTATTCTGATCCTGTGAGGTCATCACCCAGGACTTTGTTCAATAATGCCAAACTCCATCCAAACAGCACAGGAGACAGGCCTTGAGATATCGTTAAAAATCTAAGCCCTCTGTGGAACCTGAGAGTTCCAGAAGCAGCCTTGGAAAGTTCCAACATTCCCTTTAAAGTCTAGCTTGCTTTTCTTCAATCATAATGTGATCAGTTGTCAAAGAGAAGTGCCAAACTGTTGAAAGAAATCGAAATGGTGCATCGGTATCATCATCCTCAGGTTGTATTTCATCACCTGACTCAGCGATCCTGTACCATCCAGCAGATATATTGTATACCATCATTTTTTGGTGAAATGGAAAAAATGTTGACAGACAACCTAAAAGCTCCATAAGATGTTCCTGGTATGTTGTGTCTCAACTGTGTTCTCTCAAGGGAAGGATAAATCTCAACGACTAGATGATTTGATTTTTAGGAAGCTGGAGGAAAAATACAAGATGTCCCCATCCTGTTTTGCACCTGTGGAAGTAAAAACTGTGCGTCATGTTTTCCAGACAGAAATAAATTCATTTCTCTTTAGCTGACTTCAGATGCTACTTGCCAGAGAAACACACATGCACATAATCACTCACACACTGTCCTGAAACATTTAGATGGTACAAACCAAATAAACTCCAGGCCGTGTTTAGACTAGACCATCACTTGAATGAATCTGAAGGAAAAATAAATAAATAAAACACTGTTATGATGACCTAAACATATGCTAAATAAACTCGATCAAAATGTACGCATTTTGGAATGCCAAACTGGAATGTAATTATGGCTGTTACTTAAGGAGAAATCAATCTGTTATGGGATATGAATGAAATCACCTTTTACTGGCTTCAGCACTTAGAGTCTGATTCTGCTGGGCCCCTGAAATCATCCAAAGCTGCCATTAACGTTGTTGCTGCCATAAAGTTTTCAGCCCGCTCTTCCCTGTTTTCTCTCGGGCCACTGTCTCCCTGTTTAAGATTTATAGCTATTTGTTTTGTCCAACATTTTAAGATGAAAACAGCTACATCTCTATCAATCACTGCTGCTGTAGAAGAATCCAGATGAGTATTTTTTTTTCTGGCCTCACTCAAATTTTCCATATGATATTGAATAAAAAAAGAAGGGGGTTTATGGAACGAGGGATACTGGAGTGTGAGAGAAAGGGACGAAGAATCATCTGAAGTCTTCAGAGAGTTCAGACGAAACCAGATGTTGAGACGTTTTTCTACCAGACAAAGCATCACCAGAATCACCACAGGTGTTTTCCATTTTGGCTCCCTTGAATCCAGCATCATTCTGGAGTTGACACTAGGATAACATATCACAAACAGGAACATCCATCTGTAATTGCAAGCTCTGAAACCACAGAAGAAGTGAATGTCGCTAACAAGGTTAATAGGTTACTCATATTCCAATAGTAAGTGAGCATCCCTGTGCCCTACTCACTGCGGAGGGCAGAGGCCTTGAAGTGGGGACTTATAATGAAGCCGTTTGGAACTCACTTGGCGAAGGGAGCAATGAAAGAATGTCTTCATTAGCTTCACATGGAATGTTATCACGACAAGGCTATAGGCAGCGACAACATGAATATCGTATTATTGCTGTTAATATGATATATATACAAATACATGTACATTAAGTATATTAAATATTCTGTGTGTGTGTGTGTGTGTGTGTGTGTGTGTGTGTGTGTGTGTGTGTGTGTGTGCGTGCGTGCGTGCATGCGTGTGTGTGTGTGTGTTCCCAATCAGCAGTGTCTCTCAGAAGTCAAGATGGGCAGAGGATCACCAATTCCCCCAATGCTGTTGCTGAGAAATTAATGAGGCAATATCAGAAAGGAGTTTCTTTAAGAAATGCAGTGCATAATACCATCCAAAGATTCAGAGAATCGGGAACAATCTCCAAGGCCGGAAAACCATATGCTCATGATCTTCGGGCCCTTAGACGGCATATAACTTTAATTATTCATTTTATATGTTGACACTCCAGCTCTCCCGCTATATCTAAATTTAAAAAGGATCATGAAGAGTCACCACCATGGGTCACATGACCATGAACTATTACATTACTTACCTTAAAGCGACCCTCGAATTATTTGCAGTGGCTGTAAATACATACTTTCCTTACTCTTTCTATTATTTGTATAGTGCTTGTCTCAATACATATCATTTCAAAGCAGCTTCAGAAAAAAAAGCACTTGTCTACAATTTTAAGTGGATTGTTATCAGAGGAGACTGTCCAAGTTATGTATTTCAGAAATGTACAGTTACAAAGCACACAGTTTGCTAACAATGTTAAATGTCAAAAATAAATTAAGGCACAGACATTGGGCTAAGTGAAATAAGAATACATTTTGTTAACAATGATTAAGGTACCTATAGAAAATTGAGCATGGGTGCGTGTTGATGCAGAGCTGCGTCATCTGAAGTCCTCGCAGGAGTTGCAGTCATCTCTTCACAGGTGATGGTCATCTGAAGTCTTCATAAGAGGCTGAATCTAGACTGGAGCTGACACTTTAGTTACCTCGTGATGGGCGTCCCAAGAAAAACAGAACAGGAAAATAATTAGCGTAGCTGCTGTTCAAAGCATTAAACAAAGACAATCATGTGCACTGATATAACTGGATTACAAGGTAGTAAGATGCATCTTACTACTTATCTTACTACTTAGAGATGCGTCTTTAATCTACTGGGAGAGTGAGTCTGACCGCCAAACATTATCAGGAAGTTTGTTCCAGAGTTTAGGTGCCATGAAAATGTTCTTCCTCCTTTAGTGGTCTTGGATATCCTAGGTACTACCAGAAGCCCAGCATTTTGATCTTAAAGAGCGAGATGGATTGTAAGGCAATAGAAGATCAGTTAAACACAAGGGAGCTAAACCGTTTAGAGGCTTATAGGTCAGTAGCAGGTAACCAGTGTAAAGATGATAAAATTGGTGTTATGTGATCATATTTTCTTGATCTAGTAAGAACTATAGCAGCTGCATTTTGTCTTGTCAAATACAGTCCAATGGCCATCTCAGACATTCCCCAAAATAACCATCCAGACAAGCAGTAGCTGTGAACATCTGTGGTCAGGAAACCTGGGTCTCCACAACAGCCCTTTTAAAAGTCCTGATATGGAAACGGTGAGCAATAATAATTTTCCTCTAGAGCAAATGAGTTGTGAAATATGAAGACAACTGAAAAAGAATTGGGCCAATAAAAGCTCCCTTGATAACTTCGAATTAGCCTGTCAGTGTCTTGTGGAGCTCTCTACCCTCTCTGTGGAAATCATGGAGATCGTCTTTCTTGGTTTGGCAGTTTGCAAGAATAGTAAGATCTAGCATACGCATATATAATTGTCAAAGTTATAAATTGAAAGTAAATTGAATTGTTTGTTATCCCTTTTTAAGATACAACAGCTGGACAGCAAGAAAGAAGACTGGACAGCAAAAAAAGAAAGAAGACTGCAGCAAACAGTGTATCACTGTATGCTCAACCATTCTGTACCACACTAATCAGCAACCTAATAATGAGGGTTATGCAATCATATCTTTGGAATGAACACACCATACCTGAAAGTTTGGTGAGAACTTTTTCTGCACACAAAATTTGCAGTTTATGGGATCCATGGGATCCAGTTTATGGGATCCATAAACTGCGAATTTTGTGTGCAAAAAAAGAAAAAATGCCTGGTACTTTTGCCCCTCAGTGGGCGTAAATGTGTAGCTGACGTCATGCGCATACCCTCCATCCTGCACCGACTACTAACAAAAGACTTGTTTGACTTCACCCAGCGATGCGCAGACCAATCAGCGGCTGACTTGAAGCATTGCATGTCGGTTAGAAATGTTGTCCGACTTGAGGCAGTGCCGACAGCAGGTGACTGTAACGTATGTCAACAAAGTACCGCAAGAGCGATTCGAGAGCAGGCGGCTGATGCAGCCGGTGCAGATTCTCAAGGGTGGCTGCAGGAAGATGCACAAGCTCGGATGATGACACAGCTGATCCACGATTGGCCGGATTCATTGCATGACAGCGATCACGTGCGTTTCATGTTTATTCTAAAACCTTATGTTACGCTAATGCTCTCAAATTTTGGAAAACCCCAGTCGGAAAGTTCAGGTAGTAACATCTGTCTTGAGCACTTATAAATATGCAAATTGTGTGATGGATTTTCATGAAGTTTATGATGGATTTAGTGCATAAAATTATATTGTTTACACATTGGCACTTTGCAGGTGTTATATGTTAAATAGGATATTGCGGTTTGGATACGATTACTTGCTGGAATTACAAAAGTTTATAAAATTCTTTACTAAGGATATTCTAAAGCAAACTTTGCCTCTTTCCAACTGTCTGTGATGATTATATTGCCTGTGAGTTAAAAAATATAGATTGAACACACTTGCTACACACCCCAAAGTGGAGGCATTATACTGCCTTCATGTACTGTCAGAAATTTTAATATTCCCACTTCTAAAGTCGTGATTATGCGTTCCTTACATTCAAGTGTAAAAATAGGAGGGCGTTCATGTGCAATTTTCACCTAGGAAACTAGTATTTACAACAATTCCGAAAGCATGTGAAGGCAGCATTAGAACTTTCAACAGCACTAAGAGGAGTTCTAATGGTTCCTATTATGCTGAAATAAGTGGGTATTATAATAAATCCTACCTGTCATCCATAACTTCTCTTCTTCTCCCGTAAACTTCAAATAGGCCTAAAGGTTTAGACAAAATGGATGTAATGGCAAATGTCAAAAATGAACACACAGGCAGTCAGCGACTTCCAATCAAGCAATGTCCTCTATGTTGACCGTTTCCAAGATAGCAGCGAAATTGATGCAGAAACAAGTTTTTGTATAAACACGCCCAAATTATCTTCATATAAGGGCTTTGTGCAGCCTAGCCTGTATTTTACTTGCTCCCTCATACATTTGGAATTGTGAAAAAAATTTGACAAAAAAAAAAATATATATATATATTTTACATAGATGTATTTTATAAGTCTTTGGGAAAAAATGTACATATGTTTTTACTCTTGTTAGTTGATGAGGGCCAATGAACAAAAGAAAAAAGATGAAGTTACAGTACATAAGGAACACTGACATATTTCGAAAGATGCAAAACCCATTTTAAAAGGGCTTTTAAGTGAGCACTTGCTTCCATAGTTAAGAATTTATTACCAGGGCAAATGAAAATGACCTACGTATGCATCAGGACTTTAAAAGCTGTATATCAAAGAGTTTGATTTGGCTTAGTTCACCCATGCTCTGAAGGGGATCGCATCAGTCCAGAATCTGGCTTTGCAATTATTGTCGTACCATGCATGGCTAAGGTGCTGGCATTCCAGCCCTGGCTGAGGACAAACTCTCTCGGTATCATTAATGAATAAAACAGATACCACATTTCAGTGAGGAGAATGAAGAATCATTACAGTTGAGTCGAATTCACAGAAATACAAATCCCCTGACAGATAGAATGCATGGAAATCAAACGCGCATTGTATGACATGTATGCCTATACACATGCTAAACAGATAACTCTGTCACACTGCATATTTTTATATTTCGCTCCGGGAGAGCATTTGTAATTCAAATGAGGGAGTTATCATGTGAAGCACTGTAAAACAATCTATCCAGCAGCAGCAGCAGTTTTGCACATCTGTATTAAAGAACCACTGCTTCGGGATATTTTTCTATTTTCTATTCCACGATTCTCTGTCAGTCTTCCACAGGGGCGAGGCTACACAAGGGCCAGGGTGGCACTGGCCCACTCAGATTGACGGCTGGCCCACCCAATCAGAACAGACAAAAAAAAAAAAAAAAAAATTTGGGATAGCAGAAAAGAATATGCCTATGTGACAACACAAATCACTTAAACACGTACAAAAAGTTTCATTAAAAAATAGGGCTGTCAAATATGTTAATAACACGGTAACGCAAATTCATTTTAACAACACTAAATTTATTAACGCAGCGCGCATTTTCTGTTTGATCTGTGGCATAGCCCGTAGTTGCAAAGGATGCAGCACCAAACATTAACAGGGAAAGAAAAGGGTTGACATTAATATTCTAAACCAAAAGAGCAGTTATTGCCAACATAAGCTACCACATAAGCTAGCACATTTTTTGTTTCACTTTTATTAGACTTCAGAAAGAAAAGTGCGTTTTTTTTCACAGAGCGCATTCTCTGCAGTCTGAGCGCGATGCACTGCAGCTCACTCTCGCTCATGTCTGAGGTAAATCATTATCACCGATTACAGTACACGTGTTTTATTGAACTAAATACATTACAATCGGCTAGAACGAATATGCACAGGTTACTTTCCTGAACAAGCGCGCTCCCGAGTCCATGTTCTTCACACTGTCCACGTAAATCGCAGCCCAGTTCGGCGCGCACACGCAAAATACCGGCAGTTGAATATGGAGTCTCTTAAAGGGGCCGCACTATATTCCTACTCGTTGAATATGGACCTCCTCCTGTTGGTGTGGTTCTGGTGCGCTCACTGGTAAACATTAACAATTTTTCATACGAACTTTGCCCTGCTCTGAATTAAACTTCCAGTGTAAAAACTCCCTTTATATTCTTAAAATGAGAGAAATCACTACTTACACTTAATTTTTAAGTTTAGGCTTAAGAGACATGAACAATTTCTTAGATAAACATCTATGACCTTTGATACGTCTAATCTTCATGCTGTATTGATTATTATTGAATAAGTATGGTTTCACTAATAATAAATGTACATTTGCATAAAGCATGCATATTTGTCCATACTCATGTTGATTAGAGTATTAAAAACTTAATTTTAGATTTACAATTGCTAAAAATGTGCGATTAAATTGTGATTAAATATTTTAATTGATTGAAAACATTTTCATGTAACTGCCTTATTGCAACAGCCAATCAATAAGCTTAGTAGTAATGTTTAGCCAATCACGTATTGTTGAGGGGATGGGAAGATGAGTTTACGTCTGCTAGTGAAATAAACTTTTAACACGGGCCACGGTGCATAACACAAGATGAAATTCTCACAGGTTAAGCTGCAAATACATGTTTGATAACAGTTATACTGAGTTGCATAAGTGACAAGAACTGGTTATTCCATTTTAAAATTAACCCAATTACTGAACACTGATGTCTTGTTAGTGGTCATATAGCAGCACACTATCTATATTTGTCTTCCTTGCAATAGGCTTTGTAGCTGCTTGTTATAAATTAATTTTGTATATATGAATTATATGAATTTGTTGGCAAAAAATAAATCATATATAGCTTATATTTACTGTCAAGTGATTTTGTCCCATATTGTTAAATTTGTGTAATTTGAGAGTAGTCATTGAGGTCCACCCTATTCCACCAAGGTCCACTCAGTTAAAAATGTCTGGCCTCGCCACTGGTCTTCCATATCTCACTCAGTTAGTCTATGTGAAATTGCCTGCTCTGTCCATAGTCACACTGGTTATCTGGAAATAATCTGACAGAGGAAAACACTCACATATAGAACATCAAACCATCCTTGAATGGCTACAGGCAAACAGGGAAAAAAAGGAAATATTATTTTGGGACTTCTCAGATCATATTTCTTGTTTGAGTAATGCAACGTGGGTAGTCCTGCAGTAACTTAGCTGCCTTTTGGTGCCAATTTACGGCGTGCAGTCCTTGGGGGAAAACGAGGGGGCTGTCAAAACACTTGAAAGCTTGTGCGGGGTCAAAGGCCATTAGTGCTTTCATCCAATCAGAAGAACCTTCAGATTTAAACAAACGGTTAAGGCTATAAAAGTAGCAAATTGTCAGTAATAATTTACACCACTGCCATTTTCGCAGCTTCTTCTTGCTTTTTTCCCTTTTAGCTCACCAGACCATGGAAATGATACAGGCTGAGTTTCTCAAAAGCATTGTGAGGCAAGCTGATCTGGTGGCATCTACTCAGGGTTACACTTCTCTTGTACGCAGCCCTGATCCTAACGTTTAATATGAGCTTTCTAAATATACGCTTTAGAGATAAACATATGTCTGTGTTTAAAGAAGAACTCCTCAGAATAACCCCTCATTGAAAGCAAGGGTGAGCTGGCTAATTGGCATTTTGCAGATGTGTGTAATAGCAGGGTGAGTTTGGGGCACTGACCACAGCTCTGTTTCAGAGGTACTAATCATAAGACTGAAAGGAAAAAGTAGAGAACTTTTATTAGCTGTAATAAAGTATTTTTCAAACAAATAGCCAAGAGCCACTTTAGTGCCAGAGGTGTATCAATTTCATGAGCAAATGTACGTCAAAACCAATTTTGTCCTTTTAGGTTAACAGATAATGGGAGGAAATCATTTTCATGATACTACAAACACATGTAGTTTTGAATGTTGTTTCCGTGACATTGCTGATATCCCAGCTATTGCAAACAATATGTTCTAAGAACATTCCCAATAAGTTATGAAACTGTTATTTCTGAATGTTCTCCAACTAAAACATTTCAGGGGAATGATGTATTAATGACATTTTTGCGAACATTTTGAGACCATTATTAAAGACCAAAACCTTACCAGAACATTAGATAAAGTTCTGAGAATATTCCCTGTTGGCTGGGATGAAAAATGTCCAAATATCAAAGTGGCTTGAAAAGTGAGTGTTTAAAAAAGTGTTCTTCCATTAAAAATCACACTTTAGATACCTTGATAACACTGTGTGCTCATTGATATTAAATCTTGTCGCTTAAACGTAGTCCGAGCATGTTTTTGGAGCCTCTTTAAAAAGCACTTGAATTTATCAACGACATATGGGGAACACTGTGAGGTATAAAAGGTTATGAGATGACTGGATTGATGCAAGGTGTATAAGGTCCTGCTATCAGGTGATGTGAGTTCAGCTAAGGACACCATGGCAGGCTAATGAATATGATTTAGTTGTCTGACAGAGGCTGCCGTCCAAGGTGATTCAGTCCAAGGAGGAAACATGCAAGGTAGCATGATGTTTCAAACATACTGCCAGTTGCTAAAGAATGTGCTGACGCTGCAGTCCAAACCTAAAATCATTTTCCAGTACCATCTGTTGACAGAGGCCTTCTTCTCTGTAAATGTTTTACTTTTCATCCCCTCCAGTCTGAATAATTTGTAATGTTTCATTTATCGTGCATTTTAAACTCTTTTGTTTTGTTCACCACAATTACGGCAAATATGGAAACACCATTCTATCTTGCACAGGGAAACATTTTCCAGTTTAGATAAATTTGTCCAGGAAAATTGATGACTTCTACAGATGGAATTCTGAATTGCTCCCAAAATAAACCTTAAACCTTGTGTTAGAACAAAAGTAAACCGTTCACATGTCTGCAACCCACAATATAGCGGTTTTATGGACTAAACATGCACAAAGTACACTGGACTTCAGAATCAGAATGAGCTTTTTTTGCCAGGTATGTTTACAAATACTAGGAATGTGTTGTATTGACAGGAGAGCTCACAGTGTAACAGAATGACAGTGACAAGACAAGATAATAAAAATAACAATATACAAATATACTGCAAAATAGCAAAGACATACAAATTAAAATAAACAAATTAGATAAGCAATTTACTATATGTACACTTATATTAGGTATAATTTTGAAAATGTAAATAAGCGTGTTAAATAAATAAGTAAATAAATTATGTGTGTGTGTGTGTGTGTGTGTGTGTGTGTGTGTGTGTGTGTGTGTGTGTGTGTGTGTGTGTGTGTGTGTGTGTGTGTGCGCGCGTGTGTGTGTTTCTCGTTTATTGTCAAGAGTTCATGAGCTGGATTGCTTGAGGGAAGAAACTGTGTCTGTTTGTTCTGATGCTCAGGGCGCTGTAGTGTCGACCAGATGGCAACAGTTCGAAGAGGGAGTGTGCTGCATCTGAGAGGGGTCCAGAGTGATTTTGCCAGCCCTTTTGTGTACTCTGGATAAGTACAGATCTTGGAGAGTGGGGAGGGTTGTACCAATGATTCGCTCAGCAGACTAGACTTCTGTCTGTAGTCTTCTGAGGTCAATTTGGTAGCTGAGCTGAACCAGACAGTAACTGAAGTGCATAGAACTGATTCAGTGATGGCAGAGTAGAACTGTTTTAGCAGTTCTTTTGGCAGGTTGAACTTACAACCTCTGTTGAGCCTTTTTCACAATGGCGGCAATGTAAATGTTCCACTTCAGGTCCTGAGAGGTGGGGGTCTTCTGAAGTCCACGATCATCTCCATTGTTTTAAGCATATTTAAGCTCTAGGTTGTTATGACTGTGTAACCGAGGCCAGCTAGTAGTTGCTATGCAAGTAAACCTCACTCCTCTGACCTCAAGAGATGCTCTAGTGATTGATTCTAGAGTGACTTGATTGTTAGAGTATCCGACTCTCATGCTGGCGGACCTGTGTTCGAGTCCCGCTTGTTCGAACAGGAGGGGTTACATTGGTGCCGTGACCCAGGTGGGAGTGAACTTTAGGGGGGTGAGTGTAACAGAGGCCAGCTGGTAGTTGCTGTGCAAGTAAACCTCACTCCTCTGACCCCAAGAGATGCTCTAGCGACTGACGCTAAAGGGTTGCAGCCTTTAGCATCCTTGTTAGAGAATCCGAATCTTATGCCGTTGGACACAGGTTCTAATCCCGCTTGGAGTGGGCGGTTCGAACAGGAGGGGTTACAACTGCACCAAACAGCCAGCTCTTTAACCTCCTGTCTGTAAGCAGACTCATCTCCATCCTTGATGAGGCAGATGACTGTGGTGTTTTCTGCAAACCTCAGGAGCTTGACAGAGGGTTCTTTGGAGGTGCAGCTGTTTGTGTAGAAGGAGCAGTGGGGAGAGAATACAGTCTTGAGGAGCTCCAGGGCTGATGGTACGGGTGCTGGATGAGAATTTACCCAGCCTCACTAGCTGTTGCCGGTGGGTCAGGAAGCTGAGATCCACTGACAGACAGAGGTGGGCATGGAGAGCTGAGTTAGTTCTGCAGGAGGAGTTTTGGGATGATAGTGTTAAAAGTCAAGCTTAAGTCTTTTAACACTATCATGTCAAAACTCCTGCCCAAACTAACTCAGCCCTCAGCTCTCTGGACATGTAATGTAAATGTATTTTCATATAAGATGTTCTGAATAACAAATCATCTGGTTATATGAGTTCATATTCCATGTGATATATTTGTGAGCTAATAATGGGCAAATCATTTTAATAAAGAAGATACAGATTCTCTATGAATTTACAGCAGAGGTCTGTTTTACCAGACTGTCAAGAGATTGTAAAAGCTAGCCATTTAACAAAGGATAGGCCAAAAGCTCATTAGCATAAGAATGTGGCAAACATATACTGGTGTTGAAATTGCCTGGTTAATTATCTGATCATAAAACAAATATACCCTTCTGAATGGCATCAATTGGAAACATTACATTTCACAGTCATACCTTCTGAATGTTAATATCTATTACACGGCTCTCTGGAATACTCCATCAAGTAACATCATCCAACAGTCTAATTCCTATGAAGGAAAAAGCGAGTCACATTAGTGGAATTAGGTGAATTGTCAATAGTACATAGACGTTTACAGCTCATATAAAAGCCACTTTCTAGCCAAGGTTACTGTTGGTCAACATGGCAAATCCACAGACCAAATCGAGCCCATTGCGAAATCTGCCTGTTGCTCTACATTGTACTAAAGGAGGCTTTATGGTGTGTTCAGAGGTTGGAGATTCCTTGTTCCCAGAAGGAGCTTTCAACTGGAATGCCCCCTCAAGTCGGAGCTGTGACTACATGGGAAAAATCGGGTGAAGCGTAAAACCACAACTTCAGAATCCCGTAGTTGCTCAATGAATCAATTAGTGAACCAGTATCATTTATTAGCACTTCTGTATGTCTATCTCAATAAACTGACTTTTGTATGTGTTTTCATTTAAAAAGAGCCATCACAATAAAGGTTTGCCTGGATGTGTCCTTCTTAGTTTGACCTGTGGTTAACATCCCTCTTCCGAGGTAAATGAAATGTAACATTTATATGCAGGTAGGCTAGAATTATAAAATAATTCCAAATAAACATTTCACGTTAGATTTATTTGCTGTTTAGTCATATAATAAGCAGGAAAATGTACAGTCAGCACATCATTATTGCAAAATAAACCCCCTCAGTTCATTATCCCTTACTTAATTAATGTTTGCTGGTGAAGGTTACGTGACTTTATGTAGACCCTTGTACATAGCATTAAACACAGTATGGAAAAACTTACCATATTGGGGTATCTGTTTTCCACAGAATTCTCTGCCAAGCCTAATGCTTCTTATTACCTCATGAGAGAGAGCAATTCACCAAACCAAGCTATAAATGGACCCCAGGGGGACTTGCAAATTTATTGAAGAAAGACATGGTTTTTGAGCCAAAAGAAATAACTCAGCAATTAGTTTCTATTTTGTGGGCGATTTTGGGAAGTGACCCCAGCAAGGAATGAGTGGGATTACCTTGGATTGGTGCAAGTGAAACGCACAATGTCCTGCTTTGCTAGAAAAATAGTCCCCTTAATTCAGCAACTATAAGCAAAAATGGGTTTATCAGAACATTTCCAGTGAAAAATGGCCGATAATTTCCAGTGAAAAATTGCCGATAATAGATTGCTTTGGTTTGATGACTCCAGTATGCCTGTTTCCCTCTCTGCAGGATACCACAGTGGATCTGTTAACCTGCACGTCACAAACGGGGAGCTTGGGCATTGCGGTGAGGCAGGAGCAAAAACAGGCAGCCATCAAATTAGCTTTAAATGTCATGTCATGGAACCATGATGCAAAAGTGAAGTATGTTACAGGTTTTATTTGTGCACATGATTAACAGCCATCACAAAGGTTGGTTTTCCAATGGAACCGTGTCCAGTAAAAACTCATAAGAAAACCTCAACTCTTCTGGGAATCCCAGAGGTCTGTCATAGCAACTGTTCTCGAGCATCCTGTTCTCATTTTCACACTTAGGTCACCCTGCCCTGGCACCTAGAAGCAAATCCTTGGCTCTCCCGTGCTCTTATTTATTCTACCCCACTTTCCAAAAACTACAGAGAGAACGAGAGAGAAAGAGAGATAGAAGGAACGAGAGATCTTTAATGCATTACATATGGAACATTAAGAAGAGGCAACCCTGTAAACACACAAAAATGATGGTGGATCAAGAAATGTATACACGTTTAGGTGCATCACTTTGTGGGCCTTGATGTATCACATGACAGCTAATTGCTTTTGACTAAGATTTGACACAGTGACACAATTGTTTAGAAAAGCTGACAAAAATGTCCTTAAAAGTAGGCAATATTTTTCATAAACACTTTTTGTACAGGCCTACTGGTTGAAACTCTCTTCATATCCAGACAGCCATCAATAAAAGAAGTGGTCTACATATTAAAAATGTACATTTATCTTCTGTGGAAGTCTCAGGACCAAAAAATGCTCATCCAATTATTGCATTTGTTCCAATGCATTTGTTGCGCATGTGGTTGGCACTGATCCTATGGTAAAACGATCAATGGCAAAATGAATATGCAACAGTCAGATGGCAATTCAGCGTTCTTTAAAGGGTTACTTCAGGGATTTAGTATATGGCTTCGTGGAAACCCGGGAGTATATTCGAGTATATATCTTCTGTGGAAGTCTGAGGACCAAAAAATGCTCATCCAATCATTGCATTTGTTCCAAAGGCTATAATAAGATGTATCCTCAGATTAATGAAAAACTATCATGCATTTAGTGTTTTGAAAAATTCCTCCCGTGATGCAAATTGACGGTATTTGCTTAATCTTTAAAATGTTAGTGGTGGCTTTGGGAATGGCCTCACAGGGTAGCGAAGCATTCTGGGAATTGTAGTCTTTCATCCCCATGAGACAAAAATACATCTTCGGTCTTTTCTCAGTCTAGAAGGCACCAAATTCAAAAATAATTTCACATTTCTACTACATTAATGACCCAGTTTAAATACAGATTCATCTTTCCAGCGCTGAAGTACCCCTTTAATGAGCCAGTTCAAATATAAAGCTTAATGCTAAATCACTGAAGTAACCCTTTAAGTTGTTCACATTCATAATTATTGTTGTGCCTTGATATATGAGGTAATTTAACACCTTCCCTCAAGATGCTTTGCCGACTCTGCTTGTTGAGCGTTCATGTGTTTTGGAGGAGACATGTCTTTGGAAAGCACTCCAAAGGGAGGGTGGGATCTTATGATTTCAAAGCTAGACTGCTATTGTTAGCCTTTCTGAAATTGACTACTCTACCTTTAAAGGGGTAGTTCACCCACAAATGAAAATGCTGTCATAATTTACGCAGCCATGTTGTCTAAAACTAGCATGACATTCTTTCTTCTGCTGAGCACAAAAGAAGATATTTTGAGGCTCTCTGTATAAATATTAGGTAGGCCTACTGAAATGTTAGCATTAGCCTGATTTGGTTTTGGTAAAAAACAAGTGACAGATTAATTCACAGCAAAATATTGTAGAATTTGATTTGGTAATCAGCAAAAGATGGGAAGCGTTTTCTCAATTTATTCTGCTGTCCTAACTATTTTTTTCCCCCACGACCCTATATCAGAACAGACCCATGGCCCATTTTTGGGTCACGACCCACCAGTTGAGAACCTCTTCTGTAAATATCACTGGTGTTGCATTACGGTTCTTAGGCAGAGAGCATGTGTTCATTTTTCCATCTACGGATCTAATTCTGACAGTTTGCGTTGCAGCACAGAAGACTCAGGAATGTCCTTATTTTCCATGTGGAAAGGCAGACTCATGAAAGCCAATACTCCAGTTGAATACAACTCATTAAGTCAGGCTTTTTTTATACAAGCCATGTGGCACTCTTTAAACGGACAGGGTTCACATCAAACTGGACAGAACGGACTGGCCACCATGTCACGTTTTATGTGTGTCCGCTGGCCCCCCTTCCCTGGCTGTAGAAAATACACACTGCACAGTATTTTCTTTTCAAAATTAGGTTGAAGGTACATTTGAAATTTACAACATGTGTAAACTATACTCAAAGGGCAGTGTTTCCTAAGATCTTTGGAACATTCATGTTCTTTGCAAAAGCAAACTAACGACAGAGCCAAGTGGCTAATGCTCTTGGGTTGCACTGATTATGTTATGAATTTAGCAATTGATCTTCATCACGAAAGATCATAAAACTTCTGTTTAAACTAGTTCAGATCAAGGCTTTCCTTTCAGAGAAATACCAGAAACGTCAGTGCCTTTGTGAGCTGTTCAATCAGGTTTGCATTAGCGGAATTCAGTCCAGCTTTTTACTTGTAAAGCAGTAAGCACAAAAGCAATACAAATTCACTCTTAAAGGTCCAGTGAGATGCATAAAGAACCTTGGGTGACAAGGGGCTTTTCAGAACTGAGGCTGGACACCAAATTAAACAGAGGCGTGGAATGATGCCTGCACACACAGATGATTTTACTACCACTTTCACCACAAGCCCACTGACCCACAGGCAGTTCATGTCTTTACACTGTAAAAAATTTGTGGTGGTTTTTGTTGGTTTAACTTAAAAAAGTAAGTAACCTGTTTGCCTTAAAATTTTGAGTTTATTGAAATAAAACATTTGAGTTGATACAATGAAGGAAATTAGTTTAATAAATAGAAACTCAAAATATTTTTGTATCTGAACCACATAAAAAATGTGATAAATCATGAAAATAGCACAATTTGGCATGTTTCACTGCGTCATCAGAAATAACACACACATTATTACCCAATATGCTAACAAAATCTTTTAATAATCTTTTAATAAAGGTTGTCGAATCTCAAAAAACTCAAAATTTTATTTTCAATGAACTCAAAATTTTAAGGCAACCAGGTAACTTTTTTTCTAAATAATTCTTTACAGTGTAGGAAAAATTGTCACATTACCCAAAGATTGCTTTAGAGATGTCAGGTTTCCTCAGCAGTGAACTTTGACTGAGGGGTTGATGCTTTTCCTTTCTCTATATAACTCTGTATGTGCATTAATGAATGAATGAATTAATCATCCTTTGTGTTTATCCTATCACCACTCATGAGGAATCACTGTTCGAAAGATGTATTTAGAAAGCGCAGCTGTTCTAACCCTGACAGATATTTTATGAATATGATAACTAGTGCTTGAAGTTGAAATAAACATGCATCATGCATTAACCAGAAATTTCCATATGCTAAAATGCAGTCAAAATGAATAGACCAATTTTTTCTTTTGAACAGGTTTTTCCACATAGATTCCCATAACCAATTCCAATAGTCCAATGCCCAGAACTCAGCTGTGAACTCGCATCAGCCTTCACAAGTGTCCCTACGGGCAAACCATCACCAGTTCCTTCACAACAGTTGTTCAGCACCTCTGCTTTAGGCATTATGGGTCAACACTTGCATTGGAAAAGCAAGAAAATAAACATGATTTATTTCCTTAAACTGATTTTCATTATGTCCCAGCAATAGTCAAGGAGGCCCCACTGAGCATTTCCTCCAAACTGCTGGGAGAAATACTGCAATTTACTGCTATCCATCCACTCATCCACCACCCATCTGTCTGTCTGTCTGTCTGTCTGTCTGTCTGTCTATGTATCTATCTATCTATCTATCTATCTATCTATCTATCTATCTATCTATCTATCTATCTATCTATCTATCTATCTATCTATCTATCTATCTATCTATCTATCTATCTAAAAACAGAGTCCTTCCTCAAACTAAAGTTTATCACAAGAAACTCAATCAACTCAATAAAACTGTCCGTGACTGCCCTCTAGTGCTCAAGATTGTTAAAAAAGGTGACATATTTTATGAAGGACATTTGAAACAAAAACTTTTATTATTATGTGTCATAATTCACATTTAGAGTTTAGCTATTTTAACTCTGCTAGCAGAGTTATAGTGCTTTCTCATAAAGCGCAGCTTGATAGACATACAAAATATCCAATAACTCAAATGTAACATATCTATTTCAAAACCACCAGAAACAACTGTCAAATCCACCAGAGGAACAAATCCATCTTACTCTTAAACAGTATGAAGGCACTTCTCCAAAATCACGCTCCCTGTTATTCTTTACATACATTGTCCATAGTTGCAGCTTTGTTTGATACATTTTTGTAACAATAACTACAATCACCTTCAACAAACCATGATAAAACAAAAAACAACCATGATTTTCATCATTTACAGTCTGCACTTACTTTAACCAACTTCAAGTTCACTTTTCACTTATGGCTTTCATCTAAATATTCCTCATTCATGGATCAACTAAAAATACAATTAGAGAACACCAGGATCTACATGATGCTCATCAATTTAAAAAAACCCTAAAAAGTAAGGAAGACAAAGATGACAGATTACATTGTTCCTGACTTTGCAGCAGCCTGATCTGTGATGGCCCGGTTTTCACTCATCTGTCTTGCGGTGGTTTCATCAGCATGAGACTGGCTCATAATGGATTGTTTCTTGGTGGACTGGTTGGTGATAGATTGACTTGCGGTTGAATGGGAAGCAACAGACTGTGACGTGATGGATTTTGTGGTCTTGGCCTGCTTGAATGTGGTGTGAATAGTCTTCTTTCTCTTGACGTGGAGGATCTCCATAGCATCAGGATTGACTCCTGGCTGCTGAAACTCCTTTGTGGTCTCCGTCTGCTCGGTGGAGGATTGCTGTTGCTCCTGGAACTCCTGCTGTCTCTGGAGCATCTGAGACATAAGAAAATGATCAAATGCATTATAGGGAGAGGAAATAGAGTCAAGTTGGTAATGTGGTAAAAATGTAAAAAGCATGAAAATTTCTGTTCCAAAACCTAGTGCGCTGCCATTTGAAAGCATACTCCTGATTTCAAGACCATAGTTAACTTAATATACATTCTAAGATACCTAGATTGAGCCAAATTCACAAAACAGCATGGAATGTGTCCCATAATACACTATCCAAGATAGTGTATTATGGTATCCAAGATGATGGATGTATCCAAGTATCCAAGATGATGGATGAGCTAAGAGAAATTACGTTTATAAATAAAAGTCGGCATGAAAATATTATTGTTATAGATCTTATTGTGAACAATTAATCTGTCTATGTTTTAATCTTCTGTCTGATTTTCCAAGCATTTAGTCAGTTTAAACCCAGCCCACATCTCAGGGTGTGCTCACTCCTGGCATGTTTGGTTCAATTAAATCGAACCCTGGCGTTCTGTTAGAGCAGATAAATTAGTGCATTACAAACAAACGAATCGAGACAGCTGGGTCTCTGTCCACTTAAAAATGATCTCTGGTGCGGTTAGGATTAAATATAAACTCAACGTGGACAAAAGACATGTAAAGAAACCAAAAACAGGAAGATAAGACTCTAAAAAGCACAGAATGTTCACACATTTCTTTTTTGAATAGGTTTTTTCTTGCCATAGTTGTGAGTTTGCCCATCATGTATCCTCGCAGCTGATCATTTGTGTGTGTGACAGAGGGATCATTGTTGCTGTTTTGACTCCTTTACATATTTTTTAGGCTCTTTACAAGTTCTCAGCTGGTCAAAATACCACCACATGTAGGCTACGCACATACAACAAGCGCATTTAGCCTAGCACGCAACATTGTTTTGGATGTTTTACAAGTTACAGCGCAAAATATACATAATAAATGCAGACCAATCAGGATGTGAATGCATCCCTACACCTTAAGGTTTAGTGTCTTTAGGTTCAGAGATAAAAATGCCAATCTGAACGCTAATCAGACCAGTACTGCAAGTTTTTTTCCGGACCAAGCAAATCAAGCAAACCGAACTACAAGTGTGGACACAACCCTCAAAATTCACAATACGGAAAAAAATGTCACTACTTGTGTTTCACTGTGACTTTATTTTATTAAATACTAAAATTGTTTTTTTCTTGGTTTGTTAAATTTTAGGTTATGTTTGTAATGTTTGAAAATGAATAAACACATTAGAAAAATAAAAAAAATACTAAAAGTGTCAATATTTTCCTCAGTTTTATTAAAAGTTGAATATTATATCCAATATTTGTGTATGTTATGTATTTTTTATGCTTAGAGCATTGTGCTGTTAGGTTAGCAACATGCTAGCATCTTAGCGTTAACATCTTAAGCTAGCATCAATCTAGTTTAAGCGATCAATTATGAGGTTCCATGGATGCTAATAATGCAGCTCACTGGGGTATGAAACAGAGTAAAAAATCATTTCCAGACAATAAGAAATATTGTGATGTTGAGTTCTGTCTCACCATTAGGTGCTGATACTGAGCGATAGCCTCATCAGTGGTTACTCCTTCAGCTAGGCCCAGTTCTGCTGCACGGCGAGCCATTTCTACCTTAAGAGAGCCTGGTGGGGTCCAGCCCACACCTTTAATCCAGTTCAGATCTGATTTGTAGTTGACCTGCAACCAGAGCCAGGACCATTGAACTTGCTACATGAGGACAACTACAAGAACAACTGATTTGTCAAAATAATGCCATTTAAGAAATTGAGAAAGAAATCAAAGAAAGTGTCTCATGTCAACCACATGTCATCAGAGACATTAGCATAGAATGGCATCAATACAATACTTCATAACATTCTTAATAATCCCAAAACTCAGTTCTTACATCGCTCTGTAACTGGTAGGCTTGTTTAGCGTGTTTGACGTTGAGCTGATTAGCATCACAGGTGTAGTCATGGAGATGTTGCCGATAGCTGACGTTGCTGAGCTGAGCCTGGCTCTTCTTAGCATGCTGGAAATCAGGCTGGTCGGTATGGATCTTAAACTGAGAGCGTGTCTCCTGGGACTGCTTCTTGTACACATTGTTGCTCAGGAGCTTCCCTACAGCCAATGAGTGTTTCATCTTGGGGTCATCCTCGACGCTGAGGAGGCCCACCTGATGGCCCTTGTCTTTGACAAATGCCTCCTTATAGCGGAACTGAGAAGGAATGGTACAATATTTATTACACAAAAAGAATATACTACATATTATGTTAAACACTGGCAGATAAACATTTAGATTTTTACTTACATCACTAGCAATTTCTCTAGAGGCCTTGGCTGTCTGGAAGGGAATAGCGTCTAACCTGAGGTCATAACCTGCAGACTTCACCAGCTCACCTGATGTTTTATACACTTTCTACAAGGTGAAAAAGAGCATATACAACATTAAGGGATGAAGATCATTTTTTAAATGTATTTGCAAGTCTCTTACGCTCACCAAGGCTGCATTTATTTGGTCAAAAGTACAGTAAAGACAGTAATATTCTTACAATTTAAAATACCCGGTTTTCTATTTTAATATATTTTAAAATGTAAATTACTGCTGTGATGATAAAAAACTGAATTTTTAGCATGATTACTCCAGTATTCATCCTTTAGAAATCATTCTAATATGCTGATTTGCTGCCCAGGAAACATTTATTATTATCATCAGTGTTGAAAAAGTTGTTTTGTTTAATATTTTAATATTTTTGGTGAGCATAAGATAATTCTTTCAGAGATACTGAGAATACTCTTGTATGAGTACCCAAAAAAACTTACATCGCTAATTTGCTGAGCGTTGATCTTTGCTCTGATGAAGTCAGGATGATCAGAGTGTAATGTGTATTTGTGCATAGAGTCAGAGTCTCCAGACTTGTACATTCTCTGAAACAGGATAAAAGTCTTGTTATTCACATCACCCAAAACAATCACTGGCTACAGACACATTAAAGGTGCCCTAGAATGAATTAACCTAACCATAGTGAAATAATAAGAGTTCAGTACATGGACATCACATACAGTGAGTCTCAAACACCATTGCCTTCTACTTCTTATGTAAATCTCGTGCATGAAAAACACCACAGAAAATTAAGTGATTCTCAGCATAACGCCAACCGTGACGCAAGCGTTGGGGATCATTCATATGTACGCCCCCAACATTTGCATCTGTCCAAACATGTTCACTGTCAGGCGGAACTGACGGAGCCGAATCATCGGGACTGCAGGTAAACAAGACACTCGAGGATAGCAAAAACAGCAGATCATGGACACATAGGCTGTGCAGGGGATGTGAGGACTTTTCATATGTCAACAGCCATGGTTGAGGTTTATTATAATCGGATACCACAACAATTTAATTCAAAATCGTTCGTTTGTTTGGCCCATTTCAAGCAACCTTCTTCGCTCACCGTCTTAACTGAAGAAAGGGGAAACTATATTCCTGCAAGCAGTAAGTAGTGATTTATCCACTAGCTGTTTAAACAATTTCTGATTAAATTGAAAGTGTCAACTGAGAGACAGCATTGTCTAGATGACGCAAGATGCTAGTACAGTAACCAAAGGAAACTCCAAGTACCATACAAAACTAAATAGTGTGTCTGATGACAAAGGTTAATATTGTTTTGTATTACAAAATACAACCGTAGATACGTTGCTTACAAATCGTTCACTCGATCCTTCTAGCAAACGTCACCTTTTCCACCATATAAGTTAAAACGACAGTCATTTGACAAGGCTATTCATTTAAAAAAAATAAAAGTTATATGTTTATATTTTTGAGAACTGAAGTAGGCCTATGATGTTTTTGCATGCTTGTATTTCCAAGTACATCACAGTCACTGCATTGTATTGTGACTAACATTATATAAACATGCAATCGCGTTGACGAAAAAAGATAAGTCTAAAATGTAGACTAAATGACACTTTAAGCAGAACATCTCAAATGAAGATTGCTGAAATGCAGCTTACTTTTTTATTGGTGTTTTCAGATCATCCGCGCGCGCGAGAGAGAGAGCTCGCGTGCATATGGTTGCCTAACCCTAACACAATAAACAAGTAAGCAGCATTTTATCAATCTCCAACACGGTCTGTGTTCTGTCAGGACTCACAGGCCGCTTTGCTGAACAGCTGAAGTGCTGTGCTGTGAGCGGCTGAAATAAGCCAATCAGAGCAGAGCTCAACATTAATATTCATGACTCTTCCAAATAAGGCAAAAACAGAGCATTACGTCCTAGGGACAATTTATAGAGTTGTAAATGGACCTGTAAAAATTTATCTGGACAATTTTTGCCCTTAAATAGGCCACATAGCCTCTATGTAGATATCAGAGAATAATTCAACATATTGTTCCAACTCATTCTTGGGCACCTTTAAAAGCAAGCATGCTGGGTGAAGCTTACCTCACTGCACAGCATGTTGCTGTTCTTTGCATGGATGATATCTGGTGAATCAGCAATTTGAGTGAACTTCAGACTGTCAGGATGTTGACGGTACTTCTTCTACAGAGGGTAACGGTGAAGGATTTAATTATTAACCATGTTTTTATGCTGTATGATTTTATTATAGTAGGCTGGCAAAATTACGACTATAAACATCCAACCCCACTCACAACCCATTTTATTTCTGTGTTCACTTCACTAATTTAAGCTTATTTAAAAATATTTTTTTTTATTGTAGTGTGAAAAGTGGGTGTCCCATACCACAATTAATCTACATCTAAAATAGCAAATCATAAATAGGGTCATTTTTGATTTCATGTTAAATTGAAGTGCAACTTACATCACTAATGAGCTCTCCGGCTTTTTTTGCAGACTCCAACTGGGGTGCGCCTACTGAATCCCAAGCCACTCCCTTCATGAAGTTCAGATCTGATTTGTATACATTCTATGAAAAGACAAAGAAGACTAGACTATAATGCTTGCATTGATGCTTTGCCCTGTCACACCATATATTTATGGTATAAAGCCAAAACTCAGGTTCAGATCTTAATCTTTTATGGCTTTACTCTCTCACCTGACTCTGCAGATCATATGCCTTTTTGGCCCACTGCACCTTCATATCATCAGGAAGGACGGTGTAAGAGTGGATGTGAGTTTTGTAATCCTGGTCACTGGCTAAGGCCTGGGCTTTCTTGGCATGAACCAAGTTCACCATGTCTAGAGGCAGCTGATACTGGCCGCTGGTGGACAAAGCGCCTTTGCGATAATACTGGTCACTGAGCAGACGACCCATCTCCATGCAGTGCGTTAGGTGCGAGTCCTCCAGAACGCTACGAGATCCGATGTGCTTGCCCTTCTCCAATACATGGTTGTGCTTGTATTGAACCTATCAAGGCAAATGAGGTGAATATGTTCAACTGGATGTTGGTATACATGTAGAAAATGCTGGTTGCCACAAACTTGATGGCATGATTGCTTATGTATGAGTTCATCAGAGCTGTTTTTGCCCATAAATGTTTGTGTGTAAATTTAGAGAGGGTAATCTTACATCGCTAGCAATGCTGGTGGAGGCTTTTGCAGCCTGGAAAGGGATATCCTTCATGGTGAGTTTATAACCCTGAGCTCTTAGCACATGCCATGACTCCTTGTACTTAACCTGAAATAAAACAGAAAATGTTAAAAACTTTTGGCTCTAATGTCTTCAACTTTTTTTAGTAAATTCCTCTTTAGAATATCTTTAAAATAATCGATCAACGTCAGTTAAGAATAGTGGATTTTATGATATCCATAAACACTAAAATAGACTTGGAAGGCTCATCTTACATCACTGAAGTTAGCAGCGTTAATCTTGGCCTGGGTGATTTCAGGTCTTTCAGCAGTAATGGTGTAGTTGTGCCTGAAGTTCTCTCCCTTTTCTTTGTATAAGCGCTAAATAATATCAGAACACAAGAAATTATAACCTCTCTTTCACTGCAAAACACAGAGAAAATAATGCATGTCCACCTACCTCATTAGTGATTCTGTTACTGGTCTTAGCATGCACAATATCCGGAGAATCGGTGACAGATGTGTGTTTGAAAGAGTAGGGTTGCTGACGATACTTTTTCTGTTAGGGAAAATAAATAAATATATAATGTGAATTAAAAATAGTACATACACTACCGTTCAAAAGTTTGGAGATGGAGATCTTTTAATGTTTTTGAAAAAAGTCTCTTACGCTCACCAAGGCTGCTTTTTTTTATCAAACACACAGTAAAAACAGCAACATTGTGAAATGCTATTACAATGCTATTACAACTGTTTTGTAGTTTAATATACTTTAAAATGCAATTTATTTCTGTGATAGAAAAGCTGATTTTTTAACAGCCATTACTTCGTGTAATAAGTATATATGCACTTACAAAGTTACTTACTGATGTATGCAAAATTGTATTCAGTTTATTCATTGACATGTTATTGATTTCTTTAATCATTTATATATTTTCTACTTTGCTCTGATAGGTTTGATTATTTCCAAATCTAAGATCTTTGGTGTCTCTTCTGTACTGTGAGATCTATTGGGATTGGCATTTTCCATCAGAATTGATTATGTGAGGTACCTTTGTATATTGTTTCCATTTTTGCATACATAGAATATTGAAGATCTGCGATATTCTCTTAAACGTCCTAAAGGTGTCAAACAACACCTTGTAAATCTATTTTCATTTATCTTTGACATTTGACAATTGTCACTCCAACCTAGCGTTACACAATTATGACATAATAGATCAGTTTTTTTGACCTTTTCTTATTAAATCTGCTTCCTCTGCTTCTTCTATCACTCCTTTTTTTTCTGCTGAAAATATCTTACTTCTATTGTCATTCTTTTTTCTATACTCTGATTTTCATAATCTTCATCTGTTAGATACAGTATTTTGGATTATAAACTATATTGATTTCTTTATCTCTATAATTTTACATTTCTACAAAAATAAATAAAAAATTAGTTATTCCTTATTCAAATTTGATCATTGCTGCCTAAATCTCATTGCATTACTTATATTCAGTAGAATGTTTGGGGATCATCAAAATAAAGTGTTAGCAGATATCGAGCAGACAATCTACTTGTATTCTACTAATGTCTACAAACAATTATACTCTAATGAGAGTCAGTTGACATATATGTGCAACATTAGTCAACAGAATGTCTAAAGGGGACTATCATCTCATCTTAAAATTAAAATAATGTAATAATGTAAACGTCTCAAATGTCACTTTTGATCAATTCAATACATTTGTGTTAAATAAATTTATTTTAAACAATCGTAATGACCCCAAACTTTTGAACAACCGAGTAGACCCTGCTGGATCAAAGTGTTGAATTTTAAATACATAAATAATACATTTAAATACATTCATACCTCACTGATTAAATCTGTGGCCCGTTTGGATCCCTCAATCTGTAAGGCACCGGTGGCAATCCAGGCCGCGCCACGAAGGTAGTTCAGATCAGAGCGGTAGATTTTCTGTTGTATAAACACAATGTTCAAGAGCACTCAACTTTCAGTGGTATTCTATCTAGCATTATGAGTATTAATATCCATACTAGCGCAAATGCATTGAATAAGACTTTACCTCACTCTGTAGTTCATATGCTCTCTTGGCAGCCTGCACTTTGAGGTCATCGGGCAGTGTTGTGTACTTGTGTAATGTAAGTCTGTAGTCCTGATCACTGATCAGTGACTGAGCCTTCTTAGCATGGAGCACGTCCAACATATCCATTGGAAGATGGAACTGAGAATGCCCCTTAGAAGAGTCTTTTTTGTATTGGAGCTAAAGAGAGATAAAGGTGGTCAATCCCTTGAGCATGACCTCTCGAACTCACATTCATGGAACTTCATTCGGTTGTATCCTTGCTGGAATACTCACATCACTTTGTATATTCGTGGCATGCACAGAGTGAGCAATGTTTATGTCATCCTGTAGTCCCTTTAGCCCAATCATCTTCCCTTTTGTCTTCTCAAACTGTGCTTTGTACTTTTGCTGGAGGTAAACAATTTATACAGTTAGATAAACAGACAACTGAAAATGTAGTTCATACCCATTGTGTACAAAATACTCACATCACTGAAGATATCTGCAGACGATTTGGCTGCTTGGAATGGAATAGCATCCAAGCGCAACTTGTAGCCCCCATCTTTAATCTTTGTCCAGGACTCTTTGTAACGGGACTACATAAAAAATAATTCTACTTTTAACAATTTAATGTAGAAATTCAATTGTATGTGCATGTGTGAGCAGTGTGTGTAATGGATTCTCACCTCACTGAGATTCATGGCATTGATCTTAGCTTGCACATGCTCTGGAATATCTCCAATCAGTGTGTACTTGTGCATTTCATTCTCTCCTTTCTTTCTGTATAATCTCTGTCGACATGAAGATCACATACATAAAGAAGAAATGCAACACTTTCTCTCCTCTTTTAACAGCGAATTCAATTCATAGATTCAAATAATTATTGGTAGAAAAGACGTACATCAAGAACCAGTTTGCTGCTGATTTTGGCCTGGACCATCTCAGGTGTATCCTCCACGCTGGTGAACTTCAGAGCACTCACATTCTGTCTGTATTTATTCTGGAACATTTACAGGTCATGGCAAAGATTTATATTCACTTTCAGTGCTGGGAGATGTAGAGTGTTTTGAATTTATTGTCTGAAGTGTCTCTTGGGTGTACAGCCCTTAAGGTTTTTCATTTCAAGGACGATTTGCTTCAATCATTTCGTAGTACCTCTTAACACATGCATAATTGAACTGTTAACCCCAGGGATGTGCTTTTTATTTTAAGCTGAGTCTATACTCAAAGTGAAGTGCATCTAATAATAATCCTGAATGAGCCTAACAGCAGCCCTTGACATCCTAATGTTTCTCTCTTTTAAATTTTTCAAAGTCTTAAAACACATACAAAAATATTCTTTAGCAAAATACTCTTTTAGTCTACAATGTCACATTTCTAAATACATAATGACCTAATAAAAAAAAAAATAGTTGAAGATATAGGCCTAATAAGAACAAGGGTTCTTTATAATTTCTACAAGGTGCTGATGAACTGAAGAAATAGTTAATTCCTATTCCTATCCCTGCTAAATATAACTCTATCCATTAACATAACGCTTAAGCTATTTGCTATGCAAGCATTACATAAATGATCTCAAAGTGGTTATACATGCTTTAAATTGTTTGAAGGGTCCTGCAAATGACCTAAGAATCTAGTGAACAGAAAGATAAAAAAACTATGACATGTAGAGTGTATGGTTTTGTCATGTTAATAAGAGTTTGATCTGTACCTCACTAGCCAAATCTGTAGCTTTTCTGGCCTGTTGTATATCAAGAGATCCAGTGGTCTCCCATCCAACCCCTTTCATCCAGTTCAGGTCAGAGCGATACTTTTTCTGTGATGAAAACAAAGCATTGCATTTAGCTTTACAAGTCACTGGCTTTACAAGCCATTAAATTGAATGCTGGGCTCTTACATCACTCTGTTGGCCGTAGGCTTTCTTGGCCCATTCCAGTTTCATATCACTGGGCAGGAGGGTGTATTTGTGTAAAAAGGTTTTGTAGTTTTGTTCAGTTGCAAGCTCCTGGGCTTTCTTTGCATGGGCGAGTGTCATCATATCGAGTGAAGAACTGTATTTGGTCTTGTTGTCTTCATACTCTTTCTTGTAGTTTAGGTCACTCTGGAGTTTAGTGGCCTGGGCCGAATGGGCCATCTGAGAATCACCTGACACAGTCTTCACCCCAATCATCTTGCCTTTTGTCATCTCATATTCTTGCTTGTACTTCACCTACATAAAAGGAATATCAGGAGATTAAATAATAAGTCGCAATACTTAAAATTTCAGTGACTAGTTGAGTGCCAAGTGAGTTGTGTGTATCAGTATAGTGTTTGGTCACTCACATCACTGGCGAGATCTCTCGTTGATTTGGCTGCGAGAATTGAAAGCGTGTCCAAGCCTAGCTCAAAACCCTTCTCTCTCTGCTCCTCCCAACTACTCTTATACGCTTTCTGAAAATCACCAGTGTAATGTTGATTAAAAGCAGGCGGTGGGTTGTTAGTTTGTGTGCAAGTTAATGGTGCAACATAACTACAGTTTCATGTGATTCAGTTCATACCCCACTGAGAAGCTCTGCATTAGCTTTGGCTTGCTTGAAGAGAGGCTCATCTTTGCTCATAGTGTACTGGTGCATTGTTTGCTCAGTGCCAGCCTTGTAGGTCAGCTGAGGATGAGAAAACACCAAACAATCTCAGATAGGACTCCAGTTAAAGGGTAAGTTCACCCAAAAATGAAATTTATGTCATTAATGACTCACCCTAATGTCGTTTCACACCCGCAAGACCTCCGTTCATCTTCAGAACACAGTTTAAGATATTTTATATTTAGTCCGAGAGCGTATGCAAATGGATGTAAAGTTGCACACTATACTGTCCATGTCCAGAAAGGTAATAAAAACATCATCAAAGTAGTCCATACATGACATCAGTTGGTTAATCATGAATCATGAATCAATACGCTGATTCATGACCGTTTGAATCTTTATTTGAGGATTGAAAACAAACCCGGAAGAGAAGACAATGCTGAATAAAGTCGTCGTTTTTGTGATTTTTGGATCAAAATGTATTTTCGATGCTTCAAGAGATTCTAATTAACTAACGGATGTCACATATGGACTTTGATGATGTTTTTATTGGCTTTCTGGACATGGACAGTATAGTGTGCATATGCTTGCATACGCTCTCTGACTAAATATAAAATATCTTCATTCATTAATGAGTCATTAATGGCATAAATTTCATTTTTGGGTGAACTAACCCTTTAAATGTCCACTGAGGAGATAAATATTCAATGGGATTGATCATATCTTACGTCACTCTGTAGTTCCTGGCTCTTCTTGGCATGTATGATGGAAGGAGTGTCTGCCACTTGTGTGAACTTCACACTGTCCGCCTTCTGGCGATACTTTTTCTGTATAGAGGTGAAAATGCAGCAGGATGTATTAAACAGGATATTTTACTGTTAAAAAGCCTAGGCTATATATGCGAGTCTAACCAGTAGGGAATACACATTTTGTAATTACCCACCTCACTGAGCATTTCTCCTGCCTTCTTGGCTTGTTCCACATCCATGCAGCCATCAGCCTCCCATCCGACTCCTTTCATCCAGGTCAGGTCTGAACGGTACTGGTTCTAAAAAGAGCCAAATCAAATACCCATTTAGCATGCATAAATGAATACACATCATGTTTATCATTGTACTCTGCTCTTGCATATAGCAATGCATTCGTCTTCTTACATCACTCTGCAGTTGGTAAGCTTTCTTAGCTTGCTGCACTTTCATGTCATCAGGCAGGACGGTATAATCGTGTAACTTCTTCCTGTAGTCCAAATCACTCGCCAGGGCTTGAGCCTTTTTAGCATGACTCAGATTTACCATGTCCAGAGGAAGGTGGAACTTGGATTGAGTCTCCTTAGAACCCTTTTTATAAGCGACCTACAGCACAGAAATTTAAATATTTTATTTAAGCTTAGTAGTATTTGAAGATTGAGCACTCATGTTAATGGGAAAAATTCAGTTTTGTTTAACCTGACTTTAGCTACTCAGGCTTACCTCACTGCTAAGCTTGGCCACCTGAAGAGAGTGCAGTGTTTTAGAGTCGCTCACATCCATTCCAATGGCTTTGTCCTTGTTTTTTGTATATGACTCCTTATACTTGATCTGTACGGCCCAAGAAATAAAATCAACCCAAGAACACTAATTATAATGAAGTTTTATATTTAAACGTTGAATATTTCATTCTTACATCACTAGCCAGATCTCGAGAGGCTTTGGCAGCTTTGAGTGTCAGAGTATCCATGCCGATATCACATGCTTTGGATTTATTCTTCTCCCAGTCTTCTTTGTATTTGATCTGTGAATGTGCAGAAAGAAACAATGCAGTCAACGCCGGGGAACTATTTATACATGGATGACAAACAATGTGCAGAGGCTCTGGAATGTGTGAGGGTGAACGAGATTTAACCAAAGGCAGCATGTTCCTGGATCAACATCTTTGTTGATCCTGGAACAACATTCTAATCAGATTTAAGGGACAATTTTAAAGTTTATGTCAAGTTTAGGCTTACAACCTTTCATTTCCATCTGATTTTAGGGATAATTTATGGGTAGGATTATGATTAAGGGTACAGATAGTGTTAGGACTACATTTTAGGACAGGAATGAGGTTCTAGGATCAACAAAATATGCTCCAGGGACATTTTTTTACTTGGCAAAATTTACGGTAACCATTGTCAATGTGTGAGCATGGCCTTACATCACTGACAAGTTCTGCATTGGCTTTGGCCTTCTTAATTTCTGGTGTATCTTGAGATAATGTATACTGTGTCTTTGTCTTCTCATAGTTGGCTTTGTAGTTCAGCTTGAATGAGAGAGAGATTATATGTAAGGCGTACTGCAGATGTTATATTAAATCCACTTAAACACTCAATGACAAGGGCAATTGATGCTTACATTGCTGAGCTGATGAGCATTGATTCTGGCTTGCACAATTTCAGGAGTGTCCGTAACCTGGCTAAATTTCAGCTTGTCGATATGTTGTCGGTAGTTTTTCTGTGTGGGAAAAAAAGGACATTAATTTAGATTAACTTGCTTGTTTAGAAGCGTGAAGCTAATTTGTAAGGCTAAAACAGCCCTGTTCAATCAATTAGGAATGGCATTATAACTGAAAGACAAGTTCTACACACTCTAATACAGGAGGTGCAACAAGAACTACAGACTTACATCTTTGAGCGGCTCCAGTTTTTTCTGTGACTGATAAGACGGGGTGATGGTGGCTGGATAGTTGTACTCACCCTGCACGTTCTTCTCCTGCTCATATTCTGATTTGTAGGAAATCTGAAATGAGATGGTATTAGAGAATATATAAGCACACTGCACTATGCCTGGTAATTAAAAAATAGGAGAATTTTTTTTTTTTTTCCTCTTACATCACTGGCGAGCTTTCTGACGTTCATGGCATGCATGGTCTTCTTGTCAATGCCACCCCCCTCATAGTGCCCCTTCATGTGATTGGTGTATTTCTCTTTGTATTTATTCTGCAATCACAGAGTGAATGAGCTTGCATGACTGCACAAAAGTGCCCTGCACAGTAACACCTTAAATATAGAATAGGATGTCACTCTTTGGATATAGCAGTCACATAATTGATGAGGCACTCACATCGCTGGTATAATTGGCGATCTTTGACACATTCTTGAACTGTGGCGTCTCACAGTAGTTGATGCTGTGGCCTTTTGTGTTCTCAAGGTCCTTCTTGTATTCAACCTGTATAATGGGAGGATATCTGGGTCACGTAGCAATGATATTGAATTTCAAGTGTCAGTCGCTTGTGGTGAACTTTATGCGCTGCATACATAAAACCATGTGCCCTTTTGACATTTGCTTGTGAATCAAGGTTTATTGTTCATGGCATCATCAAGTATACAGTGTGGCATGCGGACATATCTACTGGTTGAGTGAGAGGGTCAAAATAGAACTATGATGTGGCCCATGGGCTTGCATGTTCTCTTTGTTTATGCTTGTGGGTGGCTGGGCTCAGTAGGAGGGCTCATGGGATGTAGGGAATGCAGGTGTGGAGACGTTATGTCTGGCTAAGCTGATGACAGATGAATTCACTGATCCTCTCTTTCTCTTTTAGCACTTGTGCATCCTAAAATCCATCAGAAGCCCATGTTACAAATCTAGAGCTAACTAATCAAGGCCTTTTCCAAATATTTTAAGTGTATATTCAAATTAAAATTCCCTCAATCGAAAAGTTGGCTGATGAATACAATCTGGCCAGAATTTTTTTTGTGGAAATATTTACAAATGCGTCATCGGTTAATTTCTGTCATAGGGAAAAAGATAGAACCTCAGCACTCAAACCTTCTCTCTCAGACTACAAAAATGATGGGGTTGGGGCATGAGGCTGCCATTTTTTATGAAATGTTATTTCAACAGACAGTTACTGTATCTTATACAACAATGTTAACGTGGTTGGCAGATCTGAATATTGATGTTACAGATACAGAATGGGATCGTATTTGTGAAAACATTAAGAGGCTCTCAAGAGACATCAGAATCAGACTAATAATACAATTCAAGATTCTTAACCGCTTTTACTGGACCCCGACATGTTTGTTTAGGCTGAAGCTGATGAATAATGCAGATAGCTGGAAATTTTGCAGCTCGGAAGGAACTCTTCTTCATTTACTATGGGAATGTCCTATGATTCAGTATTATTGGCTAAAGATTCATGACCGTATTGAAAAGATTACCCGGACGAGTTTGGAGTTTTGACAGAGGTTGTATGTTCTGAATGATCTGCAAATGACAATGAACTGTAATGCAGCGGACTTCATTCAGACCAGTATAATAATGACAAACAAATAATAATGAAAAACTGGAAGAAACCAGGAGAGCCTTTTCTCCAGGAATGGAGCACTGAGTTGGCAAAGGTGGCATCATATAAAAAATTGTCTTTCAACATAAATGACAGAGCGGAAAAATATGTGGCGAAATGGGGGAAATATGTGCAATATATTGCTACTAATTGAGAATGTGGTGCCTATTGTAAAATTGTACATGTGTTCCTATGTTCAATTGTCACCTTTTTCCTTTCTTACAATGTTATTGGATTGTCTAATCTTTTTTAGTTGTTTTCATTATATATCATCACTAAGGATATAGATTGTGAGGTCAAGTGGGATATTGACCTGATGATGACTACAATGTATCAGTGATGTATAAAAATCAATAAAAATACTATTAATAATAAAAAAATGCCCTCAATCTATTATCCTGTACCTCTTCTCAACTTTTTCAGGCAATGGATCAAGGGCATACGCCGCTCACCTCGCTCATAAGCTTGTTGATCTTGCGTGCACTCTTCAGAGTCAGGTTGTCCTCAGTGTTTAAAGTATGGTATGCAGAAGATCCCTTCATCTTCTTCAAATCCTTCTTGTATTTCAGCTGCAGGTTAAAAATGGAGAGAGACAGGGGTAAGGAAGGTGTTCAAACACAACAATACCAGAAAGAGCTCAATCTACTCCACAGGAACCCTGTCTGTCATGATGAATTCCCGTGACATGAGAGAACATACACAATCAGTCATTTAGACAGTCAGTATGTCTAAATATGTCTTTTTGATACCTCTAGTGTGACAACACTGGATTCTTGGAGGGAGTCGTGAGAGAAAATGTGCATATTCCACTCAGTGATGACAGGCCAAGGTGACAAATACTCACCAGTGTTATTTTAGTATTATCTATATACTATTAGAGTTTTATTTATATCTTGAATAGCTTTTACTTTTCTATGTACTGTTTTTCAGACCACTTCAGCAGTGGTGTTACTCACATCACTGGCATTGTCATGAGCTCTCTTGGCCATCTGGTATCCAGGGGTAATCATGGCGGGGAAGCTGCCCTTGCCCTTTTGCTGTTCATATTCCTCGGTATAGGCATGCTAAAGGAATTAGAGTTGTTCAATATAACCATATGGAATGATGGAACCACATATATGTTAACTAAAGGCACTGTATGTGCAAAAGAGCTTTGTGTCACCTGACTGAAGTGTTCTGCATTCTCTTTGGCCAGAGCAAACTCTGCAGCCCCGGCATCAGTGCTGGCCTTGCCCTTAATCTCCTGCTCGTATTTCTGTTGATATTTCACCTGCACAAAAACAGTGCTGATTTTACATCAAACAAGCACATGCAGCTGGCATTTACACTGCAAAAAATGCTTTTCTTACTTTTGCCTTGTTTCTAGTCAAAATATCAAAAAATTCTTACATTAAGAAACATTTACTAGACAAGTAAAAATTATTGTCTTATTTTAGGAAGAAATAACTCAAAATTAAGAAAGTTTTTGCTTAAAATAAGCAAATTAATCTGCCAATGGGGTAAGCAAAATAAACGTGTTTTTTGTTTAAATTAAGGTTATTTTGCTTACCCCCCTGGCAGATTATTTTCCTTATTTTAAGCAAAAACTCTCTTTTAATTTTGAGTTATTTTTTCCTAAAACAAGACAATAATTTTTACTTGTCTAGTATGTTTCTTAAATTAAGACATTTTAGATATTTTGATTAGAAACAAGGCAAAAAATGTTTTGCAGTGTACATGCAAACACACATTTGGACACTTACTTTGCTGGCCATCTCGCCTGCTTTTTTGGCCACCTGGTATCCAGGAGTGAAGTGGGCAGGAAAACTGCCTTTGCCCCTCTGCTGTTCATAGCCCTCATTGTAGACATACTTTTTTCATGAAAGGAGACACTAAATTAGGCTATATGGAGAGTACTATTCAGCCACAAAGAATTTTCAAGCTTCTATTCACTTACATCACTGACTATCTTCCCTTGATTTTTAGCTAGTAATACGTCAGGAGTATCCGTCACAGTGGTGTACTTTGACACTCGTTCTTCATGGCCTTTCTTATATTCCAACTAAATAAAAAAGCAAGGAATAATATACTCATGCTGGATTTGGTAGGAAAGAAGCTGCACTTTTTGCAATAAAAAACTGTTTTACTTACATTGCTAGCCAGTGTATTGGCTTTCTTTGCCATTTCATATCCTGGAGTGATCATGGCTGGGAAACTACCCTTTCCTTTAGATTGCTCATATTCTTCTGTGTATTTCACCTGTGAATCAACATAACATCACAGATAAGAAACACACAATTTGTGCAATTATCACATAAACAGGGGTGCAAGGAAGGCTACCAATTGAACCTATGCACAATCGATTTAGCCTAAGTGGGCTCTGCAACATCTGGTACAATGCAGTTTACGGAAATTAAGCACAAACATAAATCTTGATAAAGTGTAACAAAACAGGAAAAAAGCTTTGTTGATAATCACACTAAAGGTATTTAAAGCTTCTCATTAATAAAATGTTATGTTTTAATATAATATACCAAAAGGTATATACATATAATATACTACATTATGATATAATTAGTTTGTATTTGATAATTAAAAATATGACATAAATAATTGGCTACTACCACAGTTTACTGTGAGAAAATACTATACCAGAACCTTACAAAATGATGTCAAGATTCTTGAATGCCATTTGAGTGTCAGAAGTCATAAATGTGTCCTTACATCACTGGCCAATGAGACTCCAGTCTTGGCATGTAACATCTCAGGTGTGTCTGCTACAGACGTAAACTGCGTCACACGCGCTTCATGGCCTCGTTTGTATTCCACCTGCAGCCCAAATTACAGCGTCAGGTTACTCTTTGTAATGCATCATCATTATTTATCCATTTATTGATGTAGCAAAAGATAGCAAGGGACTCATTTTTCAAAGCATTTGCCCTTTGAGTCAGAATCAGAACACTCACGTCACTAATGGTCTTCTGTGCCTGGGTCACACGTACGATTTCCTGGCTGGTAACGCTGCCCGAGTAAAATGACTGTTGGCCCACAAATTCAGTTTGGTAACCGTGCTGCTTTTAGAAAGATTAGAAACCAGTCACATGTTGAAGTCCATGGCTAAACTTAAAATGAATGGATTTCTGTTCCTACAGTATATCCTACAGTTATGGATATACTGTAGGAGGGAAAGGACTGGGGTTACTCACCTGACTGGCAAGCTGGCTGGCCTTACGAGCTTGCTCGATTTCTTTTGATCTCATGTCATAGTGGAAAGTGGACATATAACGCTCCCCTTCTTCTCTATATTTATTCTAAAAACCAGAGGGATATAAACATGGCTGTCAATAATCTTCCTATAAGCACAAGCAGGGTCCTATTTAAATATCTGCAACTTTAGTGTGTCTGGTGGGTATTTTTCCACACTGTCCACACTTTTGATCATTTTTGGGTGATGTAATTAAATTGTGAAATGGAAGTAGGGCTATGTTGGTTTGCATTTTGACACTCTAAAGACCCTTGCAGAGCCCTGTGATAGACAGGACCAGCTGGGGACAGAGAGAGAGATTCAGAAAAAGAGAGGGAGGGAAGGGAAGCAAGAAAGGAAGAGAGGTAGGCTATGTTCATGAGGTATAAATTTAAACAGCAAATACATAAAGAAGGCCAGAGAAGAGTATCATGTCACACCACAGAAATAACTGGAGAGATGCAGTTCTCATTCCAAACCTGTAGAGTCACCAGGGCCTTTAAGCTCTCCTAAAAACAGCACTTTAACACAGCTCATATAGGGTGTATTACAAGCAAAATGACCTATATTCAGTTCTTTAAATACCTTTTGCTGGTAAATCAGTTAGAAAAATCCAGACAGTAAAAACACTGACCATTGCACCAGTTCAGCGCCAGGCAGCTTAAAACTCAAACAGCAATGTTTCTCAGAATCTGTATGATTTCGTGTTTTTGTTTTGTTTTTTTAAATCTTTTATTTCATTTAAAATATTTAACTTTCTGCATACCTGCTTCAAAGCTGTTAATGAGCTCAAATATCTAAGCACAAGTATTTTTAAAGTCTCCATAATAAACAAATACAATCATTTCTTATTACACTAATCAAATAATTTATTTGTTAAGAAGCCATGTGGGATAATGTAGTCAAGGGATCATTATCACATCTTTATTTTTACACTTGTAAATTGTAAGCCTTTTTTGTACAAAACAAAAAATGAATTAAAATATGATTTTTTTTTATAACCTCAGCTTCATACTTAGTTCCTTTACTATAGAAATGTGTCAGATGTACAGTATTTGCAATTTAAATTTAGTTTGATTGTGTTTTATGTTGTCTGTGATGTAAACAAAACCTCACCTCACTGGCTGCCTCAGATTGCTTCTTAGCATTGATGTTGACTGGGGTCTCATAAACACTTGTAAAAGTGTTGTTCTTTGGATTATGCCTGGGATATGACAGACAAATAATTATATATTCAACACATTAAAGGCCCAAATTGTACAAATTATGCATTCAGCCTTGAAGCAATAGAAAATAATGCTGTATTATTGAAACACTGAGCCTTAATTGGTACAACAAAATGAGATTTGAGACAAAAATTACCCCAAAACTTACACTTGGCAGTATGGCCTTTTCTGATGGCTGACATAATTATTGGCAGTCAGAACCATCTTACAGTCCTCACAGTGAAAACATGATTTGTGCCAATTCTGAAAGAGAAAAGAGGGACATTTCATGCAGAGCGTGATAAATTTAAATAACCAAATAAAAGTCCTCCTCCTGAAAATATGTCTAAATAATTGGTCTTGCTCACATTATAGAAAACATAGGTAGACTTAACATAAAAATACATTGTCATAGTCAATACATGTCAAAACACAGTACAATACATTGTCTCATTATGATGATCTATAGACTATCGTTTTAATTTGTATGAGTTTTGAAACACGTGATAAAGCCTTACCTGACCAATAAGATTGATCTTCTCCGCTGGGTACACCACAAACCCACACCTGGCACACTTTTGAACATTCATATTTGTATCCAATTATGACAGCAACTCCAGAGAAATATAAAAGTAACAAACAGTACAGAAAATCAAGGCTTCCCAGCCAGTCACTTGTTCCCACTTGTGTCTCAGTCTCTGCCCTGTGTTAAACTTAGATCTGCTCTCTGACAGAGACCCTGTCTAGTATATTTCAGTGGGTGCAGCGTTCCACCCCTCTTTAGCTGTTGCCAGTCAGCTGACTGGTTGACCAGCTGTCAGTTACTTGAAAGGGGAGAGAGATGTCACTGAATTGTGATCACGGTGTTGTTCTCTTTGAGTACATTAGTCAGAGCCTACAGACATGCTCTAAATAGGTGAATGAAGTCACAGCTAGATTGGTCATTGCACACATTATCAAATGCCTTTGTTTCTAGTAGCATATGTGTATGCTATCGTGGCTTTCCGTCATTTTCTCAAATAAGATTTAATTGTTCATGCTGTACTATATAATTAACATGGTTAAGTAATTCTCAAAATATGGTGACAAACATCTCCAATGACAATCAGTCATTAAAAATATAACGGAAATCATTTATAAAAGGCATTCTATTTTATGGAATTTTATGAAATAAAATCATTTTGCACAGTTCTAATCTATTTTTTTTCTTCTATGGGTTAATTACTGCAAATCGGAAAAAAAATTAATAATAAAAATAACTATTAAAGTTATAATATAAACAAGAATGCCTGTCCGTTATGTCAAGCCAATGGTGTTATCAATGTTGAAAAAAAGTATTCTGAAAATACAAAAAGTTATTATAAGTTAAGACGAGGATCTTGTTCAAATGGGTACATGGTTATTTCTCATCACATTGGGATTAACAGGCATTTATTTACATTACATTTACTGGAAATAATGTATTGATTTTAGAGCATTTGTCACTTCCTGGATGTATTTCTGAAATAAAACAAATAAGTCAAGTTGCCCCTTATGAATAGTATAGACAGCCCTCTGCTTATGATAGAAAACAGAATTGAATTTATTACTACTTTTTTTTTAAATTATAAGCCATAACAATTATAAGCCATTATATAGCTTAAGGTGCTATATAGTAAAAACAACATGCATGCTAAATGTCTAAAGAGCCACTCTTTTTTCTTTCTTTCTTTTTTTTTTTTTTTTTTTTTTTTTGAAAAGGGAAACATTGTCCTAACCTTTAGGCCTACACCAGTGATGTAAAATAATGCAGCTAGCGTTGAAGAATTAAAATATTGGGGGAAAAATGCATGCAACGAAAATATAGCCATGTACAAAGATTTCCCCTTTGTTTTGTTTCACTTTTTAGGTTGCAAATGCAAGTAGAATTTGTTTACGTTTTGTGAGAGTTTTCTGAACTTCAGTTTATTTCGCTTATCTGTGTGTAATGGTGGCAAGCCCGGACGGTATTTTCGTATGTGGACGTCTGTAAAATAAAATATAAAGTTGTATAAAATTCGAGCATTCGGATGGTGATTTACAGGAGCGAGTTTTGTGATTCTCCTGCGCACCTGGAAATATTGATGATTCAAGACAAGACCAGCCAGCCGCCAGTCGGTGCAGATCATGGTGCAGATTGTCATTAAAAAAAAAAAACGAACTCAGATGACGACACAGCTATTCCACGATTGGCTGGATTCACCACATGACAGCGATCACGTGTGTTTCGTTTTTTTTTTTTGTTTGTTTTTTTTTTTTTTACAGTCTGCTCCTCACAAATATATTTTTTACAGAAAAAAAAATATTTTCATGTAGTGCGATGTTATAATGTCATGTTTAACTAAAACTGATAAAAAACATGTTTATTATTATACAAACATGTTTTTTTATCAGTTTTAGTATATAAATAATATTTTATATACTATTATATTATAATAATAATAATTATATTATAATATTTTATATACTGCTACAGCGTAGCTGTTTATTATTATACAAACAGCTACGCTGTAGCAGTATATAAAATATTGAATTAAAATGTCTTCTGAAACATTTGTGTATTTGACAAATATTGCATCTATTTCACTTAAGCTGTGACAAAGAATAAAGTATGCAAACACAGTGCGAGCGTCACTATGGGAAACAGAAAGTGTCCAACGTGTATTAATTTGGTCCCCACAATGTAATATAAACAAGGACACACACACACACACACACACACACACACACACACACACACACACGTTAGGTTTTTGTGATTTATGGGGACTTTCCATAGGGGTAATGGTTTTTATACTGTACAAACTGTACATCTCCCCCCCCCCCCCCCATCCCCCCATACACACACACACACTCTGACCCTGCCCCTACACGCAGATAGGCTATATGCCTAAACCTACCCATCTCAGGAAACATTCTGCATTTTTATATTTAAGAAAAACAAACATAATTTAGTATGTTTATAAATCTATTTACATCGTGGTGACCCCTGGCTGGTCCCCATGCCCCATGTAGGTGATCTCAGGTCACACACACACACACACACACACACACACACACACACACACACACACACACACACACACACACACACACACACACACACACACACACATTATTTTTATGTAGTATCTTATTATTATGTAAAAAAAAAAAACGTTTAAATCCATAAATCAATAATGTATATTTCTGACTAATAAACTATATCATGTTTAAGTTGTTTGAATTATATTCTATTCTGCAGGAAGTTTGCGCTATCAATTAGGACTCTGTTTCTTTAAATATATCAGACACTCAAGACTGGAAGTGGTAGATTGAAAGTACCAGGCAGTTTCATTTTCGCAGTGTACGTTATTGCCTTAATTTGGACTTATGGAAGAACACAAAACACAGGCTGATCCGACAGAAATGTAAGTTTCGAGAGGAAATATAACTTATTAATATTATGAAAACAGCAAGCTACGCTGAACTGAATCAATTTTGTTTATCTCATAGATTGTATAAAACAAGTTTAGCTAACTTAACTTACTAACTGTACGTAACAAATGCTGCCTTGCATTACAGCCACTGAAGATTTGCGAATAAAAATGTATATATTTGTTGTTCCAAACTTAGGTCTGTAAACAAGTTTCATCATGTTATTTTAATGTTAATAATTTTAATGTTAATATTAAATCCCTTTAGAAAGACAGGTAACTTAACTTATGCTAGCTAGTACGTTGTCATCGGAATGTAACGTAAGTTAGGACCTTCACAGAACGCAAAACTTTTAGCTTAAGAACATATTACATACTTTATTGTAAAAGCCTAAAACAAGTATTAATATTTGCTAAAGTAATTGTATAATGTTATCCTCGACAATCCTCTGTGGGTGTAACCATAGATCAGATGTCTTATCCAACGGTAGCTAACGTTACACACGTCATAGCTTTACTTCAACTCCAACAGTACTATAATACATTTTAAAAAAAATACATGAACATTGGGCTTTTATAAAAAAAAAAAGTAATCTTTTTTTTTTTTTTAAAGAAAAAATATAATTAAACAACCGGTTGAGATAACATCACAAAAGTGAAAGTAAAAGTAATTTACAGAGTATTTGAATACACAGTCCACTACTGTTTGAAAGGGACTTTATGAAGCTGGATAGAGATTTACCATAAACAGTTACTACTATAACATCATAGTGAATTAATATGGAGTCTTCTTTAAAGAGTTCTTTTAAACTTTTCTCCCATTTTAAGTCCTTATTTTGATGTCAGTGGTAGACAATACCAAATACCCCCAGAATGATTCTCGGAAAATTGGAAACTACTATTACAGTGGTAACTTGTTTTAGGGGAAATGGTGTGACATGTCAAGATAATTATAACTTGAAAACCAGTTTCAGCCTGCCGAGAATTCCACAAGGTTACTCAGCTTTATTTCCCCAAAGGGATGTTGTGTTACTGATCAGTAACAGCTTTCATTCTTGCTCCAGAATGGATAAAGAAACCCTTGCCGCTGAGAGTGAGGTGACGGAGGAGGACCAAGAGAACTATGGACAAGGAGACGTGGTAGATGCAAAACCTGACCGCAAAAGCAGATTTATCCTTTTTGGGAGGTGAGATTGTGTTTTCTAATGTTATCCATCAATCCATCCATCCATCCATCCATCCATCCATTCAGCTGTCTGTCTTTCGGTCCGTCCATCGATCCATCCATCCATCCATCCATCCATCCATCCATCCATCCATCCATCCATCCATCCATCCATCCATCAATGTGCAGATATTAACCATGACTATGACTAGTGCCCTACCCCGTTTTTAAAGTGAAAAAAGCTTTTGTGACTATTGTTAAAAAAGTTGAAAGCAGGTCTTAAAAAAAGTCTTAATTTGACCGTCCACAATTTAAGTCTTGAAATGGAGCAGAAAGTCTTAAATTCAATATCATGGCTAGAAATCAGGGCCCTGTGATTTCTGCGATGCAGAAAACATGGACGGAAAATAGAATTTACTGTATAAGGCCGAATGTCATGGAAATTGCCAAATTTTCAATGAGTAAATCAAAAGTAGGTCAGTACACCAAAAAAGAAAGTTCTGTCATCATTTAGTCACCACTTGTGTTCAGAAGAGGAACGAAAGTCAGTCAAATTTATTTTAACCAGAAAAATGTACTATACTTTACTAAACTATACTATATATGGAATAAACTATAAAACAGAACAAAATAAATGAAACAGATTTCATAGGGCCCTAAATTTAATTGCAAAATGACACACACTGCAAAAAAGATGTTCTTCTTCAGGGTTTTTGTTTTCCAGTACAAATTCAAAACATTCTTAAATCATGAGACATTTACTTGACATGCAAAATGAAGAAATGAAGTCTTGTTTTCTGAGAAACTGAACGAAATTAAATGAATTTACGCTTAAAACAAGAACAAATATCTGTCATTTGGTATAAAAATGACATATTTGAATAAGGTCGTCAGACCATTGGCAAATATTTGTTCTTGATTTAATCATAAAATCACTTTCACAAGATATTCTGACATGTCTTATCTCAAACTTTAATCCGTTTTTTCCTAAAATATATAAAATAAAGAACTTTGAAGTGTTGCTAATACAACTCATTGTTTGCTTCTTAGCCATTTACATTTAAAGAACATATTGATGTATTTTCCTTTTTTTAATTGGTCTTAAAAAAGGTCTTAAATTTACCTTCATAAAACCTGCAGAAACCATGAAGCTGTGTAATACACTAGGTGGCGCCAAAGTCCTTTTTTTAAATGTCTTGGCCGCTGTAACTCTTGCATCATTGGCTATATTTGAATGTGTTTTAAAACGTTTTCATAACTCTTCAATAAAAAAGCACCTGCATATTTTGAATTATACTCTACTAGTTCCTTTGCCCTTTTTGTGGCCTGTCATTTAGCACTTGTGAGTATTCTTGCTCTGAGGAACAGCCATAAAAGTATGATAGGTCAGTAGAGGTGTGCTGGTGTCCTGCATGACCCTGGTCGATGGGTTTGAATAGCCCTTTCGAAAGCTCTGGGGGGTGGCGTGTGTGCTGACTCAGGTAGCGTGCGCCGCCCCTGCCCAGTGGAGCCACCACTCCACTCTTTATAGAGTATAGAGCATGCCAGGACCCTAGCACAGACCACAACACACGACAAGGAAAAAAATCCACCCATAGAGCCTACAATTTGGTCCAAATTCAGCAGATCTAGAAGGAAGAGAAGCACGTTTCAATGCAGAGTGGCGTACCATTTGATGAAGATCTCAGGTAGGAGAGCGCTTAAATGTGATATGAGGTAGGGTCTAGTTGGAGGGGAGTTGGGGGGGGCTTGCTGCCCCACATCACATGGGACACCTGTGATTCACTCCACTGTTCATGTGTGCGAGAGAGTGTGTGTATAGGCAGGAACCCATTGTTGTGGTTGGGTAACGTGATGACTAGGCTCTTCTGGAATACTGGCACATATTGTACATCCAGTGGCCACTGTGGGCCTACTAATCTGGACGGGTTCTTTGGATATTTGACAATGGAGATATGAGACGTCTGTGAGAATTTTTTTCTCAGGCATGTGGAATATTATTTGTTTGAGACACCATGCAGCTAATATTGTGATCGATAAAGGGGTTTAATTGTCTTCATGAAGCCGGATATCCCTGTTAGCTGCCATTTTCTATTCTCTAACGGGCATGGGTTGTATTTCACTTGAGGTTGGATTGACTTACAGAGGAGCTTTTTTATTATCATTTTAATGTGTGCTAATGTCTCTTTGAGCACCATACCTTTTTGGGGGGTGCTCTATTGAATGAAGTGTCTGTAATAAGATTGGTTAACTGTCCATCTCTGTCTCTCAGCAAGAAGAAGGATGGGAAGCTGCAGGAAAAAGAGCAATCTTCTGAAAGCCATTACAGGATTCTTTCACCAACATTCCAGTATAAGATGAGCCACCAGCGTGTTGGCAAGTGCATCATCATCAACAACAAGAACTTTCATGAAAATACAGGTGAGTCTTCATCTCTGAGACTTTATTGAACAATCAACATTAAATTGCTTTACGCATTAATTGGCACATCCAGCAAAAACAGTTAAATCCATTGAATTATTTTTATTGAGCCTCTACCAAATAGTTCACATCCAGTTCATTATTGGTGAACATTATAAAGTGAATTTTTCATCATTCTGCAATGATTTTTGTTAATTATTTATCATTGATATAAAGTGTACTTTTATTCTGAAAACATTGAATGAGAAATTATTAGTTTAAATTGGGATCTAAAATTGCGTACCTGTGTATTGTAGTAAAAGTAGACAAATCACTTTTATGTATAAACATTAAGATACTAAAGTAATGAGTCAAAAAAAAAATCTACTTTGAACACAATTAATCTTGCTCTTCTGTGACTTCCCTTACTAACATCTACCATAGTAACCATAGTTTCTGTAAAAACACCACAGGCAGTAATGACTACATTTAAAAGTCACAAAGATAAAACTGTTGTATGTTGACAGGTATTTAAAGTTACTATGTTGATGCTCAGTTAGATTTATGGTGCTAACTTTGTGCTGCGTGTTTAAGGGATGAATATACGCAACGGCACAGATCGGGATGCTGCAGAGCTGTTTAAGTGCTTTAAAAGCTTGGGCTTCGACGTTTACGTCTACAATGACCAGACCTGTATGAATATGGAGCGGCTACTTAAAAAAGGTGAGTGGCCAAAATATGAATCTTTACACCTGACCATTAAAAAGCCATTACATTTCACTTACATAATTCAGCTGGGAAATTATTTTATTAAAATAAATCAAGCACAAGAATATATGAGAATTTAGTAAGAGATCGAAAAAAAATCGAGAACTTTATGTAATATTTGGGGAATGTGGTTGGGCTGCCTGATTGCTGGAAGATTGCACAATGTCATATGTTGTTTTGATTGTTGTTTGTGTAAAGTTCTGTTCCTATTGTGCTGCCCCACTGTCGCCTGACTATACACTGTAAAACATTATTTAAAAATTAATTTACTGGTTTCCTTGAAAAAAATGTGTTCATTGAAATAAAAAAAATAGAGTGAACATTTTTTAGAATCAACAACCTTTATTCAAATATTATTTAAAAAATAAATTATAATAAATTATAAAAAATAAATTATAAAAGATACATTTAAAAAAAAAGGCATATTAGGTAATTGTGTGTTTTATTTGTGATGACGCAGTAAAACATGCCAAATTGTGCTATTTTTATGATTTATCACATTTTTGTGACTGTGGTTGTGGTTCAGATACAATAATATTTTGAGTTTCCTTGATTTCCTTCATATCAACTCAAACGTTTCATTTCAATAAACTCAAAATTTTAAGGCAACCAGGTTACTTACTTTTTTTAAGTTAAACCAACAATATATTTTTTAATGTAGGTACCTGTTTTCTAATGCACTATAACATCATGAAACCTCTTCAAATGACCATTTTGGGTTGTTCCACATAGGCTGTTAGGTATGAGCTTAGCTAATTACATTACAGGTATACATTATAAGCATGAAAAAACACAAATATAGAACCATTTTAGCTTTGCTTTTCACTGTCGGGTCAGCTGCCCTCTTCTGTTTAGTGGCCAAAATTACTAATGCACTGTTGCACCCCCTGCTGTTGGCAAACCCACAGTTTCTCTGCATTAAGATAACTAAAGTTGAAAGTTTGACTGAATAGTTGACATTTTCTTGTATGTATTTCAGTCTCAGAAGAGGACCACAGCGAAAGCTCCTGCTTCGCCTGCATCTTGCTGAGCCACGGCGAGGAGGGCATGATTTACGGAACGGACGGAGCCATGCCCATCAAGAGCATGACCTCGCTCTTCAAAGGAGACATGTGCAAGAGCCTCGTGGGCAAGCCAAAGCTCTTTTTTATCCAGGTAAGAGGAGCAGGGCTACAGGAGGATTTGGGGAGGAGAGAGGAGGATGAGGAAGAAGTGAAGAAGCAGAAAATGGAGCAACTTCATACAACGGTGTCTATTGTTTTAATGCTATTTGAGTCACACCCTACCAGGAGTGAACCTATGTTTTTTGAAGTGCACATTAGGCAGATATTGACATGGCAGTGTGTTTTTACTGGCAGGCTTGTCGGGGTTCAGAGTTTGATGATGGCATACAGACTGACTCAGGACCGCCCACTGACACGATAGAGACGGATGCCAATCCAAGACACAAGATTCCGGTTGAAGCGGACTTCCTGTTCGCATATTCAACTGTGCCAGGTAATTTTTCTACTCTTAGTTATGTAATGCAGGAAAAGTCACACAAAATAATGTCAAGAAAACACGTCTTGAGTTGTCCTCTAGAGCTGCGCACAATAACAAACAGCGATGAGCAGAATAGTCCAATTCACGAACCAAGTTCTTTTTAGTGAATCATACACATAAAGTGTTACCAGCCTAGTCTCATTCATGAACAGAACAGTTTTTTTGTTGTTGTTTTGGAAAGAAATTAGTGCTAGGCAATCGATTAATCACGATTAATAAAAGTTTGTGTTTACATAAAATATGTGTGTGTACTGTGTATAATTATGTACAGTATATAAAAATACACACTCCTTCATGTATATATTTAAGAAATATTTGTATGTATATATTTATATAATTTATCTTATAATCTTATAAGACAATATAATATTTATATATAATATGGGAAGATGATTAACCTTATTTAATTTTAATGTAAAGTATAGTATGTATGACTTTGTTTTCTTCTTGATATATTGTTCTATGGTTAGAGGGCTAGGCATAATAAGTTCAGCCGAGACCCTTTCGGTCTTTGTCCTTGTCTTTGAAATGGTTAAGGATTTCATCATTTAATTTAAAATGCTTTGATTTTTTGATTTTGTTATGTTTTTGTTTTATTTCTTTTTATTTTGTCTTTATTTGTTTGTTTTTCTCTTTGGATGGATGACCGAATAAACTAAAAAAATAAAAATTCTATTTTATTTATAAATAGAAACATTTTCTTAAATATATACATGCATGTGTGTGTATTTATATATACATAATAATTATACTCAGGACAAACACATATATTATGTTAACACAAACTTTTATTAATCACTACTACTTTTATATTTTGACTGTAATGACATTTATAATATATTTAAAAAATCACAGTTTCCTGAAAAAAAAAAAATATTTTCACAAAAATATTAATCAACTCAACAGTTTTTAACATTGATAATAATGAGAAATGTTTCTGGACCGGCAAATCAGAATGATTTCTAAAGGATCATGTGACTGAATACTGGAGTACTGGCTGCTTAAAATTCAGCTTTGCCATCACAAGAATAATTTACATGTATAATAATAATTTTAAAAAAGTTAAATTTATATATATATAAAATGTAATAATATTTTACAATATAAATGTTTTTACTGTATTTTTGCTCCAATAAATGCAGTCTTGATGGGCATGAGTCTTCTTTCCTAAAAAAGTCATACTGACCCTAAAACAGTTTTAGTTTTATTTTTATATATGAATTGTATACACATATATATATATAAATATTTGTTTTATAAATAAGCCAAATGAATATTAAAACTGAAATATACCTAGGCAAATGAGAACTGAATCAATTGAAATAAATCAAGAGTTTGTGAATCTGCAAATCTGATTAGATACCCAGCGCTGGGTTAAAATATTGTCAAATCATGTTAGTTTTAACGTTCTTCCACATTTGTTCTCACAGGTTACTACTCCTGGAGGAATCCAGGCAGAGGGTCTTGGTTCGTCCAGGCCCTCTGTAACGTTCTTGATGAGTTTGGCAAGCAACTGGAAATCATGCAGATCCTCACACGGGTCAACTACAAGGTGGCCACCAGCTTCGAGTCCTGGTCAGAGGACCCTCGTTTTAGCGAGAAGAAACAGATACCTTGCGTGGTGTCCATGTTGACTAAAGAGCTCTACTTCAACTGATTTGAGTACAGTAGACCATCTTTACATGCTGTGCTCCGTCTGCCTTTTCTCAGCACACACATTTTCTTGCCAAGGACATTATAGTAGCACACTTTTAATATATCATCTTTTAACAGTAAATATTAACCAAATTGTTATCCTTTTTTGTCATTGATCCGCCATAAGGAGGGAAACCTCAGTCTAATACTTGAGCAAAATATTTTTTACGGTGCACATTTTAGGATGGCAGGCAGGAAAGACACATCAGGTGTACAACGACTGACTTCACTCGACCAAGTGGTCACAACATTCAGGGATGATCCCATTTGAAAGTTTGTGTGTGAAAGCAATTTTTTACGTTATGCTATGAATACGGACACCGAAAAGGTCTTCCTTTGTGCTGCTTGTTTGAGTTCACAACCTTCTCAGTGCATGTTCTATTTCAACTTCCTCAGAGTATTCCAGAGAATAGTGATGTCACATATGATCTTTGTCAACTGGCAGTGTCAAATATCCATGTCGCTTTGCCAAATTTGAAAGTTTGCTGCCACTTTAACCCTACTGGATTAAACCTTTCTTGGATATTAATGAATGAATAATTGAAAAATGACCACACAAAAACTTTGCTGTTGTTCTGTGTTTATTTTGATCATTAGAAAAACAACAACTCGAGCATTAACTTGAAGCATAAATGGCCATTTGTAGCATTTCAGTTTGGTTTGGTTATTCTAGAATGCTCTTCAAAGGGGGTCAAAGCAAGGGCATGAATGGAAATGGAGTGGCAAATAGTGAAGTAATGCTGACACATGACTGGTTTTAAAAGCCATTCATTTATCCCTCGCTGGTTAGTTTGCATTCACTGAAAAACCTAAATCAGATCTGCATGCATCCAGTGTATTTTGAGCACACTGTAGCTTTAAAATCTTCATGCAGTATTTACTGATGTGTTGTAACGAATCCGTCTATAATCTACAGAGGCAGCTATTAAATTACTGGTGACCATTATTTACCATTTATCATCCATCTGACTGAATGTGCTGTTTGAACCTTGTCTTTGGTTTTGTCCCACAGTTTTTCCTTTCCTTTTGGATCTTTCTGTATTTTCATTCTCAGTTATTGATTGTTCATCCAGATCACACACTGAATCTGCCAACCTGTGCAACCGACCGACTGCAACAGATGAAAGGCCTTCTTTACTTTATCCATGGATTATCAGTGAAGTGCTTCAACTATTAAAGGAAACGTTAGCTGCACTTGTTTTGAAATTGAAAACAATTTTACTATTACATTTACATCGTTTTAAAATGTAAATGCTTTACTGTGATAATAGGGATGTTTATAGAAAATAATTAAAAAAATATACACTAGTGGCACAAGTACTCTAAAAATTTTGTTTACATTGTGTCAATACTGCATTGTACAAAAATTGGGTTTTTTGTTTAAATTACTTAACTTCAAATGAATGCCTTTGTAAGCCTTATTTTATTGTATTAAAAAAAACTTTATTGAACTTGTGTATTTTTTTTTATTGATACTTCTAGACTATACACTACTGTTAAGAAGTTGGGGTGAGTAAGATGTCTTATGCTCACCTTTGATAATGAAATAGTTATATTGTGAAATATAATATATTGAAAAATAAAATGTATAATTTATAAATATATTTTTGGGGGAATCTTTAATAAATACAAATTTCAAAAGAACAGCATTTATTCAAAATAGAAATCTAGTGAAACAAATATCTTTGTGGTCACTTAGATCAATTCAGTGTGTCCTTGCTGAATAAATTCCTGATCCTAAAGGTTTGAATGATAGTGTACCTGGGGGGAAATTTAATAACATCTAATATAACATTTAATAAACTCATACTTTCCCATTTATACAGTAAACTTATACAACAAAAATGGCACAGATTATTTTATACAAATAAGTTCTAGAAATATCAATCAAGCTAAGGAACAATTTACAACTAATCATTCAAAAAAAAAAGAAGTTTTTTTGCAACCTCTTTCGCTTAGTTTAAATCCAGACCCCAACCCTCATCACAAAGTGGGGGCGGATTTGGAGGCGTCGCAAATCAGCAGCGGTTTCGTGTTTGTCCCCTGGTTCTCATGGCCAGGACAGACAGCCTGGTAAAGTAAGTCTGTGAAAGTTCCTGCACAAAAACTGTACAGGGGCGTCATGGTGTCTGCCCCCAAAAAACAAATCAAACCTCCCTCTGAGCTGGAGAAGATGCCAATACGCTGGAAGTTTCTCCCACTTACATGGGTGAGCTCATGGGGAACGCCATTGTGCCAGGCTGTGTAGTCTCCGTTGAAATACTCAACACACCAGGACGTTGGGCCCCGTCCCAACCAGCAGTCTTCCTCTCTGCCTTTCCTGGGAATTGTATAGTATGTGAGGCCTAGTTCCCAGTATGTCTTCCCAGCAACCTGCACCTCCCAGTAGTTGCGAGGATCCGTGAAGCCCTCTCGGCTAATCACATTCAGGGTAGTGTCAAATCGAGAGGGGTTTTCAGAAACTTCCTGCCAAGTGTCAGTGTAAGAGATTGAGTCGCCCTCAGGGGAAACAATAAGCTTCGGGTGAGCAGAGTCAGGATCCAAAACAACTTCTTGGGCATCTGAAAAACGGAAAGTACTAAGGCTTCATAAAATTAGACTCTACAAATAGAAACAAATTCCTTGTGAGAGCTCCGAGGGGCTCAGTACAGGTTTAGCATGAGAGTTAGAATGATGGTAAACATTGCAGGAATTTTTTAAACTTGTACATAGTAAAAGCACTAGAGTAATTCTCATGTGAAAATGTGGAGACCCTCACAGCTTTGGAAGAGTTTCTTGGTGACAGGAACCTGAGAGCGTATGAACAACAGCAGGTTGATGGTTAAGCAGAGTAACTGTTCATTCTTAAATTCATCCATCTGCATTGACTCTGGATCAGTCTTTTTCAGAGTCTCCATTATTCTATAAACAAGGAAGAACGTGCAAAAAAATTCTCAAGTCACACAAGAAGGAAGTAGTGTTGTTGCAGAAATGTCCGATCGAATGCTTGATTAAATGCTTGGCCAATTTCCGTCCCACAGATTTATCAAAACAAGAAAAGAAAAAAAACATTTAAACTAAAAAAACAAAAAGCAGTGTAAAATATGCCAGTAACTTTATGTTTACATACTTATTAAACTTAAATTTCACTCATGGGCCAGCTAGAAACCAAATTTCCACAACTGCAACACTACTTACCTTTCCTCCATCTCTGATATCTGTAAGTAAAAGAGAGGTGGAGACAGGTTTTAAAAGTAAGCTATCTATAACATTTCAACACTGCATTTGCCTTAATTTATCTATGATTACTCTCTAAAATATTGGCCAGATAATGTTTTTGTAATAAAACAGTTTGCTTTATTGCAATGGCAATATGAAGCCTAGTAAATATTTAATTCCCTTTACAATATAACTTTTTTATCAAACTGTATAAAATGGGCTTTACAAAATATATATATATTTTTTTAAAGAAGTCTTTGATGCTCAACATGGCTGCATATATTTAAATAAAAAGTACCGTAATATTCTTAATTATTATTACAATTTCATATAAATGTAAGTACATTTTTTAATATATATTTTTCAGCATCATAACTCCAGTCTTCAATGTCACATGATCCTTCAGAAATCAGTCTAACATTTCTTATTATAAATGTTAAAATTGGTTGTGTTGCTTAAAGGTGCACTATGTAAAATAAATTCAATAAAATATCCAAAAAACTATAGGCCTGTATTATACATTTTGTTCAGTTAAGTACTTACAATATCCTAAATGTTTCCGACTATTTGTAAATCATGAGAAAAAAAGCGGAATGACTGTGGCATAATAAAAGTCCCAATGCTCGCGAGGTGTGTGTTGCATTCATCTTATTAACAATCGCTCCAGCGGCCTTGCTCAGCTCCCACAACACTGTCCTGCTCTGCTTCATACTACAGTAACGTTAATAATCGCATACATGAACAAGATTTCTGCCATGAGTCCTATCCCGATTCTTTTCCACCAACTGTGAGGTGGAGACCACAAGATTCTGCGCTCAAACGTGGCGTCGTCAAGCTACGCCTTTGTTTTGAATAGGCGCCCTCTAGCGGATGGAAAAGTTATATAGTGCACCTTTCCTATCTTTGTGAAAACATTAACTTTCGTTTTTGATCATTTCAAAGCATCTCTGCTAAAAATATATATATATTTTAAACGATGCTGCAACTGTCTTTATATTTGAGGCATTACATTTGGGGGTCCTTGGCATTAAAAAGTAAAAAAAAATACAATTTTGGATTTGAGTGCTCAAGAGTATTTGGTATTATATTTGGTTACTACCTTAAATATGCATTTCCATCTAAAAAATGTGCTACTACAAAACACCATTCTGGACTGAAACTGCACCTTGTCTTGACCCTGACGTTGATCTTTCTCCATCTGTGCAGATAGTTCAGCGAGCTGCTGATCGATTTCCTGCGTGAGGCGGTAGCACTTTTCAATGCTGTCCTCAACAGTTCTCTCCATGGCCTCTGTTTCAAGATCCAGCTGGCTTAGTGTAATTCTAAGATCCTCATCCAAAACCCTTTTCATGTCATCATATTTTTTCTTAAGCTTCTCTTTTAAAGCTGCAGTCTTGCTCTGTGGAATAATGAAAGATACTCATGCTTTGCATTTACCATACTTACAGACGTTAATGGTAGTGGTAGTTTCACCAACTTACATTGAAGACCGATTGCTTTGATGACAGCTTCTTCATTCGGAAGGCCAGAATGTCTCTTTGTATCTTTAGCTGCTCCTGATGTTTTATTGAGGTGTCCTTGAATGAGAGGTTTAAAAAGTCAAAATCAAGTTGAAATCCATCATAATGAATAGAAATTGACTGAATATTTACCTGGGTTTGTGTCTTCATCATTGATTTTACTAGTACCGGTTCTTCCCTTAATTTGATTGGTTTGGTTCTCTTTTCAGTCTTGTTCTCCACTGGCAAATGAATAGCCTAAGGCCCAAACTTTGAGCTTTATACTGTATGGTTAAAATGCCAAGGATAGGGGAGGGGTGATGGTCCATCTGTTGTTCCTGTGCCCTGGGAAGTATTTGCGTTGTACTTTGGTCCATAAATCTGGCTGAAGGAGCCTGCTGTAGTACATTGTGCACATATGAGAATTGAAGCAGCACTTCTAGCCAAACAAAGCGTCTATTTATATCTCCGTCTCACATGGAAGACTTTTGAAAGTGTTGATGCATGCGTCACAAGAGCTAATATTTAAGTGTTTAAATTAGGGTCTCCAGTTTAACCTCTGAGGACAAATTTGACAGGTTTCTTATCTACAAATTTGTTTACATTTTAAAGTTTTGCAGATTTTATTTTTGCATGTTGCAACTGGGTCGAATTCCAGAGCAGGTAGCACTAATTATAGGCTTTAGCCATGACCCTGTTAGCCTTTGTAATGACTGATACTAATTCTATGACTTGTGTATGAGTAGGAATGTTTGGATTGAGGCCTGCATGTGCCAAGCCACCTGCAGCTGCCGCCTGTCTTTTTGTCCCCAATACATTATGGCCAAATTCTTGTCACATTGCCATTGAACAATAATTGTTCAACCCTCACGCCATTGGATAAGCAGGCGTGTGTGGGAACTGACGCAAGTCGACTCTTTGATTGATACGGGACATTTTGATTGATACGGGACTCCTGCTAATCCAAACTTTACAATGGCAATAATTGTTGCTCTGGTTTTAAAGTCAATAAAAAAATAAATGCACTTGTCTGTCAAATAACGTGCACCACATGACTCTTGGGGGTTAAAAAAGCCCTTCTAGAAAAATATCCATATTTAATAATTATAATTTATAAGGTAGAGTTTTAGCCGATCACCTTCCGTATTCAATTTATGGAAAAAGTGTTGAAAGTGCCTCTGCTGTTCACAATGCTTATGCTTAGATATGTATACATATATATGATGCTACCCGTTATGCTCGTCAGACATTAAAGGGGTGATGAATAGAGATGTTTTCCAGACAGAAATAATATTTTTTTCATCTGGGCGCATGCATGTGTGTGTGTGTGTGTGTGTGTATGTTTGTGTGTGTGTGTGTGTGTGTGTGTGTGTGTGTTCATGCTTATATCCACAGATTGTTCGGGGCCATATAATACAGAAATAATATTCCAATCAATCGTGGGTGGATGAGAAAAAAATCATTGTGTTTGTTAGATAAAGACGTTTACGAGCCCTGTAAGAGAATCATCCCGGTTGCCACTTTCAAATCAATCTCTCCCTCATGTGAACTGAACTGAATGGGGAGCTGAAGCTTATTAAATATGCAAGTCTTCTCCAATCCTAGCCGTGGGCGTTTACTTCCAAGTCTCCAGTGTGTCACACCCATCAAAACCCAGCGTTTTGGAGAGAGCCTCAAACCCACTGTAGAAAATAGCCAATTTCTTATTAGTTATGATGTTTTTGAATGTAAAAACCACACGTCATTAGTTTACCTCAGACAACAGTAAAAAAATAAAACAAGCCAGTTCATGACACGTTTAAGACACGTAAGCATTTTGAACTGGGAAAGGCACTTTCAACACTTTTTCCACAGAAGACGATCAGCCGGAACATCACTTTATACGATCAGATATGGATATTTTTCTCACAAAAACACATTGATTCGCTTCAAAAGGCCTTTATTAACCCCCCGGAGCCATGTGGAGCACAAGATCTGATTTTATTGGCCTGAAAGAAGAATGTCATATACACCTAGCATGACTTGAGGGTGAGTAAATCATGGGCTAATTAACATTTTTGGGTGAACTATACCTTTAACTTTAGCTCCACCAATGATGTGAGTTTGGGACAGGGCTATCTGTTTTTATGACCAATAGAAGATGGGACTTCACCTTCAATGTCAGGTAATAAAAAGCAATGTGCTAATGTCTATTTCAGAGACAATAGTGTCAGAAAAAATCAATAATGAGTATAAAAACTTGCCAATAGTGATGGAATTAGTGTTTCTTGAACAAATAGAACATAGAAAGTATTACAAAGTACATAAAATATGTTTAAATCACCGCCTTCCTTGTGACATCACTGCTAAGGATTTTCACACTAGTGTAAACTTCCTCATATATTTTAACCACATTTTGTGTACTCACAGACAGGGAGCATCTATCTCAGGTACAGAAACTGTCATTTCAGTCATATAATAATATTACAATCATAGTTTTCTATTAAAACTGCATTACTTACATAATTTTGATTGCTGCATAATAGGTCAAACTTAGGAATTCTGCTGTCTGATTTACATAAAGTGTGGCAGCATCAATGGGGATAAGTTCAATCATAAGTCACCATTTAGTGTTTATTTATTATTATACCACCTGAATACATTTCAAACAAAATTATATTTATCTGAGGAATAGTTTTCAGTCTTTGTGTGCATGTGTGTATTTGTTTCCTTGTTTGTGCCGCTTATTATGTCTATTGGTTGGCTCGGTTTACACTGTCACTAACAGACTAGTATGGTTTTTGTGGATTGCTAATATCTTTAAAAAAAACATGCACATCATGTGCAAACACAGATCTCGGGGCTCACTGTCACACCACCTATTGTAATCTCAGACCATGTGGCACAGTCCTGACAGTGTTGTTTTAAGAACACCATAAAGTTCAAACATTTGACACTTGAAATCATTCATCATTGTATGCTGAAGTAACCACAGCTTGTTTTGTTCCCAGATTACACTCACAGCATTCCATTACTCACCTAAACTGTAACATGGCAGGTATGTTCGTTTAAGGTCTGTGATCTACATTATTAGTAAGTAACATGTGGCTAAGTTTTAATTATTTGTCCAAGCAGATAAAAACTATGCATTTTACATACATGGTGCAGAGGAGCAAATGTGTTCTGGATATCTTTACAAATCTCCCCCAGAGAATTTGTTCAAGTCCCAGGTATGTTTCTCTGAAAGAGCAAAACAGGTTTTTGAGAGACTTCCTTTGCTAATTTTTGTCATGCTGTTTTTTGTGTTTTTTCCTTCTTCTTCCAGAAATCATGGAAACGGAGGTTTTTTGTTCTTTTAAAGTACGGTAACAACATGTGCCAGCTTAAGTACTACAAAAATGAAGAGATGAGCAAACCACTTGGAGACGTTGACTTGTCTAAGTATGTTTAATAATTGCATTGACCCACCTCATCAGATCATTAAAGTCCTCTGTCTGTCTGTTAACTGCCTCTCATCTATCCAACATCATTGTTTGTCATGACAAATTTCCCTTGCAATAACTATTGTACGGTGAGACTACAGAAGAGAACATCTGATTTTCTGTCTGTCCTCTAGGGTCACATTCATGTTCTTGAACCCTGAGATGCATAATATGTGGAGCTGGATTCATTACAACTTCAGATGTTCTCCTTCATCCGTACTGTTCATTAAAGTACCAGATAGAGACTACTTCCTTATCGGAGAAAACAGGTTTGTACAGGCAATGTATTTTTGTTCTTTATATATATATATATATATATATATATATATATATATATATATATATATATATATATATATATATATATATATATATATATATATATATATATATATATATATATATATAGACTTTTACAGAAATTAACTTTTTGTAATTTCTATTCTTTTAAAAACAATCATAGACAACTGATCATACACAGTGCGCAATGCAACGGCTGGCGCGACGCAAGTGTTCTTTGCTAGTTTCAGCCTGATGTAGTTATAATTTTCACATCCAGTGCCACGTTCTTTAAATAACAAACGTGGGTCTGAAAACGAGGTGCGTTCAGGCGCATTGTCTGAACTCAATGGCACAGAATTTTTTTGTTATTTCGAGGGCGCATAGTAATGTGTGCCTATAGGCGGGTGCACAACACGTGTATACTCTGCTTATTACACACACAGTGACATGCAGCAGCACACAAACATTTTTTAAAATGAAAAAAAAAAAAAAAAAAAAAAATCTGCTCTGGAGATGGGTCTTTCCGCTTGTAAATTCTGCCAAGAATTGGCCATGGTGCAAGCGCAACGAATGGGAAATAACACTGATTGGTTTATTGCACATTACGCACAAAACACACCCATGACTCATTAAGTGACTAGGTACAACCCTTTTGGACCATGCCTGGTGCAGCGACTGGTTTTTTTTTCCGTTGTCAAACTAGCAAAAGCGCACCTGCGCCATGTGCTTCAGGCCAAATGCTGAGATCTTTAAAATAGGGCCCATAATATGATTTGGCTATTTTTAAATAGTCTCTGAATGATGCAATATAACATATTTGTGCAGTTGGGAGATGGAAAAATGGTTCAATGCTTTATATGACATCTTAAATAATCGTCCACACAGACTTTTGGATCCCAAGGTAATGTTTTTACTTTTCTCACTTGAAAATGCATGCATTTCATACATTCATACTGAATAATCCTAATGAATTATCCGTCACACAGACATTTGGATCAAAGAGACTCATCAGTGAACTTCCACAATCAGAAAACAATGAGCAGGTTTGTTGGCACATGGAAGGGACTCTCTGCTAAAAATAGGTCTTGGTTTGTGGCCAATTGGCATTTCAGGTTGTATGATCCTTAAATGATAATAATAAGTATTTAATATATAACTATATTGATTATATTAAAGCTGGGGGGGGGGGGAAATCAGGTTTGCTTTTTTTAGAAACATTGCATGGTATTTATTTAACCCTTTGCTTTGAGAATTCACTCCACTTATTCTGATCACGAATGGACTTAATTTGTAGCCGTTCAATAATCTAATAAGATAAGGCAATAAAATCATCATCATTACCTATATTCTGTTAATGACAGGAAGTTGAGTGGGGTCATACACACCGTGTTACGCATGAGCTGCCATCACCTGCGACACATGAGTCCATCTATGTTTCTCCGACAAAATTCAAAAGTAATCAGTTAAATGCATGCAAACAACACAGGAGTAAATACAAACTTGAACTCATAAATATACTAATAGTTTCACTCTTTTTTGCTTGAGACAGAATTGAGGACAGAAACAAACAGCGAAGATAACCACACAGATGAACTGTCAGAATGAGTACAGAAAAGTACTCAGGCTTCATCCGAAACTCCAGCTTCTTTGTCTGTTGTTACCCACTGACTTCTAATTATCATTACAGTCTGGAAATGAGACTGAATTTAAGAAAGATTGTGTTGTTTTTTGTTTTTGTTTAATATGCTGAATTCATTTTCAAACAGATATAAGGTTGAACAGGATTCTTTATGTTAAATCTTTTTTTTTTTACTGACTTGCATTATGAAACAATAATGTTTTTACAATAGCTTTGCATTGAAAACCTCAATTGAAATTGATAATGAGATGAATGCACAAGTTGCATTAATTTAATTTAATAAAAATAAAATAAATATGATTAAAGCAAGTTACCAAAAGTCAATAATTTTAGAGCAAGGCAGCTATTTTTTAAGACAATACACAGGCTACACTGTGTAAATATGAAAGCTACTAAATATAGCTCACATTTAAATATTAAAAGTTTCAAAACAAATGTGTTCTTATATTCACCTTGATGTGAAATGTAAAGAAAATAAAATGTAAATGTATTATCTGTTTTAACATTTGATTAAAACTATTGTGTCTGTCAATGTCAACATTTTGCCTTTTAGTAAAATATTCACTTTTTTGATTTAGTTTTGTTAATATATTAATTAAATATAATTATTACTTTCATTTTGTATTTTATACTGTATGTAGCCTTTTGAAAGTTTCTTATGATAAACCGTTCCATTTTTTCCCTCAAAATCAATTTATCTGTATCTGTGGCGGCAACGTATCAAGCTCGTTTCCACCATTGAATAAAACATTTTAAAAGATAATTGCAATATTTTATTTCACGACTGCGATTTTACATCTCGCAATTCTGACTTTATTCACAGAATTGCAAGATATAAAATATAAATTTATAAAGTTAAACTTTATATCTCACAATTCTTCTGACTTTCTAACACGTAATTGCAACTTCATATCATGCAATTCGGGCCTTATAACTCACAATTGCATGTTTGATTTTTATAACTAATAATTGAGAGTTTGTCACGTGAGAAAAAGAGTCAGAATTATAAGGAATAAAATAATCGCAAGATAAAAAGGCACAATTACCTTTTTATGTTTTATTCTGTGGTGGAAACAAGATTTCATAGCAACGTGATCTCATATTTACATGTATTTTTCCGTAAAGTGTGGTTCTACCATACCAACATTTACTTGATGAAATTTCCAGATTTAACTGCAATTAGAGTCTTACTATTTAATATTTTACGATAAACATTAACTATAACATGCTTTATTTGAAAACACTGCTGGCTTGATTTCTGAGAGGGCAACTTATACATTAAAATGAAGGGGAAAAAATAATTCATTTACTAGCGAGTGTGCTTAACACTGAAATTAATCAGATTCAATGCCATTGCTGGAACTATTGTTTGCCCCATCCATGACGCGTTACTTCTGCATTCCTCAATTTCTATGGACATATGGGAGTGTCGCAACTCATTGATACGTATTAACATTGAGACTAGGCTGGTGCATTATGTACAAATTTATATGCATTTTTATGCCAGCAACAACCCAAGCGCTACAATGAAAACATTCTCACTTACACATACACACCCCGTATGATCAATGACACAATTTAGTTCAATCTTTAAATTCTGCAAGGACTCTTCACCCTGACTCCTATTATTAAAAAAAATCCTGCACATAGGCCTAAATCTTATTAGATAATTTGTTAATGTTCTTCCAGTTTTTTTTTTTTTTTTGGTTATCTATTGTTTTTTGAGTACCACATTTCTTTAACCCTAAAAATTAAAATTAAATGCAATCAATCGATCACCCTCAACCCCCTCACCAGTCAAAAGTATGTTACACTTGGAAAATGGTGGAGGAAAGACAGTTATCATTATTTACTGAAAGCCGTTGATCAAGAATTCCCCCTAAAAACCCCAGCAGCTTGTAGAGAAAGAATGAAGGGTGTTGGGCATGGCAAGTTTTTGATCTACCTCATGCATTCCTAAAAGGAGTTTCTGGCCACATGCATTTTGATCTGATAAATGGAATAGTGCCAGGTTTCAGTGTATAATACTCATATAATATTTGTGCTCATATCCAGACACAGCTTCCTGGATGTGCTCCAGAAGCTACATTTGTTTTTGAAGTTTAAAATTTCCCACAATACCACAAAGCCATTATGAATATGTCTGGTAATTTCCACAAACTATTGACTGACACAATTAAAAGGGAGGGTCCCTAAACCGAAGCTTACGTACAACCAGAAACTCCTCCTTTTACCAGCATAACTCGGAGGAAGAAACAAAAGTCCTGAGCTTCCTCCTAATCTGCCATCATAACACGCATGTTGTGAGACCTGAACTTTTTAGAAGACACTATTTTTACAGAGACACAAGGTAAGACAATAATATTATAGAATATGGCTACACTGTAAAAAATTATGTAGAAAAAAAGTTACCTGGTTGCCTTAAAATTTTGATTTCATTGAAAATAAAATTTTGAGTTAATACAATGAACATTTTTTGAGATCCAACAACCTTTATTAAAAGATTATTAAAATATTTTGTAAGCATATTGGGTAATAATGTGTGTGTTATTTCTGATGACACAGTGAAACATGCCAAATTGTGCTATTTTCATGATTTATCACATTTTTATGTGGTAAAAAAAAATATTTTGAATTTCTATTTATTAAACTAATTTCCTTCATTGTATCAACTCAAATTTTTAATTTCAATAAACTCAAAATTAAGGCAACCAGGTTACTTACTTTTTTAAGTTAAACCAACAAAAACCACCACAAATTTTTTACAGTGTACTGATATAAAGACTCTGCAGAGTTTGCTATGTGATGCTTGAATGCAAATTCATATTCATAACATGACATTTGATGGAGGATTAATTTCCTTTGCATTTGAATTAGTCTTTACTGAAAATTAGTTTTGTTTTACAAAATAATAACTGCTGTTTACATGTGATTGTATTGGATTTCATTGCTTACAGTAAACTTATTTCACATCTATTTCAGAAACAACATGATCAAGTCCAAAAAAAATAAAAGTAAGTCTAAAATCATTTAGGAAAATGGGATTATCAAGACAGAAATTTAATACATTAAATTCAGTTGTATCTCTGTGTTTAATTTTAAGCCGTTTATTTATGTTTCTGCAGCAGAAACTGCAAAGTTTTACAAAGAACCAGCAACGGTGGAGGAAGTGTACGTTGGATACCTGTATAAGTCCCCTGGTCAATCTGCCTTTTTAAAAAGCTCTGTATGTCTCATATTGCATGTCTGTCATATCTGCAGTATGTCAAAGACAGTTTCTATGTTTGCTAAACTTAGCAGTTTTACCTGTTATATCTGACACAGAAATCATGGAAACGCCGTTTCTTTGTGCTCTCCAAGATGGGTGAAGGCACCTACCATCTGACATATTATATCAACGAGGAAAAGAGAGACAAACCTGTGGGAATGATAGACATTTCTAAGTAAGGAAAATACAGTCACGCTCAAAAATAAACAGTATTTTTCACACTATAATGAGAAAGTCTTTCTGTTTTAAGGGTCAGCTTGATGTTTACTGACCTAGAGACACATCCGATGTGGGACTGGATTCAGAAACACTTCGATTGTTCTCCAACCTCTGTGTTGTTCTTGAGGGTGGAAGATGACACACAAAAACACAGCAGAGACTATTTTCTCATTGGGAAAAACAGGTTTGCAACCATCATTTTGACGATATCTCTCATTGCTGTCATACCATCATTCCATAAAAGCAAGCATTATACAGGCAAACAAATCATATTTAAAGTCTCCATGAAGTGTGGCTTTTAGTCCTTCTTTTGGTTTTGAAGATATACACAATTAAAATTAGTATTACAAAATAAGTCGTCAAAGCTTTACTGGCATGACTGTTTGCATTTAGAATATTGCATTCTAAATTATTTTGTTTGAATCGTTTAAACATTCAAATCAAATTTTAATACAAACTGGTGACATTTTTACAAATAGTAGTGGTAATGTTTTCTTGTGATGATGATGTTTTCTGGTTTCAGTGATGATGTGAATGGCTGGCACGATGCCTTGAAAACTAGTAAAATGCAACATACAGACGGCACTCCTGAGGTAAACATTAAAATATTTCTCTCTTCTCTCTCTATCTTTACACACATGTATGTATATATAAACTACCAGTCATAGTATTATTATAACTTCATACAATTAATCTTTTTTTTTTTTTTTTATAACTCATGTTGGCATGATTTATTTATTTTCAAGCATTTATGCAAAAGCAAAAGCATGTCAAGAGAGGTTGAGCACGCTCACATACTTGACCTTTTTCCACAGGACAACAGATATAGATCAATATCTGCACCTGAAAAGTCTTCAGAACCAAAGGTTGAAGATCAGTCTGATGAAAGATGGTCAGCACCTCCATTAATGTTATCTTCTCGACCAACCCCCAACCATTATGACTATCCTAGCAAGTACAGCGAATCCTCAGTACTAGCAGAGCGCAAGGTTTTACACATTTCCATGTTTCTGTAACAAAAATGCTTTTAAACTACCATATGACAAAAACTCGAACTTCTGTTTGACAGATTTCATTTAAAGAGCATAAAGACGAGAAGGATGGGAAACAGGGTGAATTTCAAGAGGACAGCAGTGAATACATGCGCATGGCATCAGTGTAGGTGTTCGGGAAGACTTTTACCCTTAACTGGCCTACACCCTTAAAAATAAAGGTGCCAGGAAATTTTGGGAACCATTTTTATCTAACCATTTTATAGTCTAAAGAACCTTTTTGCATTACAAAGAACCTTTCGTGCAATGGAAATGTTCTTTGGATATTAAAGGTTCTTCATGGAACCATACACCCTGCCAAAGAACCATTTAAGAACCTTTATTTTTAAGAGTGTAGCAAAATGTGAAATGTACTCTGTTGATAAAATGCAATTTTCTGAGAGACATTTAATTGACTTGTTCTTTTTGTGGTCTTTCCTGATTAGGCAAATGGCGTTGGAAGATGTCCAACAGGAGGCTAATGCTCCATGCATCCAGACAAAGTAATTTTGAAGTCTTCAGTTCACCTCATGACACTGCACTATTGCGTTAGTTGTGCAAGATACAGTAAACTAAGTGCGTGTTGCCATCTGACACATTGTAATGCATTCACGAAGTCCACTCCACTGAGCCTCAGATGCTACACATAGATGTGATTCTTGTTTATTTAAAGACAACAAAACAACCCTTATATTAGCGTAGCTGAACATTCTTTGTTGTTTGGACATTTCCAGTCTTGCTGAACAGGTCTAGTCATGAATGAATGCTAAGATTAAAGCAAACACTTACTGTAGCAAGGTTTTAGCATCTTGATACCTGAGAGATCCAATCATCTCTGACTAGAATGATTAAGCAAGCGTCGTTCTGAGGTACATAAAGTTCAACAAATTATAATTTGGTCTTTTTCAGTACTTCCATTAATGGCCACGAATCCTCTGTGTGCAATGGTGCAGTCAATCAGGATAATTACGTTGAATATAAACGGTAAATTTTGACTTTAATGCAGTTTTACTTATATAATGGCAGCTTTCAACTATTTTTCTGCTAAAAACAATCGGAATGTTGTCTCTTGTTTCACTTTCTTACTCTTTTCCTTAGAATGAGTACAGAAAGGAGACACTCTCAGTCTCATCTCTGTAGCTTCAATGGGAACTGTGCCTCTACTGAGCTGGATGAGGCGCCTTTAAACAACAAGAGGTGATTTATCATTTGAATTCACCCTCTCCCCTTAGTTTAACACTAGAAATACAATTAGAGTATTGTGCATACAAGGAAACAGTCCCACTTTATATTAAGTATCTTTAACTACTATGTAATTACACTGTACAGTGTACGTATTGGGTTCATGCTGTGTTGCAAAACACTTTTGCTTCTATTGAGGTGGGATACCAGTAAAGTTAGGGACAGGTTTGGTGGAATGGGTAGGTTAAGTGTCAACAGTGTAATTACATGCAGGTGTTTTGTAAGTACTATGTAAAACATATGTATACAATAGGTGCATAGTATCAAAGGATTTAGTATGCTATAGTGTACTAAGACACTTAATATAAATTGGGACCAAGGATTCAATTTCTTAATTTCCTGTGCCATTTGATTTTCAGCTATATTTAGCACTAAGGTTATGAAGAATGTGACATCTGTTTGAAAATAATCAATGCATATTTCTATTCTGTATAGGGAAACGCACAGACATGTTGTTAAGGAAATCTGCATTAGTCAAAACAGTCTGAAAAGTCTTATCTTGACACAGGAAGAAGGCAAACCATGGTACTACTCTCATTGTACTGTTATATCATAATAGAGAGTGAAAATTAACAACTTACACTGTACTATGTTTCTCATTGTTCTTTGTCTCTCATCAATTTCTTCTCCAGTGTGTCTAAGTGTCGTCAGATTCAGGACTCACGTCTGTTCCATAAGGGGGATCAGATCCTGGCCTTCAATGACCTGCTGGTAGACACAGTAGAAGATATACACAAATACATAAGAAGACTAAGCAAGAATGAAGTAAGTCCTTGTAAGATGTTGATTCCATTCGATTTTTTTCTTCACTACATTCAGAGAGCTATAAATAACGTTACTGAAATTATCTGCAGGTAAAACTCACTATTCGGCGGATTCCAGGATCCCAGCCTCTCCCCTCTGAACCCTGCATATTAAATTGTTAGATACATGTAGTACATGTCTAGTTTAAGGTCAAAGGGTCTGACTGTGGGACAGTAAAGCTCATTCATCCAAATCACAAAGGTGGAAAACAAGGCGTTAAAAAGCAACAGAAGTGGAAATTATGTTGATTAATGTACATGCAAGAGGACAAGGTACTTTAGCTATGTAAATATGCAAAATAATGTAAATTAAACATGTTATATTCAGTAACATGAAAAAAAAATGGTAATATTTAGACTATATAAGTATTTACATGAAACTACATGGTAGTGGGTATAGTTCATTTATGCTTATGTGAAGAACAAGAATCAAGTATTACTTTATAACAAGTATGAGCTTAAAGTTCATTTGCACAATTCTAAACTGTTCATGTATTTTAACCTCCTTTGAACTGACTTTTTTCCTTTAAAGGGACATGGGCGTGAAAAAAATTCTGAGGTGGGAGAATAATAAGTCAATGCTTTTGACTCCAAAATGCATTCCCCCACAAAAACATTTGCATTCCCCTGAGAAAATTTTTGTCCTTGTCTGTTCTCGGGGGGAACACAAAACATTTAGCCTATTAACGAAATGCACTGGCAACTTTTTTCTTCTTCACCATGTCCCTTTAGCCACTCTGTACTTTTTATAATTCTAACAGTATGAGATACTTTATATACTGTGTATATACAACTTTATTGTCATTGTGTATTTCATTTTTGGAAAGCATGTAATCAAAGATGTATCGCTCCAAATCATTATACTTTGATTTAAATGTTTCATTCACAATTTAGATGGATTACTGAAGATGTAGCCTACTTAATATATAGCTATACAAAAGCATGCATTTGCACATTGTTACACTGTGAAGTGTTATTAAACTTTTATAACTCTTAACATTGTGCGTTTCACTTAAAACTATTGATTTAATTAATATAGCTCAGGGAGTTACATAATCAAATGTGGATTTGAATGATTAGTTGGATATTATAGAAGAGAGTAAAGACAGTAAAGAGTTAATTATGCATTTCAAAATGAAAGTAATAAAGATGGTTGTACTTTATTTTTATGCATGAATGCACACAGCAACTAACATCAGAAGCACTCGTATATGGAAAGCGCTCTTCACAAATATTTCTTTACATTCATACTACATGATGTAAATCTAAAAGGCAGAAATAATTACATATTCAAGACTGACCTATACAACAACCAATATGGATTCCATATATTGTTTATTCCTAAAAATCAAACATGGCTTAAATAATCTGATGATAAAAAATAATGTAAAGTGCGTCCTGTTGAATTTGATCAACACATTGGTACATGGGGGGGGGGGGAAGAGAGAGAGAGAGAGAGAGAGAGAGAGAGAGAGAGAGAGAGAGAGAGAGAGAGAGACAAAAAGCGTAAACAAAAGCGTATAACCAGAAACTTCACCTACTCTTCCTATCACGACCAAGAACAAAGACCTGCAGCTCCTTTTTTCCACATTCTGTAAAAAGCACACCTGCATTTTGAAGCGCTAAAGGTCACAACTCATTTTTATACATAATCAGAGATTTTCTCTCACAATTACCATTGTGATCATCATAGGTGTTTTTTATTTATTTCTGGAGCCATTTAATGTTTTTATAATTTTATAGTATAATAGGTATTACATATTAATGCATATAAGTATAATGAATATATTGTATTGTTTTTTTTTACTATTCAAATATATCCCAACTAAGCTTATTCATCTGTTATCTGGTGGTTTTGACTACCAAATGCAAACCCATGATAAGATGATGTTGCTTGTGACTGGCAGAGGGACATTTTACCAGAAATTGTGAATTCCCTTCCCATTAGGGCCAGGGACAAAAGATGTTCAGATCTGCATTACTATCATGGTCACGCAACAGAGGACACCTACAAAAGGTGAAATAAATTGGCAGAAAATAACAATGGTGTCCGTTCATGTGCCGGAAGAGATTAAGACTACAGAGAAGAAACTATATAAACACCAACAATAGTTAGTATGTATAGTATGTATACATACCACACGCGTGCACACACACACGCGCACACACACACGCGCGCACACCTTTGGTGTGCCAAGGTAAACCAAAATAGGATTGTTGTTAGAAAACAATTAATAATGGGGTTGAGACTGAAAAGTGACTGAACAGGATTCACACAGTCCAGAGATATTATTTTTTATGTAAGAACACAATAGAGACAGAGCGACACGAGTCATAATCTAAAAGCCACGCCCACCGGGGGGGGGGGGGGGGGGGGGCAAACCAACCGTCTCCATTGACTTTCTATTGCGGGAAGCAGCCTCCTTGTCATTTCAGACTTATTACAAAAAAAACGAACAATGTCTATAAGCTGATATGTGACAAGGTGTACAGAAAACAAACTAAAAAACACAGGAACAAAAACACAGAAGTTTTTATTAGCTGTTAACCCAGACACAGAGCGCGACATGCGAGATTACACTGAGAACTACGCGCACTGGAGAGGAAAGTAATCAGCGACAGGAAATATAATATATAAAACTGACAAAACATGTTTACTGCACACGTAGGCATACTGAGACATACTGAGCGTCAGGATCCCAAAATGTACCTATTCTTCCTGCTGAAGTTTCACGTCTTATTGCCTGTATACATTTTTGTCTCCTTAAACGCTCGTTTTTTTGTGGTCGACAGCTTATGAAAACTTAGTTATGTGTTTTTTTAGCTTGTTTGCTGCATACCTTGTCACATATCAGCTTTTAGACATTGTTCTGTTTTTTTTATAAGTGAAAAAAGACAAGGCGACCGCTTCACACAATACAAAGTCAATGGAGAGCATTGGATTGTTTTCCACCCCGGCATGGGCGTGGCCTAAATACGCTCTGTCTCTGAGAGAAAGTGTATTAGGCACAGGCCAGGGTATGAAATCTTTCATAATGTATGATGGACCCAAAGGATACCCCAAAAAGAGAAATTAACATTAAATATAAAATGTTATTTTCATGAACTGTTGACAATTGTGCTTTTGTTTTTCCAAATAAAGATACATCACTAGAATGCAGTAAGATTACTTACAATGCCTGGAATCCAGTGAGATTAACTGAAAATAGAACACAGAATATCACTTTATACAGGACATTAGTTACTTACTGTATATATATATATATATATATATATATATATATATATATATATATATATATACACACACACATACATATATACGCATCCATATACATATATACACACACACACATGCAATTTAGAGAACATTTGAAGTTGCACCATTTATTCATCTATGAGATTTCATAGAACTTGCCATGATCTGTATATGGGTCTGCAGAAACCTTATCCATTGCAGTAGATGACAGGTTGCAAAATATTACCGGTTTGTCAGGGACTCTTTGGCTCACATCCAAGAAACTTTACTGGAAGGCAAAATAAAAATAAAAAACTGATCATGCCATTTTTACACAAGTTTAAATAATCAAAGTTGCAGTTTTGCAATTCGATTTATTTTACTGCTGATGCATTTAGGGGAAAGAGCTACAATATGATGGGCTATTCCATCTAGTTCATGTTATAATTACCTAGCGAAGCAGTTTTTCATTCCTAACAAAAGACCAGTAATTTTATCAAAGGCATTTTTTTTCTGTAAATAGGAGGATAGTTTGATGTATTTCTCAAAGCTTAAATTGATGGGCTAAAAAAATATTCTAAATATAGCACCACATTTCCTTCCTGCATGATATAAAGACAACTTTGTGAACTTAATTGTTTATCCATAGAAATAAAGTGTGGTTAACAAAATAGACCAGTCTTGAAGAATATGTGGATATTGCTAATGCTAATGTATTTTCAACATTGATTTTACATTTAGCTGCAGTCAATATGATTCCTCTAAAACAGTTTACTTCTAGAGGAAACTAAATTTTGCTCAGTGGCTTCACTTATAAACATTAATTCTAACAATCAACTGAACATTAAACAGAGACAACTAGTAATCATGTAGATCATAATACGTCACAAAAGTTTGAGGCTATTATGTTTTAAAATAATTAATATTTGTATTTATCAAGGAAGTATGAATATAGTATGGCAACTTTAGTATGAGTATTGGTCAAAAGTATCAATAAATATTTTTTATTGCTGAATAGAGTGAAGAACTTTTTTGTACCAAAGAATCCTGAAAATGTTTTATGTTTTCACAAAAATATTAAGCAGTAAATCAGCATATTAGCATATTGGGAGGCTAAAAACTAAAGTAAAGTAATGGTTGATGAAAATTCAGCTTTTCCATCACAGAAATAAATTACAATTTTAAATTATAATATTTCACAATATTACCGTTTTTACTTTACAAATAAACGTAGCATTGGTAAGCATAAGAGACTTTCAAAAACATTCAAAATCTTTTTAACTTTGGTAGTGGATGTATTTCTGGAGTTAAGATTTATTTACATGTAGTTTAAGATGATTCATAATGCAAAAAGGTGTTTCCTCATTCTCACTTTTTGTTTTCTTCAGTGATGTCAGAATGCTTTTATGTATCACGCCATGCCCTCAGATAAAACTGATTGTCCACAGGGTTATGATATTTTTATCACTTAACATTATGCCAACTTCCAGTCAATAACCACCCCCACACCCACACAAACAAAACATTCACTTCATTTTTGTTATTCTTTATATATAATCTAATAATACATCATAACCATATTTTATATTTTGTTTGTGCAATTAGTTTTTTTTAAAACAAGTGTAATTATTTGTCCTTTTAACACTTATCAAAAATGTTGTTACTTAAATCGTCCTCAATTGACTATTTGCCCTGCTTGCTTTTTCCTACGGTATAAAGACTTGGCATGCTTTTTAGCATTCCAGAGTGGATATTTGACCTGTTGAATGATCTCTACGTCATTGTATTTAAGGTAAACACACACCCAAAATGCACACCCAATATACTCCATTGGGTTTATAAGGTTAAGGTTTAGAAATGTTAGTATGGACCCATTAGATTGATACACGTGGCACAATGCAACGCAACAAAAACAACAACAATAGAACACATAATCAGTGATGTTGTCTACACTGGATGTGGGGCTGTACGATGCATTGTGGCATGACAAATCCTTGACAGTAAACTAATTCCTCGTTCTATGATGTGCTCCAAGCCCTCTCAATACTTCTAATAGAAAGGACAAATTGATTTGCAACATGCCATCTGAGATAAACTGGAATGCTAACAGAAAGCTCACATCATGTTGTATAGGTCTCCAGGGTGTCTACAGCAAATAGGTCTCTCTAGTGGTGGTTTTTGATACGGTCCATGATCACTGCACTGATTCAGTTCATAACTGAAAAAGGTCCATTCAGCTATAAAGCAGCTCCACAGAACACAGTAGTTATCACCCAGTTCAGATCCCATCCAATAGCGCCAAAGCAGTCAGATCAATAATATTGCTGAATACTAATTGTCTCCAGCTAAGCAAGCCACACAAAAATAAAATAAAGAGCTAGTAAAACAAACTCAATCAGGTGCAGAAATGGAGGGAAAAACACACCTGAGCTCAGTGAAGCAAATGAAGTGAAGCCAAATGAAGCAACATGGTGTGATTATGATTCCAGGCTCAAGTTTAGGTCAAATAGTGGATTTTCCATTCAGGACATTTCATCCAGTTCTTTCTGCTCAAAGGTCACTTTTAGAGGTAGGAGGAGCTGAAGCAGGCCATAGGGTCTGTGAAGAGGACTTTTCTGGTTCTTGTGGTCTTTGCTGAGAAGCTGTGCCAAGGGCTGTCGAGTCGACAAAAGTCTTCACAGGGGATCTGTCTCTAGAGTCTAGTTTTCAAGGTCTGCCCTGATATTCATGGCTGCACTTTGGTCATCTCTGGTTACAGGTCCACCATCTGCTCCGGATACAGAGCGGATCAGGCTGATACGGTAACCTCAGGATAAGGATGAAACGGAGACAAAAAAAATGCCATTCCTCTTCCGATACATCAGGTGTTACGGGAAGTGTTCCAGGTTCCGGTTTAAATGCACTGTAGGAATGTTTTGTCATTTTAAGACTTCAGCTTAGTTCCTTGTGTTAAACATGTTCCCGAAAGCCAAACTAACAGATTGAAATCTGATTAGGACTATGAGTGTTCAATTAATCAGTAATTTATTGTCCATGTCAAAGTAGTTTCTTATGGCTCACTTGCTATAAGATGTAAAATAATAATTTAAAAAACGTATTTTTATATTGTATATATATATATATATATATATATATATATATATATATATATATATATATATATATATATATATATATATATATATATATATATATATATATAATGGCATTGGTGAGTCTAATTTATCTGATCTTATGTCTATGAGGATAGTATTACTATTACTGACTTTTATGATTATTAATGACAATTATTAAGTATATTTAATAACCAGGTCATGCATGTTCCTTTATCAATGAAGTTTAAATGTCTTGAAATTTTTTTAGAAGCTTGTAATTTTGAAGGAATTTGGAAGGAAATTGTGTGAATAACCACAGCCATCTGAGATATTAAGGAAAAGAAAATCACGATGACATAACTAAAAACCCCACCTCCTTCAAAAACAAAAGCTCAAAATCATGACATGCATTCTGAAAACAGGACTGTGGTACAGAAGACACGATTTGAATTGCAACACATACAGTAGCAAAGGTAATGTATTTATAATGTATTGCAGGTCTACTGATCTTATGACTGCCTGGTCCATTTTATTCGAGCATATAACTACTGCTTACTATATTTTGGCAATATGCACTTTCTTACAGTTTGAAGAATTAGACTAAAAAGCACTCAGTTCAAATGAGTCTGTAACTATTTGACTATGAAACAGTATTTGTTTGGCCATGTGCTTGTGGCAAAATCTGCTTTGGTTTTCAATATTTTAATATTTCTTTATAGAAAGGGTTGTCGTAATGAGCTGACTCAGGAAGAATAGTTCAAATGAAAATGTCGTCATCATTAATTCATCCTCATGTAAATGTTTCAAAACCTGTATGACTTTTTTCTTCTGCAGAACAAAAGATGATATTTAAAGATGTTTGAACTGCATTTGTACATAAAATGAACATCAGTGGGGCAAAACAACATTAGACCCACTGAATTTCATTGTATGGACTTTTTTCAAAATATCTCCTTTTGTTTTCTACAATAATAAATGACATGAGGGTTAGTAAATGTATATTACGTATATTACAATGTTAGTTTTCGTGTGTTAACTGTCCCTTTTAAGGTCTGGTGTGAAGATCATTGTTGTTGTTTTTTTACTTAATAAATACATCTGTGTAACATACCTACAGCACTGTGGCTTTTTCTATATTGTAAATTTTCAAGCATCAAAAATTGCTTAAATACTGTCTGTTGTGAGTGAAGAAGACATCGCTTACAACCCCATATAATGTCTGTTTTAGCAAAGAGTCAACATCATCTAAATGTCCGGAAATAAAACAGGTATGTCTGAAATTTACCATGAACAATATAGAATGACTGGAACCACAATAGCAAGAAAAGAGATCAGAAGAAAACATCTGTCTTATTGTGGTTGATCTGCAACAGATTCAATTGCTCAAAGTCACAATGAAGCAGACGAAGTGTACTCAGGTTATCTGTGCAAGTCCCCTCCTTCTAGCAAGATGAAAATTATGGTATAACATTTGGATTTCATGAACACAAATATCAGCAGTTTACATGTACTATCTCTGCATGTCAAATTTTCATTATCCATTGCAGAAAACATGGAAGCGTCGCTTCTTTGTGCTCACGAAGACAAACGACAGCAGCCATGAGCTAAAATACTACAAAACCACTGAGAGAGACAGAGCTATAAAATCCATACCGGTTTCTACGTAAGAAAATCTGATGAATACTTTTCAAATGAGCAAAAATTATTAATTTATAATATATATTAATAATATAGTATAGTAATAATACACAATTATATACATTTCTTTTAAATGTAGAATCTCACTGCTGTATATACGCCCTGAATCACATTCAGCTTTCGAATGGATTTGCAAAAACTTCAGGTGCTCTGCATCCTCGGTGCTCTTCATGAAAGCAGAAGACCCAACAGAGAAGGTCCAAAGAGAATATTTTTTCATTGGAGACCGCAGGTTTGCTATGACTATCATTGCTTTACCATGAAGGCCAGTAAATAAAGGCTAGTAGTCTTAGTGCTGTTATATGATCTGTTGTTTTCAGTGAGGAGGTGGATAAATGGTTCAAAGCTTTATCCGGGGTTACGAAGGTTAGACTTTTGCTTAATATGAAAAGCTGTAATCAGTATGCGCTCTTTGAATAAAACATGTTTTATTTAATTATATGATATGTTTTACATTTTAATATTTATTACAATTGCATTTTTTAAAACAATTTTAACTAATTAATGTAATTTGATGAATTATACGGTTCATTTTCAAATTGTGTTCATAGAATATCAAATCTGAGTCACAAACTAAACCTCAGATCACGGCAGAATTCAACTCTAGTGACCAAAACCCCTGTGACACTGAAGAGGTAACTCATCAACATTGCTTTCACATGCTTTGTGTTACTGTAATTCAATTCCCATAACTCTGTCTAAATTATTTCTGAGTTGTACCTCTTCTTAATTGTAGAATACAGTTGAAAGTCGACCCCCAGTGCCTCCCAGGATGAAGTCAGCATCTAAGGGTGTTACCACTCAGCATGGTGAATGTAGCCAACCACCCAAGAACAGCCCATCTGCAACAGAGGTACTGTATATTAAAACAATAAAAACAACAAACACTTATTGAATGAATGATTCATTCTGACTATTAAAAAAATCCATACCTTTGTTTGTTGATGTAGGAAACCAAGACTGCAGAGGACAGCAATGAGGACACGTCATCTGGGTATTACAAACTTATTCTAGATTTAAACGTCCTTTACTTCACTTTAACCTGTTAGACAGTGATTGTTGTTCCTTGAAAGGTAAAATTACTCTGTAGATTTCTTCTTGAATAACCATCTAATAATGGTGGTAAAAGATAATTATTCGTTTCTCTCTCAAGGCAGAGTGTGACTGGTTCATCTGAAGGCAGTCTGTTGGATTGTGTCACAAAAGCCTTAGATTCTCTGACAACGCAAACGGAGTCAGACAGGTAGCCTACAAAACACACTGACAAAGGAAAAAATACACATAAAGCTTATGTAGTTTTCATTTAATGTAACTTTCAGCACCACCATAATGAGTCAATCAATATCATCCCAGAATTTGTGTAATGCAAGAAACCAAAACAATCACTCTAATGGAAACTGTGCCTCCAATAAGATGAACAGGTCAGTTCCAGACAAGAGATGATTTACGTATGTCTCATCAGTATGTCTGCAATATATCTTTAGTACTGTATCTAAATATAGCTTTATCTTTCAATAGAAAACAACTGATTGAAAATATTATAACACTGCAGAATTTAGCTGTCAATCAACTGTTATGAAAATGTGACATTTTGACATGTTTTCCATTCCTCAGTGAAACACACACCCTTACCGAGAAGGAAATCTGCGTAAGTCATCGAGATTTGAAAAGCTTGATCTTTACAGAGGAGGCGGGCAAACCATGGTACAATACTCACAGATAAATTAAGAAAAGTCATTGCCATTCTTCATAGATACTCTATCTGCTGAAAGACTTTAAATATCGATTTGAGCTGTTGGGTATATTGAGTTGAAATATTGGGTTTTTAGCTAAGGTCATGCAAGTTTACTTAGGTGTATGTAACAACAACAATAATAGGCCTACAATACAGGTCCTTCTCAAAAAATTAGCATATCGTGATAAAGTTCATTATTTTCATGCTTCCATCTGTTGAAAAGCTTTATGGAGATGAAGATTTCGTTTTTCAGCACGACCTGGCACCTGCTCACAGTGCCAAAACCACTGGTAAATGGTTTACTGACCATGGTATTACTGTGCTCAATTGGCCTGCCAACACTCCTGACCTGAACCCCATAGAGAATCTGTGGGATATTGTGAAGAGAAAGTTGAGAGACGCAAGACCCAAAACTCTGGATGAGCTTAAGGCCGCTATCGAAGCATCCTGGGCCTCCATAACACCTCAGCAGTGCCACAGGCTGATCGCCTCCATGCCACGCCGCACTGAAGCAGTCATTTCTGCAAAAGGATTCCCGACCAAGTATTGAGTGCATAACTGAACATAATTATTGACTTTTTTGTATTAAAAACACTTTTCTTTTATCGGTCGGATGAAATATGCTAATTTTTTGAGACAGGAATTTTGGGTTTTAATGAGCTGTATGCCAAAATCATCAGTATTAAAACAATAAAAGACCTGAAATATTTCAGTTGGTGTGTAATGAATCTAAAATATATGAAAGTTTTTATTATTACATTAAGGAAAATACTGAACTATATCACAATATGCAAATTTTTTGAGAAGGACCTGTATATTAGGGCAGAGCATTGATGCAAATTCACGTTTTGATTCGATTAAATTCAATATCGTTTGGGGCGTATCAGTACCATAGCATATTTCCTCAAGGAAAAATAAATGAATAATGCTCTAAAAAAATGACATCACTAAAGATTGACTTGTATAGGCTACTTAAATTTAAACCACACATAAGGACATTTTTAGAATATCATAAATATGTTTCTACTTTTAAAAAAAATTAAACATAAAAACATGACTATTCAAACATACACTATATATAGGCTATTGATGAACTTAAGTAAAAACACAATTTAACAAAATGTTCCTCTCTATACAATTTTCTAGTTGACTAATGAGTTTTAGGCCATTAAATGGGTTTTCTGAGGTAACATTACGTGGCATAATACATGAAAAATTTAAATTATAATTTCTGATGTTCATTCAATTTTATTTCTGGCTGTAACAAGGGGAAAAGATGATCAGCTTATCTGCGGTTTGCTTGAACTGAAGCAATATAGCAGTGTCATACCACATTAAAGAGCACCAAAACTGTATTTATTGCTTGAATTTCATTATATAATGGACAGAATTTGAAAGCGTAGACTTTGTTTCATATCATAAGTAACAAAGCTTATAGCGAGTTCGGGCCACGCAATGTGTTCATCCATCAACTGAAAACAGCATAGACTGAAAGATAGATCTCATTTCTTTAAAATGAGAATCAATTAAAGCCAAAAATGATTTACCCAGTCCAACTAGCTAACACACACACTCTCTCTCTCTCTCTCTCTCTCTCTCTCTCTCTCTCTCTCTCTCTCTCTCTCTCTCTCTCTCTGTGTAAATCATAAATAAATATATTTTTCTGAGCCACTTGTGTCCCCTCAAAATAAATTGTTTATGCTGTTATTTTCCTTCACACCTCTTTTCTTGCAGTGTGTCTAAGTGTCAGCAGACTCAGGACTCATGTCTGTTCCATAAGGGGGATCAGATCCTGGCTGTCAATGACCTGTTGACAGACACAGTGGAGGAGATGCACACATACCTAAGAAGGCTAAGCAAGGATAAGGTAGTTATGAGTCAGTGTACAAAAATGCTTTTGTCAACATAATCAGGGCAACAACATAACTATTGTTGAACTCCCTTTGCTCCTCCTACAGGTAACATTGACCATCCGACGGCTCCCAGGATCTGTTCCTCTACATTCTGAACCCTGCTGAGGACAAAAACAAAACAACCTAATCTCACAGCGCATTACTGATGATCTTGATCAGATTTCTCAGGCCTTTCTATTCTCTCTTCATCAATGTGAAAGTTTCTCCTGCACTTTTTCTCAGTGAGTAACAGCACTGTGCTGGAGATAAGTTGACAGCAGTTTAAAAGAGAATGAGCTGATAAAAGTGTTCTCAGTGATATCTCAGGAATGACCACAGTGAAGTTAATGAGGTAGTAGAAATAAATAGACACATTTTAACAGAAATTTCTTCTAGCAGTTAAAGTTGGGATAGCATTACAGATATGTTGAACAGTATTTTGATGTTATTAACTGTGAATCTGAGTACTGACGTGCAAGTATATTGTGTAACCACATGGTGGCACCCTGACCTAAACTGAATTATTTTAAAACTTAATCTTTTTATACTTATATTACTTCCAGCATAAATATAAACTTAAAAAAAAAAAATGTTTTCCTATATTGAAATTTTACTAAAACTAAAATCTAAATGACAATCTAAAAAAAACTACTGACTACTTACTAAAGAACTGCTGAGCATGTGTATTACATGCATTATTTCTTACAGGAAAATGTATGACCTTGTATGTGCAAAAGTATGAAATAAAAATATGCAATTCAGAGAACAAAATCATTAGTGCATGTGTGAAATGTAGAGTGGACAACATTTATTTTCTGTAAAAACGTATAAAACCGTCAGAGAAAAAAAAAAAAAAAACCTCCTACAATAAGAGGGCATATGTGGTCCATTCCAGCATTGGCAAGGTAAAAACAGGCAGGGGAGCCATTAGTAACAGGAAACACTTTTAACCATTGTGCAACCAGCACTTAAATGGAAGGTTGAAAGTAAAATCCTTTTTTTTCAAATGTGAGAAGACAGCTAAAAACACTCAAATTTAAAATGGTCCACTGAGTGGTCCAATCAATAAAGGCACCATCTGACTGTCTGGCCAATGGTTTGATTGTGGATGTCAGTTTACTTTATTGCCTTGTTCCACAGCTTGAGCTTCTCAGGGCACATGGTGTTGAGCTAAGGTTTCTGGGTTCAGTCTGCCACTCATAGAAGAAGCCCTCCATGGCTTTCCTGCTCTTCCAGCTGCCCACATTCACAGTGGGGATGATCTTTCTCGGCTGCAGCCACTGCACGAAACGCTTCAGCTCTACAAAACTGCTGTGCTCGCTGTAAGGAATACCTGGAACAGATAAGTATAGAGTAGGAAAGTATCTTTCAAAATCTTTGAGATGCTTGGAAAACCGATTTATATAAAAATTGTTTGTCATCATCAAAAGTCTGTGAGCCAACAATAATTTCTGCTGCTCAAGCAGTGTCACATTGTAGCCTTTTATACCATTATTTTACAATTACAGTGTCTGAAGTAACAAGCACAAATTCCCATTAATTTGCATGGACGTCTCAGATTCCAGGGGAGCTTGTGAAATGATATGCATCTACTGCTTGAGGCAGCACCTGGTTCAGCTGCAGATTGCTGATATTCTGAAATTAAAACCCTGGGCTTGCAAAATCTGACATCTTGAGTTTTTCTCTGGGTCAAATCACATCTGCTGATTCTGTTAATACAAGGCATGCTGTTCTTAGCCTGAAACGACATTCAGCATTTCTAACAACTGCAGCGAGAGAGAAAAATCAATATAATGTAATTACATTCCACATACAAAGCCATTAGGTATAATCTTGTCAGTTAGTGGAACAGAATGACAAGGCTGTGTTGTGTCTACACTGAAAATCAGTTTAATCGAAAGCAATCCTTTCTAAGATCTTATTAAGGAAGGGACGGTTTGACAGATATCAATAAAACATAACGTGTTTTCTGTGTTGTTTTTTGTTTTGTTTTGTAATAGGCATATCTTTAAGCAAAATGGAGCAAACCTATTAAAATGCTATAAAACTGTCAAACGGAGAAACATAAGGTATATTATTTGCTTTGTCAAATGCCTTTTCGATTTTGATTTAAAAGGATGACAAATATATTAATTTTGCCTGGGGCTCAAAGTCACCAGGCAACATATTTGTATTTTTTCTTCTTATAAAATCAAAATGCAAAAACAGTATTACAGAAACAACCCCTTCTATTGCAGATCAACTCTCCTAACTGCACTTAAATACTTGCTATAATAAATTGGATAAATAAAATCATAATAAATCCTTTAGAAATAGACTGAAACATACCATAGATACTGATGTTCCCTTGGGTCTGAGGTTTAATATCTTCCACCCTCACAGTTTGATTGAAGGTCCAGCCAGTTGGTTTGAAGGCCACTAGCTGGTCATACTTCCTGGAGAACTTATTCAAGTGTGTCTGCAGGTTCTGTATAATCAAGAAAGGATGATTGTGAAAACATGAAAAGAAAAAACTATTATGACTTGTAATAGTCTCAAACATTTAGGGTGGTTATAGTTCAGGTTATTTTGGATAAAGTTCTCTGTTTAAAAGAAAGAACGCTCCACACACTAACAATTGTGAATTATAAAGTCTAATTCTGAGGGAGAAAAGTGGTCATAATTCTGACATTTTCTTACAATTGTGAGTTTCTCTAGCCTAAAAATTTCATAATATTACAGTATATTTGGTGAGAATAAGAAACTTTTCAAAATCATAAAAATATAAATAAAAAATCTTACCCACACCAAACTTTTAAATGGTAGTGTATAATACAGCAAAAACTTGCATGGTAATCAAAGTCGACGATGCCACATTGCAATCAGCCTCTTTCTTTCAATCTACATAATGACTTTTCAAAAACGCTGCAAAAATGTGGTGCAATCTACAATTAACCTCTCCTTGCAATTTTTCCTCTTCCTGTCATTGGCATTTATACATGTTTCTCATTGGGAACATCTCCAACATTGCTCGGAATCTACATCTACACTGGCATGGGTGAGAAAATTGGCTTATAATAGTTTAGGGCACATCATATGACTAATCTTTATTATCTGCAACTGTCTCATTAGAATTTACTTTCAGTCAGACTCAATCAGTGCTACTGCTGCCAGAACTGCTGCGCTGGCATTTGGTCTATGTAATTAGAATCTTAATTTTTCCTCCTACATTAGCATAAACGCACTGTCAAGGAAAATTTAAGATAACACAGAACTCTGCATGAATTTTAAACACCAAATTGAATAAGTAAACATAGCCTTATTGATTGTGTTTAGCATAATCAGCTCTTTTTATACACTTATGAATTCAAACAGCAAAAATTACAGACAATAAAAATTGCATTTCTTTACTTATAACTGACATACGAGAAGCAAGTTGCAGAAGTTTTAAATATAGTTCAACTCACTTTAAAATTGAGCTGCATCATAGGAAGCACATGCACCTGGGCTGCTAGCCAGTCTGTAGTGATGCGCCAGCCAATCTCCTCAGACTCCAGGCAGCACATGGTGTTATACTTATCCTTGGACAAACATACTTTAGAGCCTAACACTTCCGATACAGCTAAAGGAACAGGTGAGACAGGTAAAAAAGAAAAAAGAAAAACAAACACAAGGAATGAAAATTTGTCTGTTTGGGATTTGGAAAGAAGTTGTAATACAGTAAGACAATCAACAGAGATTTCATATTAATGGTGAGCGGGGAACAGTCCACAGTGGGACACTTTGTGATCTGAGCTTTAGAAGTAAATAGCCATAGGATATTAATCATGGATATATCTTATAAAACAAACTGAAAGTCAGTCAAACAAACGGTTGAATAAGAACTTTTCAAAGTCAAGTTAGGACAGCATCTGCAAACTATTTTATTTTATATGAACCTCATTCATGATGGTCACGGTTTATAGAAAAGCGAACAATCTGTCCTTTCAAGAGTGGATAAAGGACTGGGCAAAGCAGGACAACATAGCTCAATTACCTAGAAAGACCTTCTCTTTCCCAACTGAGTAGGTGCCACACACCACAAGTGTCCGAGGGTTCAGTGTGACCTGTTCAAAAGCCATGTTTACAGCAAAGGTGATGACTTCCTGTTGAGTGGGAAAGGTATACTCTGGACTGCAATACCTATGGAAGAAAAGTGTACGAAAAGTGTAAAAAAAAAAAAAAAAAAAAAAAAAAAAAAGTCACATTACCATCAGTCTTAGTTGATGTGATAAACTGTCAGCAGAAACACACCGACACAAGAGAAACAGAATGCATAACAGAAAAGTAGCTTTGTTAGTAGGGAACTCACGTTGTGTCTAGATAGAGGGTCTGTATCCTGAGACCCTGCAGCTCTGGGTAGCGCTCCATGGACGGATCAGCCCGGAAGTCACCTGTGTGGAGTACCTTCTGGCCATCTGGCAGCACAAATAGCAACATGGCTGCTCCAGGACAGCTGGAGGGAAAACGGTTATAGTAAACTAATGTCTTGTAAAAAACAGTCCAAACAATAATAACGTTAAACACAAAAAAAAGGGTCCTGCAATAAAAAAGTAAAATTGGCTTCAAACATTCATTAGTTAGAAGATAAACTCACTGATTAGCATCCAGGAGAGTGACCTTTACTCCTTGTACTATACACTCTGTGTTCATTGGGAGAACATGAACATACTGCTCATTCACCTTCAGCTTGGTCTTCACAAGGTTACCGGTTACCTGCCATGATTAATATCAGTTTGTCATGAAAAATAAGAGTAAATCCTCCCTGACACTATAACTGGAACAAAATAAAAAATAAACAATCCTACTGTTTAATGGCATTTTGCTTAAGTCCACTTATAATGGTAGTGAAGGTTTCTTGTGCGAAAACGGTTTCCCTTTTCCACCCTTGTCTGACCCTTAGAATTAAGAATGTTTTTCCATTTTGAAAGTTATGAATGTAGTATTTCTATACCATAAATTCATGAGTAAAACTCTTCTGTTTTCAAGGCCTAGTCCGCACATACACGGTTATTTTTCTTCCTTCGTTCACACAAGCACCGTTTAAAAAATATAAAGAAATAAAAATCTCTGTCCACATGAAAACGCAAACATGCTATGAAGCACTGTCAAGAGCATGTCAAACCAACGGGTGGTGATATGACCCTAACCGTAAAGCCATGTTTGCCAATCAGAAGCCTGAAAAAAGGCTAACGTCATAAGCATGGCCCTACATAGCATTTCATTCTGAGATCTATTCCGCAATATAATGAGAGGAGTATGCATGCATTTTTATGTGATAAGCCCTGTTAGCAGTGTTATTAGGAGCAATATTCTGGCTACGTCCGCTATTGCACAGACTCACCACCTCATATAAAACAAAGGAGACAGTAGCGCAGAATCTGAAGTCAAACTAACGCCCAGTTTCACACATAATGTTACTCCGTCTGCAGTGTGTATGAGATGCGCGTTGTGGTGCGTATGTGGTGCAGGAGCCGCACGCCCTGTTGTGTTTTCACATATGCTGCGTTTGCAGTGCGCAACTGATCCACTGTTGCATACCACAAACACAGCATTTATTCATTATTTTTTATATAAAATCCAAAAGTTGTTACTGAAAAACTGGTCAGAATTGCAATTCTCTTTGTTTACTCTTTCATAGATTTCAGGTTAACATACTACATTTAAACATTTTATTCAATTCATTAATTCATATTTATATAGCCCAGTACTTCAGATTTAGCTCACAAAAGTGGCAAAACATTTTAAACATAGTTTATAGCCTAAAATCACAAACATCTTAAATTAGAAACTTACAATAGACTATTCTAAACAGCCGACTCTCGTCTTTTCTTTCGTTTTTAAACCCTTTTAAAAGAAATCCTGCCGGTCATAAAGAACTTTGTTTTCCAACTCCAAGAAAGGATCCATTATAGCACTTTTTTTTACCTAAATGCCAGGTAAGGTGTCGTTTCCTTGCTTTACCCGAGAAAAAAATCCATGTGTTGACTTTGAAACAGTAGTATATTTTAAATTATATGCATCTGTGGTGAAATTACTAGATTTGAGTCAGTACATGTTTATTTTAATGCAAACCATGTTCTGTCACTTTAATGCAGCAGTGCCACACAGCAAAAAAATAGACTAAGTAGGTCAAGAGTTTATGGAACAGGCTTATCATAATTACATTTCAAATGTGCAAATTGCATTCACAATGCACAATTTAAAAATAGCAGGTGAAAGGAGAATAATAAATCAAAAAGAGGCAAAATGCGCTCCTTCACCTATCCATAACAGATTTCAATAAATATTTCCATACTTATCAAGTATACAAAAACAACATAGCCTAGGGTTGTTGTTAAAGGTCGGATGATTGAAATTTGAAGTCTGGATCATAACAGTACAAAACAGCGCACTGCTGCAGATGCACCGTACCTGGAACAGACTGACGGACCGCATCCACACGCAGTGTGAAAGCTGTAATCCTTTAACATGGGTACAGAAAAATATGCGCGCCGCATACACATTGCAGACGGTTGTATGTGTGAAACGGGCGTAAGGAGGTAAATGGAGCGCATTTTCTGAAAATCTTCACCCTGGCAGGATTTTCAAAAAAGTTTGGTTTCAGTGAACGGACAGGACACTGCGTTTACGTGTGGACAAACGGCCAAACCCCAAATAAAAAAAAAAAACAGTGTTTTTGAAAATACCCATGTTCGTGTGGAGAGGGCTTAGATAGCAAGGAAAATCCTGTTTTTATGGTTTTTAAAGTAAAATGAGGCAGGGAGACGTACTTTGTTACAATAGATGGGGAAGACAGAGTCTTTCTTTAAGCCACCATAGTGGTCCGAGTGGAAGTGAGTGAGAAAGTAGGCTGTGACACCTTCAACAGTCCCATACTGAAAAGCATCCACAACAAATCCAGTTCCTAAACAGAGAAATATCATATAAGTAGACCAAAACACTGTCCTTCAAGCTAAACAATAATTGAGCTATATCATAGCAACAATAAATACATTCACACAACCTGGTAAATTAAAGTTAAGATGAAATATTAATGCCCATATAATCATAACAACTGGTATTGAGTAGGTCAAAACAAAAGCATTAAAGTAGTTCACAAACCAGGAATTTTCTTGTAGAACGGACAGCGCCTCGGCTCCTCTGGATCTCCATCTGTCGCTCTGCCTCTGTTCCATCTTTTCCGGCCCTCTGCCCTCCCTCCTTTCTTTCCTTTTGTTTGCGTGGGCCTAGTTGTACCATCTTCTGCAGCAGATGAGACAACGGACACTTCAGATGGTGCTTTGGTCTTCCTACGCTGTCTACCCTGGTGCCTAGCATCTTCCCCCTGAGCTTCTGAGATCCTCGGAATCCTCGCTTTCCTAGACCCTTGCTGATCAGCCTCTCTGACCGTTGCCTTCACTACCTCCTCAGACTTTTTCTCGCTCAATGGCTTCAGGCCAAAAAACACTCCAATGTCTGTTTGCTTTAATCCAGAGGGACCGGTCTTAGCTGGAGTCCTCCTAGGAGCCATAGACGGTGTTTTCTGAGTTATGGATAGGGCTGTTTGGCTGGAAGACAACTCTTGGTTTATGAAAGTGGAGTTAACTTCCTCATAAGTTGAAGACAAAATGTTGACACGTGCAGGATTAGATATGCAATCCCGAAGACGTTCTAATACCAAACTTTGGGATGACTGTAGCTGGGAGTTTGGACCTTCATTGTTTGTTGTGGCATATTTTCCCATTGATTGAGAATGGGAAACACCTGTGGAACTGGAAGTGGTCAGGTGATTATCTGGTGCTAACGATGCCTGCAGTTTCTCACA